>NC_051210.1:56716824-57040615 GCF_015220075.1 Falco rusticolus
AGTGAAATGCTAGCACCATATAAAATGTGGGAATGCTGCCAATGCTTTTGATGCAGCCAGTTAGTTAGGGATGATGTCATAATTTTATATTTACTATACAACTTTCCTGGCTATGTAGACCTGGATATGACTTGGATACCATAATATATTTTAAGCTGTAATCATGAAACACATACGATTTTTTTCTTTATATCTGTCAACATAACAAAAAACTTCACCCTAAAACAGAGGAGAAAAGCAATCTAACCTTGTTTGTAATACTGAGATGCTTCATATTATAGCTTTTATACTTCATGCCATTTTGCCATGTCATCATTTTGGCTTTTAGTATTAAGTTATTTACAAATATAACTTGCTGGAATGCAAGCAATCAGTTTCTCTCTTCTTATATCATCATGGCTGAGCACTTTGGGACCATGTATCCTAATGGATGAGTAATTGCATTTCTTCTTAAGCATAGAGTGTAAGAGGGCACACAGAAGTCACAGCTGTGTCAAAGCTAGCACAAATCTAGCCGATGGAATTTGGCATTTTTCCTTTCACTAGATGAGGATTCATTGTCATCTCTTTGAGGATAATTGTGAGAGAAAACAGTAAAATTATATTATTTGGGCAAAATACTGCAACAAGTACTTTTATCAGAACATTTCAGGGCACATACAGATGTATGTGGTACATACAGGATACAAGATCCCTGGATATCCCTTGTATCCAGACCCTTTGAAACTATTCTAGTCCCTTTTTAAAGGATTTGGTAATCACTCTAGACCCCACAGACAGTGCATTTGTTGTGTGTGGGACTTCCAGCTGTCACACAAACCAATAATAACCTCTGCAATTGCTAAGCCAGACTTTCCAAAAGTCTTTTTAGCCAAAGACACTCTGAAAAATTAGTGGTATTCTACAGAGTGCTTGTTCAGCCTCCCATACCTGTCGCCACCTCTCCTTTGCCCTGCCAGCTGTACTGCTAGTGCTGGCAGGACTCTTACCCAGCCAGGCTCACCAGGCAGGCAGGACCCTGCATCAGCAGTGCAGTCAGCTCTGCCCTGGCTCCCAAGCACACCAGTCCCAGAAGCACTGTGCAACAACAGCCAGGCTGCTTCTTCAGGGCCAAGACAGCTTCACCAGGTACACTCCACACCTCAACATTTGAAGTGGGCTTCAGATATAGCAATTTATAAAAACTTAAGTCAAGGAGCAACAAATTAAGTTATACAACATTTTCTTCTAAGAAATAACTGAATAAACTAAAGAGAGGAGAAGAAAGCTGGCAATCCTCCTTCCCTTTCTCTGAGTCCTTTTTATTCCCAACTCCACTGCTCACACATCTTGGATATCTACCTGATATCCTCACTATCTTTTTGTCTCTTCTACAGCTTTTCTCTTTCTTCTAGTACCTTGTCTTAATTTCTTCTCCACAAAGTTTTCTTCATCTTTCTCAAGTTAGCCAATCTCTAACTTCTCACAGTATTTCCTTTCTTTTGATCTCCAGCACTGCTGTCTGGGAGATAACCCACATACAGACCTTCACAGCTGACTAATGTAGTCACCAGCACTGCTCCTGAAAAGAAGAGGGACTTTCAGTGCTCCTTTACTGCTGTTGCCTTCACTCACTGTACAGAAGGAAGCAAGCAGGCTTTGCCTGCATCTCTATGCCACTTTTTGTAAATTTTGTCATTCCCACATAATAAATCTTTGCCTGCTAGGCACTTAACATCTTTTCTGCCGGTTCTACTACTGTCACTTTTCTGGAGTTGAAAACTTCTATAAAACACAGTGCTAGTGGCAACAGATAACATTCTGAGTGCAGATCATTCATCTCCTTCAGATATCTTTAGAAATTTCCTCTGTCTACGAATTCCTACTGTTTCTAAGTGGACAACCAGTAGTTTTATGAAACAGGAATCAAACAGGTTCCATTGTTCTATTGAGAAAACTTGGTTGGCCAACCGAAAACAACAAGAAGATGACAGAAAATATTCATGACGAATTTTCAGCCAGAAATGCTACCTGGACAGATGGTGAATTTGTTTATTACATCTGCAGCTGCCACCAGCCTTGGTTTACATGTTGATGGCCTGCTTCACACGTTTTCCCTATTCCTTTATTTAACATACCAGCTTTTAACCTTTTTGACCTTCAGCCTGTTCAGTGAAACTATATCCATAAAGCATGTATTTTGTTTGGTTTATTTTAAACACAAGCTAATCAATACACTTTTACCTTTACTACAGAGCATTTATATTTTAAATTCCACTTAAAATGTACTTGGCATCCTATGACTAATCTCAGAGAAGTGGCTGGTGTAGATTGCTTCAGGCAGTAACAGCTTTAGTTGCTACTGTTAAATTTATCTTCAATTGTGAATCAAAACCTTTAGGAAGGCAGCTTATTCCTTTGTAGTGATAGGAAATAGGAACTAACTTGAGATAGATCTCAACAGCTAACACTAAACACCGTCTTGCCTGTATGTAGTTGAAAAAATATTTTTAGCTTGGAAAAACGGTGACCCACACGTAAAAAGTTCATAAACATTTCTGTTACCAGCGAGAACTTTCAGCCCCCAGCTTAACAGAGATAGTTTATGAACTTCACTAAAAGAAATACTCTTTGCATAGGCAAAATAGCAGAGATGTTTTCATATTCTTATAGATGAGGAACTAGTTAAGTTAGTAATTTTGCACATACTGAAGGTCAATGGAAAATGTTGTCTATGAAATTAATTAATTATTCTCTGATATTTCTGTCTGAGCAGCACCCCCGGTTGATAATGTATTTCTCACAGTTAGTGACCAAGTTACTCATCTTACTTTGTTCTCACATATAATGCTTCCAAAAGAAAGTTACTAGAGTAACTAGCTGTACACAAATATGTATTTCATTAACTACTTAAATCTTCTTTTCTTCCTTCCATCTGTCCTATTCTTCTTATTGTCTTAAAAAAGGTGTATTAATGCAAATACTCACATTTGCATTTTGTTCTCCCTTTTTAGGACAGCAGTTTTCTATCAGAGTTCTCATTTTTTGCCGGGTTTCTTCATCTCAGTTATTTCTTTTCTAAGGAACACAATAACCGCTAGTACCTGAAAAATCCACCAACATTAAGAAAGAACAAACATCCTGGCTATCACATGATGGAGAATCACAATTTTGTTTTTCCCCTGACTTTGATGGTCAATAAAACAGTAATATTAACATTTAAATATGGTTCATAACCCTCTAAGTTGGCATCTCACTGATATAAATCGGACAATAACACCTCTTCTACCTGTTGTTTTGAAATTTGCACACTCAGACAAATATCACAGCTTTTAATTTAATTTTATTTAATTATTTATTTAATTAAATTTAATTAAATTTTAATTTACATTAATTTCAAGGTTTTACTCAATCATAACTTTACACTTACAAATAAAAGACAAAAAATTGGGGCAATTGCGGGACACATTATCACCATCCATAGAACATGTCAGGTTGTTCCCTATTTCTCTGTTCAAAGAACCAAAAATTCAGTTAAGTGATTCTTTGTAAGCTACAGAACAAATTTGCATGGGAAGTGCACAGCTTTCCTCATGACTAAGAAAACTGCTCTTGCATCCAGATGACTTATCTCCACTGCTTGATCCTGCCAAGGAAAATCAGATGCATAAAAGACAGTTGATTAGGGTAACAAATAATAGTGAAAATAACTAGAACTGCTCCTAAGAAAAAAGATCTGTAGTCATGCAGACAGAATTGCAGCCTTCAAACAAAAGAAAATTAAATGCATGTCTGTATAATGCACCATCTAGTGCAATGTAGAGACAATTAAGCTGGTTCCAAATAAACTTAAGAATTCTCAAACACAGGACTTTGTCTTTCCAAGGCAAACTTATTCTGCTGAGAAAATAGGTTCATTAGCTCATGGTTTGCTATGTGCTGTCATGACTAGGCTGTGTTTAGTACCCAGGTAACTCACCCTCACAACATACTGTAGTGCATGAACATGGAGACAAAGTTCATTTTCAATAACCTGTTTCCTTTGTGCATTCTTGATAGAACATCAGCACCACCTGAAATGAACCACCAGGGAAGAACTTTCATTCGTACAGAAGACGTCTTTGATGGACCTCTTCAATTGATACTGAGTGTATGTGGAAAGCAGAAACTACCTAAACAGTTTGTGCTGCTGTCTGTCATTAGAACAAAAAAGAAATATATTTATGTGCCTTCTTTAGGTGTAGCAGCCTAGTGCATCAAGTCTGAAGGTACATTTCAATAGAGCCTAGCTAACCGAAAATGTGTTGTTTGCTTACAATATTTCATTTTATTAAAACAGAGAAATTGTAAGAAAGTTGTCAGGAAGTTAATACACTGTATTTACCTTAAATCTGGTTAAAGTCAGGCAAAGGTCATTCTCATCTTTCATTCTTCCATCCCTTGGTCTCCAGCCAGTGACACACTAGGCCTGGATTGGTTTAAGTGTAATAGCCACCAAAAAGGCTGTTCTGCAGTTGGATATTGTGAAGTACCAGGGCAATGTGGCCACACTGGCTTCCCTGTCACTTTTAGCAGGAATAATTGAATATTGATTATGACACTTTTGTAGCTTTCTTGCACTATGAACTTATTTTAAATACCTATAGTAGGAAGCAGGACATACACCACAACCTAGTATTCTTGTTCCCCACCATACCCACTGAACCCTGTGTTACCGCGAGCTCCTTCCCTCATCTTTGGACTGAAAGCAGGGCCAGAAACAGTGTTATGAGTCTCGTTTTAAATTATGTGTGTGGGACGGACTAGCCTGTATGTTGGTACTGACAAACAGGCAGAAACTATTCCTTCCTTCTACCCCTTCCAACATTAGTACAGTCCCTCTCCTCTACCTACCTCCCTGCTGTTTGTCACAAGACAAACTTCATTCTCAGTCAAATTTGACTGCAGCTGACCAACGGGTTGAAAACTCTTAGGAAAAGAATAGCAGAGGACTGGGCATCCAGGCAGACAACAGAATCACACCGCATTGTGTCAGGAGGAAAGCAGGCCAGGACTCAACTGATGCCATAAGAAATTGATAGGTATGTTTTGTGAATTAATTGCAAAAGTGTGAAAGCTATAGTACCCTGGATTTGAAGCAGCTGCTGTATTTGCAGTGTCCATTTAGATATTCTAGTTTGGATTTCATGCATTAAATGTAAAAAGTGAAAAAGTTAAATGGGCCCATTTTGCTTACATAAATGTACACCTTGTAAATGTTTGCCATATATCACCATGTAAAGCATACAATTTATACTGTGCAAATATATTGTAAATGATTTTCATTGCTGTGCTGTTTAACTTCTTTTTGATTAGAATAATTGTTCTGTTTCTTTCAATATAATAATGTATTATTAAAAAATTTCTACCACCAGCTTTTACTCCAGCCTGTCCAGTTTCATGTTTTCAACATGAGACTCAAGAATCTGGCTTTTATGTCCTTCTTCCTGGCCACAGTAACTGCAACTAATACATTTGCAGCCTAGCACTAAGGCATCTTGCCTGCTGTACCTGTAGCTGGCATGCAGATCCCCAAAGCTAGAGGTAAGCTATAGGACTTAGGTCTCTGTACTCAGGAAGGCTGAACTGGAAGACATAGCCCCATATACCTGCTTTCATGTTAGCTGAGAGATTGGGTTTTATTGTGAGATTGTGGATATACAGTGATTGTTACAGGTATAAGTATTAAGCTATAAATCAATGTATTGTAACTAAATACAGCCTATAACTACAATGCAATCTGCTCTGAATATTATGCAGTAAAATAATACCTGAGAAAAATAACAGGTATTTAATTGGATTGTGTGGATGGGGCTTTTTATAGGGGGAAGCAGCCTTCTGAATACGCACATACAGGTCTTTCAGCAAGTGCTAGTACTTGCAGAATCACCAGACAGGTCCCATGAAAATCATCAAATTGGCATAAGCATTGGAATAATAGATGATGGACTTGTTATGGGTATAAACTTCTGGTATTCAGACCAGTTGTATTTTCAAGTTTCCCTCTGCAGTGATGAGGATTAGAAAATGACCTTTAAAAGATTTTAAAATTAAATTTAAAAAAAGTTGAAGTAGCCTGGCATATGCTAGAGCTGACGTAACACAGTGACATTAGACAAGTGGCTGGGAAAGCAGATCACTTTATGGAAGACACTGTCAAGGGATTTTGGTTGTTGGGAAAGCATGGTAGTATGCAGTGTGGGCAGGAGGGGCATGTCTATGCCTAAGAGGCAGACAGAGAGTAAGGGAGTATCATCTGGGTGAGGAGTGTGCCTGAGAGAAGGCCATGTGTCCCCAGAAACAGGAGATGCCCAAGGGGACTATAAGCAAAGTTACCAGCTCTGAGTTTGTCTCAAGACTGTGCTTTTCTAAATGTTCTGTAAGCTTTAGAAAATGGGTGAAAATATTTAGCTTTCATTGTTAAATAGCAGTCAAAGAGATAGGATTGCAGAGCAAGTAGAGTTTGCTGCTGTAACTCGCTGGGGTACGCACAGCCATGAATGAATGTGCAGTGGTCTTTCCATGAGAGCTGGCCACAAAAGTCTATCAACCATAGAACCACAGAATAGTTTGGGTTGGAAGGGATCTTTAAGGATCTATGAGTGCACCCACCCTGCTAGGGGCAGGGCCATCTTCCACTAATTCCAGTTGCTCAAAGCTGTGTCCAGCCTGACCTTGAACACTTGCAGGATGGGGCATTCACAACTTCTCTGGGCAACCTGTTCCACCCTCACTATAAAAGATTTCTTCTTTATATCTGGTTTAAACCTACCTTCTTTCAATTTAAAACCAGTGCCCTTTGTTTTGTCACTACAAGACCTGGTAAAAATTCCATCTCCATCTTTCTTACAAGCCCCTTTAAGTACTGAGAGGCCACAATAAGGTCTCCCCAGAGCCTTCTCTTTGCCAGGCTGCACAACCCCAGCTCTCTCAGCCTTTCCTCACAGCAGAGGTGTACCACCCCTCCTATCATTTTAGGGGCCCTCCTCTGGATCCCCTCCATGTCTTTCCTGCACTGAGGGCTCCACAGCTGGATGCAGTACTCCAGGTAGGGTCTCACCAGAGTTGAGTGGAGTGGTAGAATCACCTCCCTTGACCTGCTGGCCAGCATACAATTGTCTTTCTGGGATTTGAGCATACATTGTGAGCTCATGTCCAATTTTTCATCCACCCGTACCCCCAGCCTCTTCTCCACAGGGCCGCTCTCAATCTATTCACTCCTAGAGAAGTCTGGGAAGACCTTGCCTATGCACTTGCATGGCCTACCCTTGATGAAATTGAGGATGCTGTGCCTTTGCTGCCTAGCCCTTCACCTCATTTTTCATTTTTGAGATGCTTGACATGCGTCAGCTGCCTCCTGTGGAGCCCCGGCAAGTCCCTGCTGCCACTGGTGTGGGGAGAGGAGCCTGGCCTGGGGGAGCCCAGTGGGGCCCGGGGGTAAGGGCACCTGAGGAGCCTGTTCTTGGCAGTGGGTTGGAGGGACAGGTGCTGCTGCTGAGGGATGAGAGCTCCCTAGGGGAGGTGTGCTGCCCGAGAAGCTCGTGGCCTTTCACTTTTGGGCCTCTCTGGAGGAGGTGGTGGCACGTCAGGAGAAAGGGTGCGTCTGAGGAGGGCACACCCATCCCCAGGGGGACAGCTGCTGGACGCAGTGCCTCGGCACAAAGCCTGCGTCCGAGGGTCTGCAGCGCAGAGCTGCGCGGCACCAGCGAGGCGCCACGAAGCAGCGTCCGTCTGCGTGGGAGCCCGCAGAGGCCGAGAGGCTGGGTGGGGCCGGGCGGCCATTTCACTGCCGTCTCCATCACACCCGCAGCCGCGGGCCGCAGCTGAGGCCACCGTTGCCGGGGTGACCGGCCAGCGGCGCCCCCGTCCTCGCCGGCACGCCGAGCCCCGCCCCGCCGCCGCCCCCGGCCAATCGGAGGGGCGGTGGCGGCGGAGCGAGGTTCCCTTTGTTCAGCCGTTTCGGGGGCCAGAGCGGGCTCGGGCGTAGCGCTGCGGAGGGAGAGGACGAGCTGCTCCCTCGCCACTCCCCTGCCGCCCACTCCCCTGCCGCCGGGCTCTGGGATGGTGTGGGTAGGTGTCCGGGCTGCGAGGGGCGGGCTGGGACGTCCCATCCCCGGCCGCCGCGGCCAGCCCGCGAGAGGGGTGCCGGGCCGGGCCGGGGCGGTCAGCTGCTGCCGGGGCTGCCCGGCGCCGCGGGCCCGGCCGGTGTCAGGGGCCTCCGCGCCGCCGCTGGGAGGGGAGCTGTGGGAGCCCGGCCGTGGGCTGCACCTTCCCGCCGCTGCCGCGGGCTCTGCCGCCTCATGCCGATGGATGGATGGATAGTGGTTGCGTGGGTGGCGGGCGGCCGGGACGGGCGGCGGCCCGAGGGGCGGTCGCGACCTGAGGGCCCACGCGTGGCCTGAGGGGCCGAGCACGCGCCACCTGCACCGCCCGGCTCCTCCCGCTGCTGCGGCTGGTGCCGTCCCCGCCGCCGGGCCGCGGAGTCCGGCACTGCAGCGCGCCGGGAAGTGGCAGCCGGCTCGGGATTCAGGAGCATGGCCGTATTTCCTGCCTCGTTTTCTGGAGCGCGTGGGGTCCCAGCTGTACAGATTTGGCTAGATGGGATAATTTCCAAACACACACACACACACACGCACACCCCACCACCACCACCACTACCCCCCGCGAAAATGAGAAAGGAGGGAAAACTTGTTTCTGTTTTGTATTTTTGTTAGCGTGCTTAGGGAGGTTGTTCATTTAGGCGCTCCGTGGAAATAGCCAGTGGAACTGGCAAAGCTTTCGTGGAGTAACTGCATAAAGGGCAGGATTGCTTTTCGAGTTGGTGTAAGTAGCTTGATTAGTCAGTAAGATATTTGTCTCCTTGCTGTGAAGGTAATAAATCTTCTCAGCTGAATTTCAGTGCAGGACCTGAGAGATCCTCCAACTGTGAAGATTGTTCTACATTGTATTCTGGCCATCACAGCTTCATAACTTGTTTGCTTGCCTTCTTGCACATTTAAGTAGTCCGTAATGTGGTATTTGAATACTTCACAGGTGTTCTTCAATCCTTACAACACTCATTGAACAAAAAGTTGACTTGTGTCCTATCTGTACATGAGTAGTTGAACAGAAAAAATAATCACATGCCCACAATCATATAAGGAGCCTTTGATAGAAATGGAAAGTAAGCCTGTAAGTCCTCATTCTGCGTCTGCTGTGTGAACTGTAGTTATTTTTGTGTTATATGTGGGAGGTTGGAAGAAAGGTGCCTACAACTGGGAAGAATAGTTTCTATATGATCAGAATTACTTTAGAATGTGTTTCTTAAAAATCTAGCTAGCTAATATTGAAAGCAGTGTAATACAAAAGGATGCTTTTGCAGGATCAAAAGGAAGGATAAAAAAGCAGTTTATCAACTGTCTTTCTCTTAAAGGAGTAAAACTTTGGTTAGAATTAATATAACTAAGGACAATGTTTACCATTGCATACAGGTAGGGATGCACATTTCAGTGACCTCGGAAACTAACACAGATGTAAGCACAGCTGAGAAATAGAGTTAAGCCTGTCTTGTGACAGGAAGGTGAAAATAACATTGATGGTTTTATGAATTTAAGCTTGTCTTGGACTATCTGGCATACCTTTCTATTATATTTATTTAAAACCCTGTTTAGGAGTTCTTGTATGTGGATATTCAAGAGAAGCCAGATATGTGTGCTCAATTTTAGATACATCGTGGCAACCCCAGGGACAGAGCTACCTTATAATCAGGTGATAGGTGTGCACAGAGCTGTCCAGCAGACTGGCAGAGCGGGAGTAGAGTATAATTCAAGTTTCCTTCCCATTCCTGCCTCAGGCACACCAAGATGCTGTGGCTACAAAGGAGGCTGGCAGAAGGCCAGGTATAATCTTCCTTCGTTGAAGCTGCTGTTCACGATCTGTACAGTTTGAAAACTGGGGCTGAAATCAAGATAGATTTTTATCCTTGAAGTGTCTCATTGATAGAGATGTTCTTTTGTAGACCTAGTGTTGTTGTCACTGTCATAAAATAATTTGTACAGGTTTGTGAAATTGGTACGCACTGATTAATGCATTATTGTCAATAATTGAAGGTGTGCCAGTGACATGCAACAGGGGAAGGATTTTTTATTTGCTTGTTTTTTAAAGGATAGAACTGGTTTTCCATTATTTTCATGACTTAATTATGTTGCAACTTTGATTAATTTTGACCACAGAAATTAATTTTACCTGTTAATTCTGTTCCAGAATCTATGAACATTTAAACACATCTAAAACGTGTAGTATGTTTTGATCACCAATTCCACTTCTTTCCACTCTTTTCTAGTACTGATTTGGATAGTTTAGGTAGGTTTTCTATATGTTGATAGACTTCAGATATATATAATAAAGTATTACTTATTATATTTCTTCTATTATTAGATATCTTTTTAACATTATAAATATATTCATATAGCTATAGAATGCAATTCACACTGAAATTATATCTATTTTTAAATCTGTCATTGATAGATACATGTGTAGATTCAGTGTTGCTGGGTACATAATTGTTAATGTGTGTACACGTGGATGCCATGGAGTAGGGCATCTTTTAATGGTATGTTATGAAATAAACTTTTAAATGTCACTTTTAGCCTCTAGAAGGTTGTCCTTTGTAAACCAGACTCCAGAATGAAAATTAAACCATTTAAAATATTCCCTGATCATTTCCTGTGTACTGAATTCAAAATACAAAATTCTGAAATTTTGAATTTGCATATATATATATGTATGTGAGTCAAATCTGAAAGGAGACATAAAATCAATAAAATTAATGTTTAAAGGAAACTTGGTCTTTAAATATTGAGTATAAAATAGGAAGTTACTCTTAAATTATTCTTCTATTAAATTAATGTTGTAGAGCATTTTCTACAAGCCATTGTGAGATACCCTTAAATGTTCAAAACGTGCTGTTTCTGATGAGCCTGACGTTAAGTGCATTAGTTTAAATAATAGATCAATGCTAAATATAAAAGCAGAGGGAAAGGCAAGAAAGAATGGTTTTGGCAGGGAATAGAAAATAGGTAGCAGTTGAGTAGGTACAAAGACAGAAGAAAATTCTTACTGTATTAGAACCCAGAAAGGACATTTGCAGAAATGATGGTGAGGTACCCGAGACCACGGTTTCCAAACCTAGTTAGTGGTTATATGATCAGCATCAGTAACTTCTGGCATCCAGGGTCATGTGCTTTCCTAACGATGCAAAAGCAGAACCTTACATATGGTTCCCACCTTTCCTACTGCATGTTCCCTCTTCAAAGTTAGCGTTGTCCAATGCTCACACTTAACCTTCTGTATTCATTCATGCACCCACAGAAGCTTACTCTTAATTTCAGACGTCAGCTGCGTCCTTTGTCCTGTACACACCCAAATCCTGAACCTTCACTTTGAATAAATACAAAGCGGAACCTTGGCTTCCCCTGTGTGCATGTTCTTATTTGACCATGTCTTGGTCTTCCTGTATCCTGAACCAGCAGTGCTGATCTGCCCTGGCGGCAGGTAGAGCTGTTCATTATTGTTGAATGCCAGTGGTGGCTGCGATAGTTCCGAACTGTTTACACAGGCTTTACAGGACCTAGGACTTACTAGAAGTTACTTGTGTTGCTTGTATAAAAGCAGTGAGACACAGAACCTGTGGCTTGGTTCAGTATTTAACATACCATGGAAGCAGACACGAGTGGCTTGTGCACTAGAGTTTGGTTGCCTCTTTTATGAGAAACAAGGAAAAATTAGTAGCAGACAAGTGTGGAGAGGCAAGAGTCTAATTCTCATCAGAAACTAAAAAGCACAAGTCTGCTTTTTATACCAAATAAGCTAAATCAATGCAAAAGTCCAAATAGATACCTGTGTTTTAGTCTGGTTTATATCAGTTGAGCCCAAGTCAGTTGCTCAGGATGGGGGGAGCATAAGCCAACGTTGAATTGCAAGAAATTGTTTTGCACAGGATTTTCCAAATTGACATATAGGCAAGTTTAAGCTAAATTAGCCTGACTTTCTTGTGCAGGCAAGCCCTGAACTACTTGGCTGGAAATCAGGAGTGACTTCACTGCACTCCGTTAGGTATGTAAGGAAGAAGTAGAAGCTTCAGTTGTTGAATCTGGCTGGTAAGAAGTAGTTCAAACAAGATGAGGTTTCAATGGAGCTTTTGAACAAATGAGAACCAACTGCATTAACAAGAACACAAGCGTCATGTTATTGTAGTCTTTGCTTGTGTGTGAGAAACGAGTTAGCACAAGGCTGAAAACACTAGAGTCTGAAGCAGTGGTGCTTTTGGAGCCCCTTGGAAAAAGAATTAAAGTAAGCCAACTGATGAGAGAAAGTGGTTGGTGTAAAAAAATTTAAAAATGTATGGTTGTTTCATGATGCTCAAAGTGTATACACTAGTGCAAATATGTGTGTATTTGTTAAAATCTTCTAACCTTTTGTATGTACAAATCCAGTTTAGGCACGCTACCAAGTGACTACAGACACCTTCACTTCCTAAATCCTCCCCCTCTCTGTAGAAGACTTTCTATGGTCTTCCTCTGTTTCTTCATTTAACTGGGTAGGATGCTATAATTTCACACAATTCTTTGCTTCTGGAGAATACCCTATTCTCCCAGAAGAGAACCCTATTGGTTCTCTGAGCCAATGAGTACTTGTAATATGTTTTACAATTTATGGTGAATACATGCCTTTCAGTTTAGCAAGGAAGCGTATTTTAGGTTAGGCACTATCTGTTCTAGTGATTCTCTTGGTGATCACACAGATTCAGAATAGCAAACAAAAATTAAGTACAGCACAGTGGGCACTATTCACAGCTTCCTTCATTTGCAATGTATGTTTCAAGGTAGGCTTTATTTTGTCTGCTGATTCCATTTGCAGTCTTTTAGTGGGTTGGAAAAGACAATACTGATAGGGGAATTCTGTGAGAAAGAGGTTACTCTTGCATGTAACCACTTAAAAGCTTAGTCTTTTTTTGTTTAGTAATTGTACAGCATGTTTGAAGGATGAGGTATGTAGCTTCATATTTTTTTTTTCTAATCTAAAAGAAACCTGGGTTTAGTATTTTTTCCTTTTTAGAATAGGGATTTTTATATTGGCGCATGAGATTGAGGATGATTATACGTTGAGATTACTGCCCTTGCTTTGTTTCCTTTACCCTAGGTAACAGGACTAATGGATCATAGTGAGGCTTTGATAACAACAGCTCCACTGGGGTGGGACTCTCCCATTATTTTTTTTTTTTTCTTTTAAAGATAAAATAAGTTAGTGCAGCCTTTTGAGGATCTGCTGGTAGGTTTTGCTTTGGATAAACATATTTCAGGATGTTTCTAAATTCAGAAGTAAAGCAGATTTAATTGGAAATAAGGATGTTTTAAAACTTCTTTACCACACTTATTTCTTGAAGCACTGGAGAAAGAGTATACCCCTGAAAACAAGTAACTATCCTAAATTATATGAGGTCATACAAGTTTGGTTTATACTATGATAGAAATTTTAAAAGTTGGCTTGTAAATTATTGGTAATCTGAGTTGCTGTTTTCACAAATAACACCTGATACTTTAAAAATATTTGGTTCTAATGTAAAATTCTACAGCTAGACAAATAATAGAAAACAACATTTCTATTTTTCATCTCGTTTTTCTGATGCTCTTGTTTTATCAGAGGTAATAGCAGAAGTCATAATGAAGTGTCAGAATTGAGATATCTGGTGATAAAGTGATAAATAAGGAGGTGAGGTATTATCCAGTATAGGAGAACTTGATTTTAATGTGATAAAACATTTGAGAGATCTGGCGATAAAGTGATAAATAAGGAGGTGAGGTATTATCCAGTATAGGAGAACTTGATTTTTATGTGGTAAAACATTAAATCTGTCAGAAGGAGTTCTGGAAAAGGTGCTATGGTGTGTGCTTTTGTGCTCTGCAGTATCCCTTGTGACAACTTCCGTGGAGCTTACAAGAGATACCTCAAGTTCAGAGGAAATTTAACAAGATGTCTCTTTAAGATAATAAAAATCATGACATGGTTGCGACCATATTGCATAGATGAATTATCTCAGCCTTGCATCTAGGAGTACCTGAATGAAGGCAAGCAAATGTATCTTTTCACTTGAGTGAAGTTTAGCTGTTCTGTCTACACTTTCGGTAAGCGCATATTAGAGAAAACTTGTTTATTATACAGATGTCCTTTAATATATGATTAGTCATAAGTGTGTTTGGGACTGAACTCTGCTTTCCTCAGTTAGACTTTTAAGTTCAATTTTGAAGTCCTGAAACAAATAATTAAATTTTGAGTTTGTCTTATCCATGCTAAGCAACTTTTAACACCATTGGTATGCTGTGATGGTAGGGCTAAGTTTCACAAATTTATTTTTTTAATTGTATGCGAGATGCCATTTTAAAGCTAGTACGTTGTCAAATGCTGTTTTGTTATTGAAGATAATTTGGAAGAAATTTTTGAAAAATAATTAAAAGAAAAAAATTGGCTGCCACATCATGTGGAAAGTAGCCAAATCTTTTTTGCAGCTGACTATATTTCATAGTTAATACTGAGTTACAGCAGTGCCCACTAGTTTCACATACAAATTAGGGCTCTAACACATCAGGCAAATGTAACAAAATAATGGCCTTTTCTGCATATGGTTTACAACCGAATTACAAAACAAAGGATAAGTGTTCTACAATAGGCAGATAAAGGGAGAATGAGAGCTATGAGAGAGGCTTAAGGTATCTGTGAACACTGCACCAAAGGAGAATTTCCACATGAAATGTGAGAAATGACAGAAAGTATCTAGTAATTTTTGAGGGGGTTTTTTGAGTGGTCTGATTTAAACAAACCTCAAACAAAAAAAGCCTTTTGTGTTACTTTTTTTTTTTAAGAGCAGCATATGAGAAAGCATGCTGCAAATCAGTAAGTTGAGCCTCAAAGTGAAGACCATAAAATCAGTAGTAGGAAAAAAAGCCCAGATTCTGCACGATGGTAATGATATGTGGTACTGAGACATTGATTTATTCATGTCTGTAGAGAGTTTAACCTGTGACTGTGATTTCAACTCTTCATAGTTTTTTGTTTCAGATAGTGGTTATTTTATTATTTTAAGACAAAGTTGGTATGTAGAATGCCAGCATATTTATTTAGTGGAGTTGGTAAAGCTATTTGCAACAGGGTTTTATTTAAAATGTATTAAAATGGCCTTAAAGTTATTAAATTACCTGTGCACTTAAGGTAAATTGAATTATTTTAAATTACAGTTTCTCCACTAAATAAATTTCCTTTACCTCTGGCAAGGGAAAAAGAAAAGCAAACCTTTAAAAGCCTTGAAATATTTGTTTTGTATTGGTTGCATTATTAGTAGCATTTTAAGGGAATTACTTTACATACGTAGCTATTTCATAAACTAATGTTAAAGTATTTAAATGCCTAAAATATTGAAATCTTACAACTCAAGAATGACAATGAAACTCATCATTCAAAAATTCATCATTAAGATTCATCAAATTAAACTTTTACAGGTTCAGATTCCTTAAGTCTGTCTGGCTTTTCTAACCTGAATGTGTAATGTACTTTTAAATTATTTTTTTTGTACTTTTAATTTATAATTTTTTTTAAAAAACATACATTTTAAAATTTTTTTTATGTTTATTCTTTTTGGCATGAAATGCTGCATTTGAACTAGAACGAGGTAAAGTAATTGCTAAGGGGACTGGTATCACTTCGAATGTCTGTAATTTTTGGCAAAGGCTGCATTAACTCCCCAAAGAATGTTACCTGATTATTCATTTATGCAGCAGTCTCTATCTGTTCTGTGTAGAAACAGTAACGTAGCCACTTCAGTGCAGAAGCTTTATTATGGGTGCATTGCTTGCACTTGGACTTGCTTGCAATTTCTTTTACACTCGTTCAATATTGTTTCAAAGCTGGTTTAACAGATACAGTTGTGAGAATGCTTTTTCAAAATAAAAGGGTAGAAATGAGAGAATACGGTAAGAATTGTATCATTATACATTTTCAATTCCTTCCTGTATTTGTGCTTTTTTTTAACCAGACAGTGTAATTCCACCTGTCTAACTGGAATTATTCAGTGATCTCTTAACACCTGTTGCTGGAAAGGGTCATGAAGAACTGTGTAAAAGAACTATAGGATTTCTTTTGTGATATCTATTGGCTTCAAGCTGTAGCAACGTGAATATCTTGTTTAATTGAAAGTCCAAGACTTCTTTCAAATCTCATCGTCAGACATCAAGTCCAAGAGCATTTAGAATATGACTGAATATGCTGAAACTGAAGAAGTAGAAAAATTATTTTGTTGAAACATCCATTTGTATTAGGTAGTGTTCATCTATTTATTGAAATAGTCTTCACTGCTAAGATTATGCTATTTTCTTTACAGATTATCTGGCAAGTTTTATTGTTCTGGTGAGATGAAAACTGGAAATTTTCTAAAGGAGTTTTTAATACTGTTTTAATTTCTGAGGATATTTCTGTATTCTTTTATGTTTGCCTCACATAATTCCTTCTGAGTTAATGTTGAGGTACTGGTATCGTACTGGTTTTTATATTAAACAATAAACAAATCCAGCTCATTTTTATTTGCCGTCTAAAAATACTGATGTTCAGAGGAGGCAAAACCATAATGTGTCTGCAAATTCCTCTGTGTATTTATATGCAGGAACAATCTGGGGGTTGCGGAGGGGTGTCTGTACCTCTACATTTACCCCTCGTTCTTTTTTACCCTCTTCATCATCTGAGGCTTGAAAGGCAAAGAATGTCTGCAGTGATCCTTAGCAATCTCAGTAAGATCAAATAAGTCCTATTTGCTTGTTTACCTTAAGAATTTTGCTTCTTTGATTAAGGTGGCTAGAGCATCATTCCTTTTGTTTATGTGTATGGTTGGAGCAGTTAATTCCCCTCACTGCTAATCACATGTACAGCTTTTTTCTCTTTTGGAGGAAGCTCCTTTCCAGATGAGTAATTATTTGCTCACCCTTTTCCAGGAGGATGCAATTTCAGAATATTTATCTGACATTAGAGATTAGAGAAGGCCACATAACTATAGTCAGGCTCACAGGATAAAAGACTGAATTCGGTTTCTCTCTGAAGCTTTTTAAGTCTTCCATTCATGTCACTACCAATTCATATAGGACTCCCATTAGTCCCTATGCAGCACAGATACCAGCTTTCTGGAGTCACGCAGGGACTAATATAAACCCAAATACTGTCACTTCCTTGAGACAACAGCATCTTAAGGACCTTAGATAAGCCACTTACTGCAGTAAGGAAATTCATCAGCCATCCCGGGAACAATATACTAGCCTTCTGTTACAATGACCAGCAATGGTGGTTTAGCTTACAGTATTGGTGTCCGTATTGCAGGTATCACCAAAGCACCCATGTTGCCACCAATGACAGATCTGACTGTGGTAGTGTCACTGGCAGTAGTATGTCTTAATGTGTGTTCTGTATGTGGATGTTTCAATACACATTGAGTATTCAGGAAAAAACAGGAAGTAGGTGAGTGTGTGATTTTGAATTCTGTACATCCTGGATGCAATATCTTTTGCCATGAAGTAAAAATAAAACCTAATCCTGGCTAATCAGTTCTTAGTGTTCCCATTATCATTTTTGCCTTGACCCCTATACTGAATTCCGAATAATGCCTGATGAATTTTGACCTGAGGAGACTCAGGTTTTTTGAGACCTTTGTGCTCATTTATTTACAGTTGGTGCAGGTGCTTACTGTGAAAAGACAGTCTGATTTAAACAGTGTAAAATAACTAATTTAATGATTTACAACAGAAGGTAATTAAAAGCAAATACATAAAATTAAACTTTTTTTGCTTTACATTTGTAACTTTTTTTGTCCTCAATAGATCAGTCATCTCATTTATGCATCAAAACATACCTGCAAATAAATACACCATTTGTCTTGTATTTGTTACTTCTTTCTGCTAGCAGAAGGACCTCAGTACCTTTACATATTCTGTTTCTTATTTAATGAGATTCCTAATTTTTACATTTTAATGTAAAATATACCAAAGATGTTTCTAATGCATAGTTATTATTTATGAGTGTTAAGATGGTGTTGTACAAAAAAAGTACTTAAGCTGGTGGAGTGTTTTACAGGGGATAGATAAGTGATTTATGCCTTAAAATTGGTTGGTTTATTAAAGTATGTATTGACTACAGTTAAGAGAACCACGGATGTATTTTGGTTCATCATGGTGCAGATTTTTCAAAGTTAGCTTAAAAACAGATCACCACTTACTTAAATTACACTTTTTCAGTAATTGTGAAGGACTTAATTTTTAAGAAGCAATGCACTCTTTTCAGAGCCAAGAACTTCCCAGATTTGACACTACCCCATGATGAGGTGTACTGTCCTTTGAATTTGCGGTGGTGTACTTCTTAATTGTTGGAACAGGAGATCACTTCCTCTCTGAATGCTTTTGAGAGAGAGAGATGTTTACCATATGCCTATGTCATCAGACCTCCCCCTTGTGTGTCAAGGCAGAGTCATTGTCAGAGGATCAGGCACCTTGGAGTCTCATTCAATTACTTTCCTTCCAAGGTTTACAGGGGCTAGGCCACTTTGTCAGACAGGACGTAGAGATAGGAATCTCAGCTGTGTTTGTTGCTTTGGTTTTAGTAATTTCTTCTAGTTGACAAGGATGAGCACATAACTGAACAAAAGTAAATGCTAGAGTTTCAGGGAGCTTCACAGCCTTACATCATTCTCTTCCATGGATGTGGATTTTTCAGCTATAACTTAAATGTTAAAATTTTATCTGCTACTTTTCTCAGGTGTTTTCAAAAGTCTCAGTTCTGATGTATTAATGCGAAACAGGTTCAAAAGCTATGTAGCACTTGGTTTTGTCTCCATCTTGGTGCAGCCTGAATCATCAGTTACAGAAACTTAAGTTAAACCAAAATCCTGCAGCAGACACCAGCTGTTTTGCCTCCTACAGCTAAGAGAAAGAAAACTTAGGGAATTGAATAGGGTTCATATGCACCTGACACTAATCTTACTTGGAAGACTTTTAAGCTGGCAAAAAGCACATGCTGAATTACAGGCATGAGATTTGACAGTAGAGATTTAAGTAAGACTCAATATCCTCAAGAATGACTGCTGCCTTTGCATACGCATTTATCCCTTTGGAATAGACTTGGCCTGTTACAGTAATGACTGTTACCTAGGGCAGAGCATTACACTTTCACCTCCCAGTCAATACTTAATCTTTATTTTCCATGCCTTCAAAAATCCCTCTCACATTAGGCAATTACAGAGGTTCATATGCTTCATATAGGAGGGCTAAGTAAACTACTGTGGAATTTGGAGAAAGAAGTGTGTGTCCGCGAGGGGGAAAAAAAAACCCCAAACCCCACACAAAAAAGCAGAGTGGGGAACGGTTTTACCATTTTAGAATTCAGCTGACAGATCTGCTATCTTCTGTCACAAATTCAGGAGGTGGTGATTTTCTCAAACAGTTCTCCATTCAGTTTCAGATTGTTTTATGACTGCCAGCATTAAGAACATGTACTGCTATTTTAATAGCTAGCATGTGTGATTATAGTGGGGCAAATCATTAGCAAGACGGGATCCTTTCACTTGGCATCTCTGGCTGTGGAAATGAAGCAACAGCAAGTTCAATGCGTCCAAATATATCCTTGTGCAGACTACTAGTTGATCAAAGGCATTTTAAATCCAGGTATCTTTGCAGTTTTGCACTATGTCTACCACTTGTTCAGTCAGCTGGACATTTAATGAATTGTGAGAATGGTGTTTCATCCTATCAAAGTGGAATTCAAAGGACTCCTGATGGTTTCCAAATTGGTGAAAGCTTTACAAGTTTTTTGTCTCTACTGCCTGACAATGTCATGTATCTATTTGAACCCAACAACAGCAATAGACTTGGGTTTCAGTTCTAACTTGTACACAGGCCTGTGCTATGTGTTGATGTTTGTAAATCAAATTTGCATTGTCTTGTTCTAGAGAACACTGAATGTTAGTGGGTGCTGTGGCCTGTCATCCATTTTATCTGCAATGGTGTGGTGGTTTCGCACCTTTGTCAGTATAGAAACTATATTGCTGTACTCTTTCCTTGGATGCATGAGCAGCAGAGGTATTCATTAAATAAAGAAGGAACATACTTCTGTCAGAAGAGTGGAGTTAGCGGCTGTCAGGTTATCATACATAGTATTTCATCCGCTCTGTGGGATTCCATAGTGCAGGCTTTTACAGATATCTGCAAAAAGAAATACTACTCTTCACCTTTGGGAAAAGGAACAATGAAAATGTGGACAGTTGATACCATAACGATGAGCCAGAACAGCTCTCCCTTTCTCACAGGCAACAGAGTAGCAGATTTCTCAGCAGGAATGTTGCCATAACTGCAGGTACTCTCAGAACAAGTCCATCGTCAAGCAGATGGAGAGCAAATCACATTACAGATTTACTTGCTTCCAGTATTGAAATATCCAGTGTTCTAGAAAATTTGAGTTCAGCTTTGTTACAGTGTGTCGTACTATGGGATCTATTGTACACATATACCACTTTCAGTATGATACACAACATGAGACAAAACCAATTATAGCTGTAATTGTCTCGGGAGAGTAGGAAGCTAGTTTCTTCAGCTTCTTACACTACTGCTAGACATACCAGCTGCAGGGAATGAATGACAGTAGGAAGTGAAGGTCAATTAACTACCCAAATCTGAAATTGTGTTATCTGAAAGCCCATACGTTTGCTACTTTGAATGTTGCTATTAAATTGTGCCTTACAGATAGAAGAAACTCTATCCATAGACAGAAGAAAAAAAGTTCTTTTTTAAGGTAACCTTAACCCTACCAATGAAGCAAATTCTTGGTTTGGTACATTACACAAAACATTTTACTTTAGTCCAAAGCTTACTGTTGGATTTGCCTTGCCTTCTGTTGGGTGGATTTCCTGCTGGTATTGTGTTAGTCAACCTTTTGTCATCCTCTGACATTGAAGAACTCCTAAAAAATGTTTTTTGTGTCCTTAATTACTGGAAGAAGATTCCACTCCTGCATATGGGAACTTTAATACCATTTGTGCAAATTTCACCATGAAGTCCTGCGTTCAACAGAATTGTACTTGCAACAGTGAAACTGTTGCATTAGCCACCAAGTAGTAAGCTTACAGCCTGTTCTGACTCATGTCCAACGAGTCTCTACAATGTTGAGATCCCATCTTAAAAAAATTCTTCAAAAGTTTCCTCAGACTTCAGTTTAAAACTGTCCTTCTACCTTAGTACCCAAACAGCTCTGGAAGAGTAGAAAATTAATTTCCTAGGTATTTCAGTCATGGATAGAAAATCCTTTCAGACTGTCTTTCTATCTGTCTCCTCAGTAACCTCTCTGGTGCTTCACAGGGTCAAACTGTCTTCTTCTAAAGACTATTCAAATAAATCATTGTGTAATAAATATTAATCTTATGGCTGAACTCAGGAAGACTGCACTAAATATTTTCGAATGGGTTCTCTGATATGCTAGATGTGAGGTGTTTAAGTGAAAGCTTAGGACATGTCTCAAGGTAGTTGGCATTGCAAAATAATACAGCAGTAGCTATTCTCCATGAGCTCCTTCACATAGACACTTTTATTCTGTATTATGCGAGCTTTTTCTCTGCTCAGTTTAATTCACATTAGCCTAAAATAAGAGGGTTTACACAGAAAGGTATTGTGGAATATCAGATATTTCCTTTGTGCATACACACCTGCTATACACAGAGGTACAGAGAGACACTATAAGTAGCCTGCACGGAGAATTGGAAGCCTAGATTTTAGCAATGGATTGAATAATCGATTCCATTATTAAATACCTATTTTACAGGTAGCAGTGCCTGAATTTTGTGACAAGAAGATAGCTTATTATAAGTCTTTCTAAAAGAAAAAATATCTAATATTACCAGTGTAGTACAACTAAAGACTGGAAAAAAATTTCTAAGTGGTAAAGTGGCTGAAAGTATCTAATCATTCTGAAATTAGGGCATATTTGAGAATTAATTTTGATTAGAGAGTCATTATTTGAAATGTGTTTCAAAACCGTAGCAGCAAGAAGTGGTACTTCCTAATGATACAGCTTGGAGGCTATGGCATTTGAGGGATGTGACATCTTCCTAGTAGTGCACATCTCTCTTCTGTCTGCTTGTTGGGAGGGATTTGCATCCATCCATCTCCCATTTCTCTTTTTAGTGCACTGAAGCTGCTGGAGGGGTGGGGAGGGTATTCTGTTATGAATCTCCTCTATTTGTACATTTGTCTGTTAACTGTCTATTATTATACAGGTTGCTGATTAGAAAACGGTTCTTAATCCAAGTTCCTGTAATACTTTTTATAACATAATAGAAAGAGATTAAAACACCTAGCACCAAGTACACTCTAATGTGATAGTAATGACACTTTCCGGAAGAAAGATTGGGTTCATCACCCTAGGAAGATGTAAGAATTGAAGCGTGCCTCGTGCATTCACAGCTACTGTTCTAGCTAGTGGACTTGGAATAAGTTAGCAGCGCTACATATTGTTGCCATTCCTTTTGTCTCCTTGCATGACAGATGCCATGTATGTGTCATTTCAGCCTGATCTAATGGAACTTCTGTGAGAGAAAGGGAAGAGTGTATTGGCAACAAACCCAAATATAAGAAATTTACTTTTTGTGGATACTTGAGTAGAACATGGCAAGGTGTGTGGAGAAATTAATTAAAGATTAGTGTTTGGGGGGGATTTTTGATTATTTATTTTTTTAAATTGCACATTGTGATACCCATGGATTCTGCTAGTGCTTGACACCTGCAACTTGGATAACATAGAAACCAAAGATTAGCCTCAGCGTTTGCACAAGGCTCCTGTCTTCAGTGAACTTCTGTCATCTTAACATATGTAGGTGAAGTGTTTCAAATTTATTTCTGGTGCATTCTGCTGATTGAGTGGGGTTGAACCAGGCTATCTTATGTTTTGAATGGTAGCTTTCCTGCCTCTGCCTGGTACTTTGTTTAACATTGATTCTGATTTCTACATGAGAAGATTTTTGCTTGAGGGAAGAAGGTAGTAGAAAACAATTTCTTCTTGACTCAGTTAAATTATTTTCCTCTGTCCTGCTTCCTTACAGAATTTATAGGTTTGTAGATGCATAAGAATAGCTTACAGGTAATGATCAAGAAGAGAAGGCATCCAGCAAGATGAGGGATCTACTTTGATTTCTATATATACTGAGTAGTTCCGAGTGGCAAAGGATCCTGTATGAAACCTAAGGAGGAACCTATCTTGGGGGATGATCATCTATAGGCATTTAAATGTCCCCATTAATTGTAGCAACTCCCATCCATACTCTGATTTGTAGGCCTTTTTCTCTCCTTTGCACTGCAGAAAGATCTTACCAGGATTTGATTCTGGTCACAATCATGGAAAGGAAAGCTATGTTTTTCTTAGTTATGGATCCGTGGCCTGCTTCTCTTCCTGCTCTTTCTTGTTCTGTCTCTCAACCTTCCTTTGTGGTCTTTTCCCTTGTTACCCATATTTAATGTTATTTTTTGTCTAGTGCACTTGGTTTCTGATAAAATCAGACAAATGTAATCCTTCTGTATAATTTCTGAATAGTAACTTCTGAAGCTCTAATAAATTTCAAACAAACTTGACAGTGGGCCCAAAGTCTCAAAGATAATCAAGTTTCTACAGCCTTCCTGGTAAGGCAGCATTTAGGGAAATGAGGTACAAATTGGCATGTCCTTGATTTTTTGGACCTCAGCTTTCATCTGCTCCAGCTGTGCAAGCTTCAGTATGGGGAGCCCTCCTACGCGTATGGTATGAGCCATGAACATCAGTTTTAGTGGCCTGGGTCCACATCCTTTGTTTTGACTCTTTCTTGTACTAGAGGGAGACTAGTGGAGATTCACCCTGGTCACAAAAATGTCTTTTTTCATTGTGCCCATCCTTTCCTAGTAACTGGTGGCATGCCTTCACACACCTATCTTTGGTGACTCCATCTTGCAGACATTTTAGTGTGACAAGCTCTCAAGAGGTGTGCTGCTTTAGTAGTCTGTCTCCTAAACAACCCTGTGATAACTGTGGCAATTGGTTAAAGAGCTTAAGAAACATTTCTTTTTTTTTTATAAGTTGGTTTTGTTCTCTCCATTGGTTTTGTTCTCTTGTGTGCTGTGCTGCATACTTCTCTGCTGTTTAGCAGGTTTTTGCTGCTTATTCCAGCATGCATGCTTTCCTGACCCATCAAGTAACCCCTTTCACTGTCCTCATTATCCAGATACGTAGATACTCTAAGTACACTGCCTGTCTTGTTGCCTGGGAGGTGCCTTTAGCTGTTTTGTTGGAGACTGTGGTACTAATTTTGTATTCTTCAAGGAACAGTGGTTCATAGTAATAGAAGGAAAGTTGGCTCAGGACACTTCTTAAAGGCACCTGTGGCTGGACAGCTGGCTGTCAGCGTTAGGAAGGTGAGGCACACCGTTAGGAGTCACCAATGTTCCCTGTCCTCAACACCTGTGATGTGCAGCACACATACGGAGTCCTATACTGCAGCAGAAGCAACAGAGCATGAAACTCATTTTCATACAGTCAAGCAAGATGCTTACACAGAGACTAGAAGTTAAGACCATAAAAAGCCAAGGAATTATTTTTTTTCATATTTTAGACCAATTTGAAGTGGCGTGTCTTCATATTTTGTCCATTAGCGTATCAATAAAATAACATTAAAATTGTCATATATAGGTATGTAAGGCGTATGTATTTTATGTATATATAAATATATGTATATATCTAAATTTCTGATTATGACCTGCGATCTCTCCTGATCTATTTTGAGGCTAAAGATAAGAAACACTAGCTATGCAATGCAGTTTCCTTTGAGTTCCCCCCACCGTGCCTTCTTGTGTGGTTGGCCTTTCCCTCTTTACGCGGGTAATGGGGAGCTGCGCAGACAGGCTCCGCACCGAACCCAGTCCCGCAGAGCTACGGCAGGCGGCCACGCAGCTACCGCGGCCCTGCCGCCTGCGCCGGCTCCGCACCGCGGCTGCCCCGCCGCTCGCTGCGCCCCCGCTCGGGCCCGGCGCAGCGGTGCACGCCCGCAGCTGCCCCAGGGGGCCGGGCCGGGGCCGCGCTTCGCCCCGCGTCTTTCGAGGCCGCGGGCGGTGTCCCTGTGCTCGGGCGGGGGGCTGCGGGTTTCCCGCCGGCCGGGATTGAGGGGCCCGCGTTTTGTCGCCACCAGGCTCCTGACGGTGTGGGACGCAGCAGGGACAGGCTGACGACGGCGCCGGCGGGCCCGAGGCGGTCCGGGCGGGCGGAGACGTGCCCGGCGCTAGGACCCAGGAGGACTACAAATTCGCCGTGACTCAGGCTGCTCGGCGCGCAACGCGGCGGGTGGTGACGGGAGTAGGTGGGTGTTGTCCGTGCAGCGGCGGGGCCGGGCGGCTGTGGGGCGCTTGGCTGGGTGCGCGCTGCGCGGCCGAGAGCCGGGGCGGGCCGGGCGCCGCGGTGCCCCTTCCCTCCCTGCGGCCTGCCTTCCTTCCCGCCCCACCGCCGCTCCCGGCCTGGGCCCTGCCGCGCCGCTAACCGCGGCCGCCTGTTGTCTGGTGTTTTCCAGGGAACCAAGATGGAGTATGAGTGGAAGCCGGACGAGCAGGGGCTCCAGCAGATTCTGCAGCTACTCAAGGAGTCCCAGTCCCCGGACACCACCACGCAGAGGGCTGTGCAACAAGTATCCTTGGCCGAGGCCTGCGCCGCGCGGGCGGGACGGGACGGGCGGAGCGAGGCCGCAGCGGCTCGGGCGGGCGCTGGGTAGGCCGGGGGCGGCGGGCGGGGGGAGCGCGGCCTGCGCGGCGTTGTGTCGGCGCTGCGGCAGGCGGCGGCCGGGCCTGCCCGGGAAGCGCCACAGCGCAGTGGGACGAGCCGCAGCCGGAGCAGGCAGCCGTGGCGCGGCGTTTGAACGGCCGAGGCGGCCTGTGGGCCGCGGGGCCGCCTTCCCTGCGGCGGGGCCCGGGCAGCTGTTGCGAGCCTGGAGCCAAGGGCCGGGTTGTTTGGTGGGTTTTTTGTTGTTGTTGTTGTTTTGGTTTTTTCTTTTTAAAGCCCGGGCTCTGGCGCGGCTCCGCCGGCGTCCGCCGCTTTCCCGGGTTGCCCCGCGCTGGGCCGCCGTCAGCGCCCAACCCCCCGCCGCGGCGGGCGGGAGCGCGGCCCTGGCGGGTCCCGCCGAGGGGCCGGGGGTGGCCCGGGGAGGGCCGGGCTGAGCGGGCGGCGCGGCGCGGGGTACCCGTCGCCTCTGCGGCACAGCGGGGGCGAGCAGCGGCCTTCTGGGGTAATCCGGCTCTGGGATTCGAGGCGAAAGCCGTATCTGATGTGGGGGTGTGCCCCTGGCGGAGCTGCTGCCTGCACGCCCTCGCTGGCCTGCTGGCTCTGTCACTGCGCATTTTGTTACGTTGTGAGGATGCTTCTGCTTGCCTAGAAGCCCGAGCCGAAAATACTGCTCGTTACACTCGTTAAAATCCACGGGAAGCGGGTAATCTCTGTATGTGGCTTCTTGTGCTGCGTTGCAGTGCATTTGGTGTTGTGTTGTGGATTGTTGGGTTTTTTACCCCCTAAGTGTCTCTTGATTGTCGAAGTGATGAAATAGCAAGGCTTTAAGAACAAAGACTGAGTAAAATAAATCAAACAGAAGCATAGGTCTTGAAAAAGAAAGCCTCATCTGCTGTCTCCTGCTCCTTGAGCTAGCCATATAAGCACTTTAAAATATCTGGAAGTCATGATATTCTATGAAGCATATGAGTTTATCATCTTGATCCCTTTTTACTTAAGGCACTTGTGTGAAGACCTTCACACAAAGCAACGGAATTTATTTAAGTAGGTAAGAATACATATGTATGTGTCCGTATAGAGATATTTACATTATCTTTACAGTTTAGCTTGAAGACATATTTGTTCCACTTTCATAGCAGATGCGGTCAAGCTAGGAAGGCATCTGTTTTTATGTGAATGATGTAGGGAGTTTTCATCTCAATCATCTTGTTCCTGCAGATGTGTTTCAGACTTTTAAGATGCTATTGCTTCCTTTGAAAAATTCAAAACAGAAGTGCCCGACTAGGTAGAAAGTGTTCTGATAGTGCCCCCAACTTAAACTAGTGCTCTTTAGTATTTAAAAAGAAAAGGGTTTCCAGCAACAGTGTTTGTAGCGTAGCTTTGATGTAAAATTGTATTTTAACGCTCTGCTTCAAATAATACTATCTGGTTTGTTTATTGAAAAATAAAAGTGTACATGTGGGATGGGCATTATGGTTCATGCTATCTGTCTTGAAGATGAGTAGAAATTAATTAACAGAACTTTTTTTTTCATTCAATGTTTGAAATTCTTTTTAAATGGTAGTGGTAACTCCCTGCTGTTCTGAGATACCTATGTGGGCATTCAAGGTCCTCATATATTGGCCTGTAAAGGTTAGAGAGGTGGTGTGTTTTTACCATTGTATTATACAGCAGTTTGGGAAAATGTTCTAATATAACTTGAATGGCCATGTCCTATAATTTAAAAATTAAATATATATGTATATGGCCTTTGAGACTATTTCCACAAAAAAATTGTGATGGCTGTTGTATTGTAGAATCCTACTTGGGTGGTGAATAATGGTTTCAAATTTAAAGTACTCTCAGCTGATAATTTTTCGTAAAATCTTCAGTGTGTTGATTCTGTCATGCTCTTCCATTACGACACTATTTTGGCACGTTTGGGTCCTTAGAACTCAAATATAACAAAGTGGGGAGTATAGATTAGCCAAAACCCTTTGTTAACAGTTATGAATGCTTAAGGTTTCAGATGTTTTTTAAATTAAGATGCTAGATGTTTCTTGGAGTAAAAAAGAAGTGGGTGAAGAAGTTAAGAAAATAGGGCTTATAAGCTGTTCTTTGATTCCTAGACCAAGTAAGTGTTTTGTCATTAAGTTTCTGTTAAATACTGCTCTTCCAGTTCTTTCTGCTCACTGCTTCTGCTGCTTCTTGTTTGATCCGTGGTTAGTTGGTCCATTGATCCAACTGCTAGTAATGTTCAACTGACTGATTTGGTGATTATGTTGCTGAAGCTTGGACAACAAGAAAAAAATCTTTGAAATGTGCTATCTTGCTACTTGGCTGTTCCTGGAGGAGCTCTTCGGCTTAGCAGCTTTGACAACAATCTTTGGATATGTAGTTTTTCATTTCTTGGGGCCATATAGAGTGTTCTATATTATTTTCACTTACCTTGACGGTCCTGTTTACATTTCATCTCCTGTGTGTTACACAGAAGAGGAGCTTGTGTGTCTGATCAGTATGCTTTACTCTCTTTATTGAGGGCAAGCTTCTCTAGCAAAGTTAGTACTTGATACGAACAGCCTAAATATCTAAAAACTAAGTTTCTTAGTGTTTGAGACACTGGCTGTTGGTTGTTGGGAAGAAGTAGATCCTTTAGAACTGGAAGGGATTTACTGGGCCATGAAGTCCTAACGTACATGTATTTGACTAAAGTTTAGTTGGTTTGAATGTTTGCAGATTTAGCTAAACAGCAAGCAAAATAACTGCCTATGGGACAAATGATGTTACTACTTCTAAAAGTAATTTTTTTTTAATGTCTTGATTGTTTGCCATACTGATGATATCTAGTAGGTTTAGTAACTTAGAACTGATACTGCACTGACTTAAAATATTGTCAAGCAGAGTACCTGTTAGTACCAGGGCATGAGAACAGGATACAAGGAGAATGCCAGATCACTGCACTAGCCAAGCAGTGTCAGAATAATGGGAAATTAGAGGCAGATGTAATGACAAATTTTGGGAAAAGCAACTACATACCTTCACAGCTGTTGATAAACGTAAGGATTCTTCCTGCAGTTAAGGAGGATTTTGTCATTTGTTTTTTTGTTTTGTTTTATGAGGCTGTGGATGAGCATGAACTTCTAGGTACAACTATCTGTGCATTTACAGTTAAACAGGTTCTCACTGCTGAAAACTCAGGCTGTGGCTAGTTACTATCATAAAGAAGTATGTGTCTACTGTTAAAATGAGTCACTTATCAAAATCATAGCTGTTGTATTTTGATGCTGAAATGCTTTTATTTATTGTGGACAGGAAAGAAAGATGTATTATGGGGATTATGTCTCAGTAGATTCCTTAGGTTTGGCAGTCTTGTAAGCGTAAATATTGAAATCCAGAACTGTACAGAGGAAGCTTTTTTGAGTGGCTTTACAAATATTTTTAAGGATCTATTACTTTCTGTGTCTGTCCCTGGATTTACTTTTTTTTCCCAGATTTTCCCAAAACTGAAAGGTATTTCTTCAGTAAAAAAATTACAGAAACTGGTTTTAGATTGTTCATACTCTGCAATTATAAGCTTATAGTTACAGCTGGTTGAAGTGACACAGCAGTACATAACTCAATAATCTTTGTATCCAGAAAGATAAATGTTGTGTGTGAAGATTCAGCTTTCCTTAACAGTTTCTCTCTTCAGAAACTAGAACAACTCAATCAGTACCCAGATTTCAACAACTACCTGATTTTTGTTCTTACAAAGTTGAAGTCTGAAGGTAAGTTCTTGAGATGTTTACTGTTTTATTCCTTTTTTTTTTTCGTTTTTAAATTTACTTTATTTGGCTTGAAAGAAATAGGAAGCTGATGCCTATGGTCAGTTTGCTGGTTGGTTGAGCTGTATAGTCATGTAGAATTCATGTATCCTCTCGGAAGTCTTTTTGGAAAAAAAATCTGGTAACTTACTGATGCTTGTAGTTTCAGCTTTGGAATAGAATCCATTCTGAATGGCCTGTGAAATCTTCCCAGAAATGTTGGAGTGTCATACCTCTGTTAGACTGCAGTGAAATTGTGGAATAACTTTTATGAATCGTGACTACACACATAATAGTACATGCTGATAAATTCAGTTATGATAATGATCTCCCTAGTAATGAGACTGAAATACTTTGGAGATCACATGCTAGAGCTGTCCAAAGATTATGTCTATCAGAATCTTCATTCTGAAGGCTTAATTCGAGTAAAATGCAGTTAGAAATCAACTGGCTACTTACTGTTGTCTTTTTCTTATGGATGTTAGTACAAACTGTATATGGCATACTATGTCGCCTTTACCAGCTGGTAAGTTCAGACAATTCCTTAGTAATGGTCAAGGTGTGTGAAAGACTTGTCTTTTTAGTGTACTAAAGCCACTAATTTGTGAGGTTCTTGACAGTGAAAGAAATTTGTTTCAAGATCTGTTTTAGCACATCTGGCTTCTTTATATTTGTTTCTAATTAATGTGTTCAATTGATTGGATTGTTTTCTGGTTATTTTTCTTTTTCCTTAATATCCTGATACTAGTGCTTTGTGTGCCTTCTAGTGTTTCACCTCTGGGTTTCTGGATGCTTGCTTTTTTCCCTTTGAATTAATTTTACCTACATGTGACCCTGTAACATTCAAAGAATCTGTAAGAACATTTATCTTAACTAGTGTTTTGGTTGTGCTGTCACCTTACTTTGGAAGGAAGGAAATGGAAAGAGGGGAACAAAGTAGATTTTCATATTTGAAGGGGAGAGTGTTTTTGTCCTATGTTGGAAGTCTCCTGATCATCTCCAGGGCCTTGGGGGAATACCTCAGATTTGGGAGAGAAAGCTTTCAAGACCTAAATCAGCCAGGATACTGAACTTTTGAGCAAGGTGTCAGTGTAGATACACCATGTGCTTTAAACCATCAACAGAGAAATGAAAAGCAGAGCAAGTCCAGTAGTGGGATCTGGAGTCTGTACAGACGATGTGAGGAGAAGGATGTTCCACTTTTTTCCCCCACAAATTTGTTTTTAAACACTGCCTTACTTGCTAATTTCCCCGTTTTCATTCTATTCACCACTTGAAGTTCTGGATACTGTTCTGTGTTTAGCAGTGCATCAGAGTCTGTCTTCCCAACAGATCATCTTAGATTATCCAGTAGTCTTCTTTTACCCTTCTTGATGTTTGGACACATAGAGTGTGTTTGCGTGGCAAGGTTCTGGTAGTGGGGCGGGGGGCTACAGGGGTGGCTTCTATGAGAAGACACTAGAAGCTTCCCCCATGTCCAATGGAGCCAATGCCAGCTGGCTCCAAGGTGGGCCCACCACTGGCCAAGGCCGACCCCATCACAACGGTGGTAGTGCCTCTGTGATAACATATTAAGAAGAGGGGATGGAGGTGAGAAATATGCACCAGCAGAAGAAAGGAGTGAGGCTATGCGAGAGCAACAACTCTGTAGATACTAAGGTCAGTGAAGAAGGATGGAGACAAGGTGCTACAGGCACCAGAGCAGAGAGATTCCCCTGCAGCCTGTGGTGAAGACCATGGTGAGGCAGGCTGTCCCCCTGCAGCCCATGGAGGTCTGTGGTGGGGCAGATATCCACCTGCAACCTGTGGAAGACCCCACACTGGATCAGGTGGATGCCCAAAGGAGTCGGTGACTGGTGGGAAGCCTGTGCTGAAGTAGGTTTGCTGGCAGGACTTGTGAACCCATTGAGAGAAAAGCCAACACGGAAACAGGTTTGCTGGCAAGACTTGTGACCCTGGTGGGGACCTATGCTGAAGCAGTCTGTTCCTGAAAAATGGCACTGGAGCAGTGTGTGAAGAACTGCAGCCCCTGGCAAGGACTCACATTGGAGAAGTTCATGGAGAACTGTCTTCCATGGGAGGGACCCCATGCTGGAGCAGGGGAAGAGTGTGAGGAGGAAGGTGCAGCAGAAACCTGTGATGGACTGACCGTAACTCCCATTCCTTGTTCCCCTGCGCCACTCAAGTGGGAGGAGGTAGAGAAATCAGGAATTAAGTTAAGCCTGGGAAGAAGGGAGGGGTGAGGGGGAAGGTGGGTTTTTTTCTGATATGAATTATAATATTTTTAATTTCCCCAAGTCAAGTCCGTTTTGGTCGTGATGGTAATTGCTGAGTGGTGTCCCTGTCCTGGTCTTGACCCATGAGCCTTTTGTTATGTTTTCTCTCCCTGTCTGTTGAGGTTGAGGAGGAGAGTGTTAGAGTAGTTTTGGTGGGCACCTGGCATTCAGCCAGGGTCAACCCACCACAACACATCAATCTGTTTGGAATTGGATGAAGAGTAGGAGATGCTAACTGTTGCAAAATGGTTGGATGAAGCTGTTTTATCTGAGGGGGAAAAATTAGGATCTGGCAGATTGAGGGGGCAAGAAAGTTGGGGAGAAGTGACAAGTTAATGTCTAAGAAGAGATGTTTCAGATCAGACTGCACTGATACCTTTCACAGCTACATCAGGTCTTTTGGAGACTGCCGAGAAGCAACTGTTGCTTCAGACATGCTCTTGTGCTGCATCAGTGACATTTTTAGAGTCATAATCTTTTTGTCCAAAACCATTATTTCCTAACTTAGTATTTCTAGTTCAGGAAACTTGCAGAATATTGAGGGTGCCATAACTGAGTCTGGTGTTCATGCTTTTCATATTATTTGCCAAGTTCTAAATACCGTGTTACTTCCCTTGTTAGTCCTACCCAAGCAATGATGGAACACTGTTGGTTGGATTTACTTTGAATCCAACCAACAACCCTCTGTCATCCCTTATTAGTCCTACCCCAGCATGGTAGAGAGACCATCAGATCTGCTGTTCAGTAGCTGCAATACTCTTGCAACTTCTTTTGGACCAGTAAGGGGAAATCGTGATGGACTCATCAGGTAGGTAACTGTCTTCAGTGCAACTGGGAAAGTATTCTTTCCTTTCCCCTCCTGAAGAAGATTCACTTGGCACTGTCCTACAGTCTTGCAAAGTTTGTTGACTAGGGGAAGGAACTTCTGTGCTTTACACCACAGACTAAAGCATAGATATTCATACTTTTGGAAGGTCACACTTTTGTTATGGCCATACTGTCTCAGCAGAAGGAGCTGAAAGTAAGGTTCCAAGATCACTGCCAGTTTATTCAATAAAAATTAATGTGTTTTGATAGTGCATGAGAAAGAGAGATTGGTTTGATAGCAGGTGGGACTAACCTTTTGATTCAGTTTCTGCCACTGTTGAAATCACTGCTGAGAAAACTTTGCTTAAGGATACATTTAGGTAACAGCTCCTCAATGTGGGAATTCTGTAATGGTTCATTGAAGTGTGTGTTGAATAGCCTAATTGTACGGCAGTGGAGGTTGTACACCTCTGCAGGCAAATAACTTTGCAAGCAAATAATGTCACTTGCAAAGCTGGCTGTTCCAAGGCCGGCCTCTAAGATGCATAGGTAAATCTTACGTGTAGGGAATTTGCTTTGGTTTAGCGCCAGAGAGACTGCTTTTCAGTTGCAAAAAGTAGTAACTTCATTTTCCCCCCAATGTTAGCTGCTTCAGATTTCTGTGTCTGAATGCTTGTGACTTGTCGGTTTTAGGTCTGCTGTGATACTCCTGCAAGTACGTGGTAGTTTTCTTGGTTTACAATTATGTGGGCCTTGTTAAGCTGTCAAAGCTTGTTAAGCTTGGGTATTCCTGGAAACAGATGTTGCCCTGCTACCATTTCATCTGTGAAAATATATAGCCTGGCTTGCAGCTTCCTTTCTTTTCCTGAAGTAGTGTGCATTTCTAAAGATAGTGCTGTGAATTTGGATGAACCACAGAATATAAATGATGTTGAGGAAACAGCCTTCAGTCCTGGAAGCCAGACAGTAGGTGGGCTGATGGAATAAAATATGATCCCAAGCCATTAAAGTTTGAGGTGTAGGTCTCTGGTATGTACTTCTCAGGAGGCATGGTGCTCGGAGGTCTTGCTTAGGTGGGTGAGATGGAATCCAGATTAAGATCTGAATGAAAGAAGCTTGGTTTTACTAATTTATCTGTAAATTAACATATTACTCAGATGCTTTGTTAGGTGTAGCTGTGCCTTCTTGGTTCAGTAGGTATAAAACCTCACAGACTATATAGCGGCACTGCCCTGCCTTAGTGTTGGTTTCATGGTTTTGTTTGAGTTCTCTGTGGGGTTTTTTTTCTGGTGTCCCCTGAGCTGAGCTCAGAATTCTGTAGGCTTCTGTATTTTGTTGAAGAGCTGTTTTGTGGAGTGTTTTGAGTTCTTTGATTGCTTTCTGTATTTTGTGTGGTTGACTGAAACAGTCCAGCACTGCAAGGGAGTACCAGCTTTGCCTCTTGTTGCTTTCTTTGCTTGCCTTCAGCTTCACTTCCTTGTCCCAAGTCATACATTTAGATTCTCCTGCCCTTGTTCACGTTTTTCTTCTTTAGTCCCAAGTCTGTTCCCTTGGTTGAAAATACAAGAAAGTATTATCCCAATTTCAGCCTTCTTGCTGAGGCCAGTTCTAACCTTTAGTGAAGGTACGTTGGAGCAGTTGTCCCAAGACATCTGAAGACTGAAGGAGGTGTGAGGTCCTGCTCTGCTATATAGGGAGAGATGAGTGACTCAGATTCACTGGTTCCCCAGGCTGGATTAAGGTGAAATGGCACCAGGGCCCATAAACACGGGGTCTTTGTTCTGGGCTCACACATTGAAGTGGCAATAATAACACTTGGCAATTATCAGTAACTTACAAGGGTAAGGTCTGCATTTCTTGGGAAAGAGAGGTATTGAGTAAGAAAAGGAAAGGAGCAAGAGAAAGAGACGGTAAGGGAATGGGTGGGTGGGTGTAGCTGACAGTCCTGGATCCAGCATTGGTCTGGCCCACAGGGAGTGTCTGGTGCAAAGAGTCACCAGAACCTTTGGGGAGTCCCCCTTTACATATGGTCTTTCTCCACCCCCGACATGCCTTCTCCACTTCTCAGGTAAGTTAGCTCACATGCGTAGTTAACGGTTTCCAGGACATTCACCTTTTGAGGAAGGGGATTCATGAGCTGGGGTGCACCTGCCTCTGCATGGTGGCTTTGCCTGCCTGCATGTCAGTTCGTCCTTATGATGCTGCCATGTCCTCGGCCGGGTGGCTTGGTTGGCACAGTGATCCCTTGCAGTTGCCTCACTGCTTGAGAGAAACTTCTCAGCCCAAACTCTACATACTTAGTTTCTTCTGGGTGTCACAGCAGGTCAGAGGAGGGACCTCTAGGTGTCATAATGCAGACAATTCATACTGCAAGCGTAAGGTGAGTTTGTTTCAGACCTTGGTGACCGTAATGAAGAAACTCCTGAAGTTGTCTGTAGCAAAGCCTTGCTTTGTTTGTACCTTCTGTAGATAAATGTTTATAAGATCCCGTTTATCCCATCTAAAATAGACTGACAAAAAGAGCATTCTTCTTAATTCTTCTGTCTTTTCCTTTTGTGGGACAACTTTGTGAATTGCCTAGTATTTTCTTATTTTTAGCCTGGAATTACTCCATGCTTCAACTCGCACAGCATCCTGAATTTTTGCAAATGATAGATCTGGCTTGCATTAAATTACCAAAAGATGGTGTCCATTGTCATTCACCAAGAATACTCTGTAATCTTCAGAAATTCAATTTGTCAGTTAGGGTGTTGGGTGTGATGACTCTGTTGTAATCGTGCCGTAATATTTTGTTGATGCGAGGTTGTATGAGCATACTGTGTGATGATAGGCCTTACTTGCATCAGCAAAGACTACTCTGTTGCCTTCTGGTAACATTTCTCCGTTCAGCTGTAAGGAGAAACTAAATTGAAACTTTGTAATCTCTGCAGAGCTTCCTGGTGTTTTTCTGCCTGTATCCATTGTTTGTGAACTTCACACCTGTGGGCGAAAAAAGGGAAGCTGTCTTTATTTGAGGGCAGAATTAATGCAGCATTCTGCTTGGCCTAGTGTGGCTTTCATGTTGGTGGATGTTTTATATAAATATTGCAAGAACAAAAGTGGTGTCAAAGATTACCACTTCTTAAGTAAGATTTGACATACCTAATACCTCTTTATGTGGTGAAAAGGAACAGAACTACTGATACGATGTGTATTCCAGTTAAAATTCAGACGGTCCGTCCTTATTCCCAAAACTCGCATGTCCTTTCTCAAATCTACCTTTTTATCCTTGGGCAAGAGACAGATGACATGGTTAGTTTGTGCACAGTTTCTGTAAAATTTTGCATTTGTCTCCTTCTCCCCTGTCTGCTGGGTTCTTGTCAGGACCTAGTCTAATGAGAACATATAGACACAAATGTGTGATGGTTGTGGTGGCGTTCTGCTGCCCCATATAGCTGTAGCTAGCTATCCTGTTGCAGCTGTGCAAAGCGTTTGCGATTCTGATCTTGGAATGTGTTTTAGCAACTGACTCTTCTCACCATCCTGACATAACATGGGAACTGTAGTCTTTGGTCTCAACAGGATGTTATCATGATGGATTGATCATGACTGGGTGTAAGGCTATCACAGTCAAGGATCAGAATCGGAACTCTTACTCTGAAGGTGAATGAGCTGGGATTGAGAACAACTGCCTTAGTACTGCCTTTATCATAGGCATTAAGAACGGTCTTTTTATTACCAAAATGTTTTGGATTTTTATAAATCAGTTAGAGCACTGTCTCTGCAATTTTTGATCTTGTTCATGTGATGACTTAGTCATTCGGAGTACCTTATTTTGACATGGAACGTTGTCACGGAGAAGTATCCCCATCCTCCCGACCCCTCATTTTTGTTTCAGCAGAAGTCCATGAAGATGGTAATTTATTTTCTGGGAATCATGACACTAATAATTCATATAGCTTTGCAAGCGGAGTTTGGAATGGGGTTTTGTAACCCATTACTGGGATCCGAAGTGGTGGTGTGGGTTTGGTGTGAATGTTTTCTGATGAGTGTTGAAATTTGAATTTTATTTGGACAACAGGGCTCATGAGTCTATATATATTAGCTGTATACTAGATAATTCTTCCTTTCCATGCCTCTGTAGGGATATTGTAATGCAGATTTAAGGAAAAGGCTTTTCCTAAGTAGCTGTATGATATAGATGCCACATGTGAGAAGTGACAGATTGTTTATTTATTTATTTAAAGTCATGAAAGCAACTTTGAAGTTATCCAGTGGATTGAATTTTGTGATTCAGTGTTTCAGAAATGCTTTCCTGGAGCTCACTACTCTGAGGAGGCAGAATCAGAGTACGGGATTGCCATTTTTATCTTTCCCTGTCCCTGAAGCCCATACAAGGAAAGCATTGAAAAAGAACAAGTAGAGTAACAAGTTTCTTGATCATAGAGAGAATTTCTAAAGAGCTGCTGGGCATGAATCTTCCGTCAAAATACCCAATGGTCTTTGAGTAATTACCTTAGAGTCTGGGGCTGTTACCTGAGAATTGACTTACTTGTGTCCAGAAGAAACAAAGATCTGCCTGGAGATGCCTATGAGAAGCCCTGGTGATCTGACAGGAACGAAACCGCCTCTAACATTGAAAGAACTCCTCAGGTAGCTGCCTTGGAGGAGTCTGGGGCTGCTACCTGGGAATTCACCTGTATCCAGAGGAGACCAGCACACTCCTGGAGATGTCTGGGAGAATGCCCTGGACCTGCAACCAACATTGAGAAAACTCCTCAGGTAGTTACCTTGGAGGAGTCTAGCACTGTCATGAAGGGAGTGGTTTAGGTTAAGTCACGTGAAGAATCACCATCAAAGGCATGAGCAAAATATTTTGAATAGGAATTTGTGGCAATGCAACTTAACAAAGTTTGGTGGCAAGGTTCATTCTGTTACTTACTGCACAGATACATCACACAAAGAGGAATCAAGTTAAAATGAAGCTGGAATGATTTACAGAGACTAAAAATGTTAAAGGGTAAGAGAGACCCTCCCGCTGAGTCACAAGGTTCCCCTTGCTTTCTAAACTCTTAATAGAGCTTAGGTATGGCTAGATCCAGTCTTAGTCTCGGACTTGGTCAATGCTGTATATCTAAAGGATGTCTAAGGTTTGTTCACAGTTTAAGGTTTATCATAGGATTTAATTAAACTACAAAAGTAACTTAATTACAAATTTGAAATGGTAATACTTATTATGATGTACCTAAATCAATTCATACTGACATGCACGCAAACACAAAGGAATAGATACCTAGATATATGTATGTACAAAGGTATATATATACCTGTTAGAAGTTTTCCTTGAGTTTGGTGAAATACACCAAATGCCTTGGCATTTCTCAACAGGCAAGGGGGTTGAGACTTGAGAAGCAGTCAAATCAGCCTAGGCCTCATCGTCAGCTTTTGGCAATGGTCCCCCTTAGTATTGCAGACTTGGGAATTCGTGAGCCCTGAGTGGTGCCCCACTCCAGGGGAGATTGCTGGTCACAACCTGCTGCAGTCCAGGAGCTCAAAGGGTCTCACTTAGGACTGCTGTTCATAGGGTCAGAGATGATTTGCTTTAGTCAACAGTAACTTCCATCCTGTCCACAATCGTGAGTTTGTAATTACTGGAATTTTTCAAAATTCCAGTGATGGTGGTACATTAGATTCAGATAAAGAGTGTTCCTGGTCTTCTTAGGAGGTGTTATGTTTCAGATAAGGAATGCACCAAGGCTGTCAGGTGGTGCTGTGGTTGAGATAAGGAATGTTTCTGGTACAGCCAGTGCAGTTTTCCACTCCAGCCATGCAAGAGTTGCTGGTGTGGTCAGTGGATGCTTAACTGTCCAGTTCATTACATGGAGAACAAGGCTTAAGCGGGATTCCTAAGATTGTAGAGCAGCCCAGGAGAAGAGGGTGAGATGCACCAACACAGGCTGCTATCTGAGAACTCTGCTGTCTCCCAAGAAGACCAACACACTCCTGGAGATACTTGTTTCCAAGCTCCTGAATGGAGGGAGTCTTTTGTATGTTGGAGACTGATCCATGCTCTGTACCTTGCTGGGAGTGCTCGCAGGCAGCTTTGGAGTGTTTCAGCCTATTGAGTCACCTAGTGCCTTCATGTACTTAATCACATTGAGTTAGGTTCTTCAGAAGTCCTGTTCACTGTAAGCATTTTGGGGGCGAGTCTTGGTATATATTTTCTCTCTAGTAGCTTGTAGAGAGAAAGTACAAAAGTTTTCAGACTTTCCCTTGATTCTTAAGGTTATCAAACTTGTGGGTTTGTTTTCTATGCCTATTTCTGAAGTTCAGGTAGTCTTGGATGAGGTCTGTTTTGGCCTTGCAATAGATGTGACTTCTGGGGGGTAAGTTGGAAGTATGTAGCCAGCTATTTGAAGCCTTTATTTAGTGTGTCCTGTGAGTTGAATGTAGTCTGCTGCAAGGGATAGCAGAGGATCAGTCACTTTGTTCCTAGTAAGAACTCTTGTGTAGCCAATACTAGGTCAACTAGTCCTTGGTCTGTGCCCCCCTCTGCCACCAACAAATAAACACCAGAGAGAGATGACAGTACTTTTTAGACCTTCTCAAACTGCAGCAATGTCCTGCGCTTGTTACATAGTTTGGGATCTGGTAGTGAAATCATACTCTCATCGCACTAAATCTCTATTTCTTATTAAGGATTCTTCTGGTCTTGATAGAATTCTAGCACTGGTTTAACTGCAGGATCAGGTGGTGATACATAAAATGGCATTAGATAGGAAAAGTGCCAAGACCACCAATTTGTGGTGATGTGACAGAGAAGATGAGAGTAGGAGTGAAACCTGAGGATTAGTTCTTTAAACTTTTTGTGGTTTTGGAAGCCTATAGGGATGTACAAATTTTGGCATTCTGATTGACCTGTGGTCATTATTAGTTAGAATGCAGAAAATTCTGTAACTAACCAACAAGCTAATTTTGATCAGCAGTTCAACACCCTTCCCATATTATCTGCAGCTCAGTTTTATTTACAACATTGTCTTCAGAAGCGCAGCTGTTGCTACTTATTCAATAAATATGCAACAATCAGCATTAGCAGACATTTTCAGCTTTGTTTTGGTGTCTTTACAGATGTTCCTAATCTTAGACAGTTGTGTCAGATTATTTTCTATGACTGACACAAGTCAACTGAGCACTGATTCATTTCAGACTAGCCACTATATTTCAAGGTCATTTTGTGTTCAGAAACACTGAAAGTTTTGAAACATCATCAGTCCTGCTTCTAACATGATACCAAACCATACCAGTTTAAGCAAGAAGTGGTATACTTAAGGTTACTTAAAAATCCAGCTTAAAAAAAAACACAAACCCAAAACTAGACGGTTTTTCTGCTAAGAATCTCCTGAAGGTTTCTCCATACTGTATTCTTATACATTAGGGCAGAAGAAGTTCTAAATCTTCTGCTTCCCATATGACACTGCTGTGGTGGAATATTTTTTTTATTATTATTTTATCTCTTTTAAAAGACAGTCTCTCAATAATGGATCAGAAATCTTCAAGTGCAGCAGACACTGGTCATGTTTTTTATCGCATTTTGTATTTGTATGTATTAAATCCATATCACTAGTTAAAACATTGAGAATGACAGCTTTTCTGAAAAATACTTAACCGGTTTAAGGCTGAAATCAACAGACACAGCAGTTTTGCTTTAGGGAAAAAGTCTTACCCTAACATTTAAAGTTGCCAACATTACAAGAGTAATAGGGAAAAATATAGCCATGCTCATAATCATTATATCACAATCTGTGAATGGATAAATGTTACCCTCATCCTAGTCACTCGGTTCTTTTAGCAATCTAGAAAGTTATGTTGTAAGGAAGAGAGGATGAAAAGGCATGGTGAAACAAAAGCTTACCTTGAACTTGCAGGTGAGCTACAAAAACCTCATTGCTTTCATATAGGCATCCTGTGTCATACAAATCCTCATTAGAGGAAATACAGCTGGTTGAGGACACAAAAGCACTGCAGTAGCCCTAAAAAAATTGAGATCCATGTAACATGGGTTTGTGTCCATTTGCTCTGTCTATAAACCATTAAAATCTGGAACTCATATTAAAGGCTTGCAACAGATTTGAAAATTTACCGAGAAACAAATGGTGATTACGTGATACAGCTTTATAATAAAGTGAGGCAGTGTAAGAGGGGAATCTTCCACTGAACTGATTGGCACCAAAGATGATAGCAAATGCCAGAGGTCTGCTTTGCTTTCTTTTTCTTGTACTATATGTTCTTGTCAACTATATTTCCAGGTTGACTGAGATAGAAGGAGGCAAGACTGTGATCTTTTTTCTAATGGCTGAAGCATATGGCTGACAGCAGTTATCACAGAATCTATGAAGACTAAAGAGTGTATTACTCAGCTCATAGGCCATCTGCCTGTAATCTCTGTGTTACAGCAAGAACTCGATCCAGACCTATATTACTGTCTTCTGACAGTGTAGCTGTTAAGTTATTGAACACCCTGGATTCCATAAATACCTTTGTGTAGTCATATCAGAAAATCTTTCTCTCAAACTAATATTTTGACTATGGTATGTTTTGGTTTGGGTTTTTTTGTGTTTTTGGGTTGTTTTTTTCCGAAATGCCAGGGTATCAGGTTCTGTCCTGCTTCTCTAGCTCAAGTGATTGCTGTGTGCTTAGCACCAAGTCCTTTGTGACTTTTGCTTGTCACCTCTCAGTATGGTGATGGTTAGTTTTGCTTTTTTAAAAAAAAATCTTTATTCTTTTTCTCACTTGATGAATTCTTTTTCATTCATCAGAGATGCGTTTTTTGCTATGAATCCCGTGGAATCTTTGTTGCAGGTATATAATATAAACACTTAGCATACAGAATAGTCTTTCTTTTATGTTGGCTGAAAGAATCAATCTAACATTCTTCATGAGCTGCATACCATAGGATAGTTCATGAAGAAAAAAATGGTGCTAAAGTTTCACCTTCGTGTGACCTTGATTTTTATCTAAACCAGCTGGCTAATCTGCCTATTTCTGACACAAGGAACTTAATAGTACCTGTATCTCTGATTGGTTAAATTGGAGCTGTTGCCTTGTCCCTTTTGTAATTGTAGCCAGGCATTCTAAAGGATTAATGTTTTTCTTGAATGCACTGTTTAATATTTTCATATTGGACTTTATGCTAATAGTGGCTAATGTACTGTATTTAGTCAGGTTTGGTTTTGACTTCTTTCACCCCCAGAAGATACTGCTGGCTGATACAGAATGAGTAACTATTGCATTCTGCATCTAACCAGCTGCTGACAATGATGGGTTTATTGTGGCTTGAGAGCATTTTAAATCTGTGGAAGCATAGAACAGGCTGGGTTGGAAGGGACTGTAAAGATTATCTAGTTCCACCCCCATGCCATGGGCATGGACACTTTCACTAGACCAGGTTGCTCAAAGCCCCATCCAGCCTGGCCTTGAGCATTTCCAGGGATGGGGCATCCACAGCTTCTCTGGGCAACCTGTTCCAGTGACTCGCCGCTCTCACAGTAAGGGATTTCTTCCTAATGTCTAATGTAAATCTACCCTCTTTCAGTTTAAAGCCATTGCCTCTTGTCCTATCACCACATGCCCTTGCAAAAAGTCCCTCTCCCTACAAGCTCTCTTGCAGGCCCCCTTTAGGCACAAGAAGGCTGCTATAAGGTCTCCCCAGAGCCTTCTCTTCTCCAGGCTGAACAAACCCAGCTCTCTCAGCCTGTCTTCATAGGAGAGGTGCTCCAGCCCTCTGATCATCTGTGTGGCCCTCCTCTGGACTCACTCCAGCAGGCCCATGTCCTGTGCTGGTTTTGGCTGGGGTAGAGTTAATTTGCTGTATAGTAGCTGGTACGGGGCTATGTTTTGGACTTGTGCTGGCAATAGTGTTGATAATACAGAGATGTTTTTGTTACTGCTGAGCAGGCCTTACACAGAGTCAAGGCCTTTTCTACTTCTCACCCCACCCCACCAGAGAGTAGGTTGGGGGTGCGCAAGAATTTAGGAGGGAGAACAGCTGGGACAGCTGATCCCAAGTGGCCAAAGGGATATGCTATACCATATCACGTCATGCTCAGCGTATAAAGCTGGGGGAAGAAGGAGGAAGGAGGGGGACGTTTGGAGTGGTGACATCTGTCTTCCCAAGTAACCATCACACGTGATGGAGCCTGGCTTTCCTGGGGATGGATGAACACCTGCCGGCTGGTGGGAAGTGGTAAATTAGTTCCTTGTTTTGCTTTGCTTGTGTGCGTGGCTTTTGCTTTATCTATTAGCTCTCTTTATCTCAAGCCACGAGTTTTCTTACTTTCACTCTTCCAGTTCTCTCCCCCATCCCACTGCAGAGGAATGAGTCAGTGGCTGCATGGGGCTTAGCTGCTGGCTGGGGTTAAACCACAACACCTTATGTTGAGGGTCCCAGAGCTCAACACAGGACTCTGCATGGGGTCTTACAAGAGCAGAGTAAAGTGGGGAAATCGCCTCCTTTGACCTGCTGGTCATGCTTCCTTTGATGCAGCCCAGGGTACAGTTGCTGTTCTGGGCTGAAAGCACACATTACTTGGTCATATTGTCCTAATTGTTATCAATACCCCAAAGTCTTTCTCCTCAGGGCTGCTCTTAATCCATTGGCCAACCCAGCCTGTATCTGGGCTTGGGATTGCCCCAGCCCAGGTGCAGGACCTTGCACTTGGCCTTGTTGAACTTCATGAGGTTCACACAGGCCCACCTCTCAAACCCATCAAGGTCCCTCTGGATGGCACCCCTTACAATCCAGCATGTCAACCGCACCACACAGCTTGGTGTTGGCAAGCTTTCTGAGAGTGCACTTGATCCCATTGTCCATGTTGCCGACAAAGGTGTTCAACAGGACTTGTCCCAATACAGACCTCTGAGGACTGCCACTCATCACTGGTCTCCATTTGGACATGGAGCTGTTGACCACAACTGTAAGTGCGACCAGCCAGCCAGTTCCTTATCCACTGAGTGGTCCATCCATCAAATCCATGTCTCTCCAGTTCAGAGACAAGGATGTCATGTGGGAGGAGAGTCAAATGCTTTGCACAAGTCCAGGTAGATGACAGAGGAAATTAAGGAAGACATTTGGCTTCCTTCCTTGCCACAGGCAACTTTGAATCTTAGTAACAATTTGTGGAGGACTGGATTTCTTGAAGATGTGTGTACCTATCAGTGGGTTACAGTTATGTAAAACAATCAGAGTTTGATTTTTTTAATTGGTGTAAAAGTTCATGTGGAGATTTTACTTTTAATTCATAATATTTCAGGCAAATCTGAGACTGATAAAGAGTTCAAGTGAGAACTTATTTCTTTAGGTCACTCTCCACCTCATCTTTATTAATAATATCTCCAAAACTTCAAACAAAATTACTTGATTTAACTTGCCAAGTAGTGACTACTAATAGTAGCAGTAGTACTTGCGACATCTCACAACCAAGTTATGTGGTTGAGAAATGTTTGTCCACTCATTCAGTCTTCAGTATTTTTACTTAAAATAATAAAGCCTTTCTTCTCTCCTTCTCCATTGTCCCAGATAAGTTATTGGCCCTTGAAATGCAGTGCTGTATAATTGAAATATCTAGACAATATAAAAATTAGAAGTTTTATATTGGTGGGTATTTACAGCTATAGTATAGGTAAAGCTATAGAGTTATTTCAAAGGTGTATGCATAGTGTGGCTTCCTGGTTTGTGATGTTACTGAATTCTATGTAAATGATACATTTGTAAATCAACACATATATAATTATGGAGCATGAAAAATAGTGCTTCTTTAGGAGAACTGAAATACGAACATAAAAACAAGACTCGTCATTATATGATGGCGGCCTGTTTTGGCATTCAAATAAAATCAGTTGAAATTAATTTTAGTTCCTGATCAGCCAGACAAAACCCCTCTTCAGAAAAGTTTCTGTTCTAACTAGCATAGATCACAATGGAAAGCGTCTTTAATGTTCATAAGTCAGACCTTGTGAGTGTAGTGAGTTTTGGTGTTGTGATGCAGTAGCTCTAGTTTGAAAATACTTTCTGTTTGAAAGTTGTATCTCTTATTTGGCTTATCCTTATTTCTGTTGGGATGTTAATAGTTTTGAATGCCCAGAATAGATCCATGTCTAAACTAATTCTTGACAAAAAGGAACTTTGAATTTTTTTTGTATGAAGTCTTGATTTGGGCAAGAAATAAGGATGCTCAAACAAGTGACTAAAATGCTAATTAAAATTCACTTACTGTGCTGATTAGGGTTGCTGGAAACTGTAAATTCAAGTTTTCATATACTAAAAACTAATCCTTTCTATCTAGAATATCTGGATCTCACTTCCAGCATATTTCAGAAGGATTGCCAAGTTACTCATGCTCTTGCTTGAAGAACCAAGCATGAGTCTGCTCCAATATAAATGAAAAATCTAGGCTGTTCTTTTTCTGTTCCTCTTATCCCAATAATTGACAGAAATTTGCAAGTGTCCTGCTTTTGTCAGGGATAGAACTCATTTTCTTCTCAGTAGCTGGAGCAGTGCTGTGTTTTGGATTTGGTGTGAGAACAATGCTGACAGCACACTGATGCCTTTAGTTGTTGCTGGGTAATGTTTATACTGAGTCAAGCAGTTTTCAGTTTCTTAGGTCCTGCCAGCAAGAAGGCTGGAGGGGCACAAGAAATTGGTAGGGGACACAGCCGGGTGACCTGGACTAGCCAGAGGGATATTCCATACCATAGAATGTCATGCTTGGTATATAAACTGGTGGGAGTTGGCCAGGGTCTTGGGATTGCTGCTCGGGGACTGGCTGGGCATCGGTCAGCAAGTGGCGAGCAATTGAATTGTGCATCACTTGGGTTTTATTTCCCTTCCCTTTGGATTTTATTCCTTTCTCCCTCTCTCCTTTTTCTCATTATTATTATTATCATAATTATATTTCCATTATTAAACTGTTCTTACTTCAACCCTTGAGTTTTACCTTTTTCCAATTCTCTTCCCCATCGTGGGGGAGTTGGCAGGGGAGGGTGGAGTGATCAAGCTGCTGGTACTTTGTTGCTAGCCAGCCACCTACAGCAGGCAAAAAGAGCTTAGTGGAGAGTACTCAAACTGTTGTCTGAACTTAAATTCTTACTCAGTTCAAATCAGTTCTGGTCACTTTGTTCTTACAGTTCACACTATATAACACTTAACTGTTAACATTGTTTAAAATCTTTTTTCCCCCTTCTCTCTCTAATTATTAATTTAATAGATTAGTAGAACAGCTGATATTTAAAGGGATCACAATACCTTATTTTGTAGAAAAATTGAACACTTTCTGTGGGAGTAGGGGGTGGAGGATTTACTATATATGTGTATATAAGTTTTGCTTTTTTGCATTGTTCTGGCAGTCTGCCTTATTCCTATGAGCTGATTGAAGGTTGACGAGTTATTTTCTGTTGCAGATGAACCAACACGTTCCTTGAGTGGTCTCATCTTGAAGAATAATGTAAAAGCACATTTTCACAACTTTCCCAGTGGTGTAACTGACTTCATTAAAAGCGAATGTCTGAACAATATTGGTGATTCCTCCCCCTTAATTAGAGCTACTGTAGGTAAGTTTGCTCTTATTGCTGTCTTTTGCTTAGTCTATTGCTTCACTAGTGATGTGAAGAGTTACTAAACTCCTAAAACTGTTTGCTTCTGGTAATTGTCACAACTTCACTGTTTAAATGCTGATATTTCTCTTCAGTGTGAATATCCAAGTGTCACACTTAATTTTGCTTTCTGTTCTCTTAGAATTGATTTAGCAATTCAGTTCATATCCCTTGAAATATAACTGAACAGAAGTTTTATTTGAATCTACTGAAATTGAGCTTGCTGCCAATTTCTGTGCCTAAAAACAGGGACAAGGTGAAGGTTTGGCTTTAGAACTATGTAAGCACTCCTCCTGCATCGATGAAACACTTCTGTTACCTGACTTCCTGCCCCCTATATGCAGACATACACACATCCCTTTGGGGAATCATTATACTATGCATAACGCATTCACATAATGACTTTCTGTTTTTAAATACCTTCTGTCGTAAAACGGTAGATGAAGTGTGGTGTGCAGAACATCATAGAACTGGAAGTGACCTAAGAGATGATCTAGTTCCTTTGAAGTTTTGTTGTTACATGGATTTCTGATTTCTTAGGTACTTCTTGTTTTAGTGCACCTCTTCCATAAAATATGCATATTTGCTTTATGTTTACGTATTTCTAGGTAAAATTGCTTTTCTGTCTGCTTTTTGAGAATATGATTTCCTCCAGTTACTGCAATCATTGTAGTAATTTTCTTGTCCACTCAAAGAACTAGAAAAAAGTAGAATGAATATATATTTGAGTATAGTAGAGAAAATGAAGGTGAGTGTCTGTTCAGAAAGAAATTCAGCTTGTATCAGCTAATTCCTCTTACAAAATAATCTAATTTTTCTATAGGATTCCTTCTCCAGACATCTGGCTTAGGGACTGTGGACTAGAGAAAAATGCTCATCTCTTAGCTTTTTCCTGCTGTCTTGTCAGTTGTTAAGCTGCTTTACTATGAATTTTATTAATGTCTTGTTTTCTTAATGACACTAGAAACAAGTCTTTGAGTGGCAGGTACTTTCGTGATTTCAGTTTGTAGAAGAGTCACACTTGCTTGTTTGTTCATAGGAATTGTCAGTGGAGTACAATGATGTTGACTGAAGAATATATTCCAGCTCTATTTAGTTTACTGCCTTGGGGTTTTTTGGTGGTGGTGGTTTGTGTCATGGGTTTTTTTGGCGAGTGGGAGAGTTGTTTGTTTTCAAGCAGTTATTCTTGATTTCTGCTAGTACAAAATACTTGCCGATTAGTGGCTCAGTTACTGTTCAGCTCTAAGGGATCCTTTCAGGGATTATTCAAGCATGTATGAACTCTGAAGATGAGTAGCAACTGATGAACTGTATGCTTGCCTAAAAGTTGCTATTTAGTGCATGCCATTTAAACTAATGACATGTTGGATCCTTGTAGCCTTAATAATGAGATTGGTCCTGTGCTTGCTGGTACTAGCTAGGTGTAAATGTATTACTGACTATCTAGGCTGCCTTGGTTGCATATGAGTTGGCATGGGATAGAGCTGCTCTTTGGGATGTGTACTGGTTTTTGCAGTTCAAGCACAATCAATTTAATTAGTCAATTTCAAATAAGATCTCTGGAATTCTGATAGGAAGATGACAAGTACATCAAAATACCATCATAGAAGATTTAATGCAGCATTCACTCTCCTTTGTGGTTCCTAGCTTTTGCCTGGTAAACACTAGATGCTGATAATACCTTTTGGCCAAGGTAGAAGGAAACTAATTAAGCCCATCCTCAGAATTTACCTCACTGAGGACAATGAGCATGGCAATAGAGTTGATTTTAGAACTGTGACTTGAGACCAAATGGTGACTACATACTGTTGTATTCTCACTTACCTTTTACCTCTTCCAATCCTGAAATGTGTACGAGTGTGGAACTTATCTGTGCTGTTTTTAAACAGCTCTGGGTATACTTGTAATATGCGCAAGTTTTACAGCTGAAGGAAAGACTCTTTGAAAACTGCTTTAAGTGTTCTTCCAAAAGGCTTATCCCAAATAGTAACAGGATAACCTAGGAGGAAATACTTCCAGATGCATAGGCAAAAAGTGATCTGAGGCCACTGCCTCTTGCAACAGAGCTGTGCGCAGTTTAGACCATTCATGTCATTATGAACTTTCTGTACAGGTCTGAAAAGAAGCCATTTAATGCTGTGCTAGTGTTTTTTAAATGGTAAGGGGACACTTCGGTGGGGACAAATAAAAAGAACAGTATCAAACTGTTCAGTTTTTGTGATGTTCATTTGTGATGTTCAGTTTAATTAAAAAGAAAAAAAAGTGGATCATTAAGCTGCAGTACAAGTAAAATAAGTATTTTTTTTATTAATGCATCTGATATTCTTTGTAGGACCATAATATTCAGGAGAAGTGCAGTCTTTAAGACTCCATAGATCTCCATAGGCATAGGGAATCTTTTCTATTCGTTGCAGTTATGAAGAGAACTGGACAAACTACTTCCGGACCTGTAAAATTGTGTTTTAATTCTGTCCCCATTTTTGCCCTTTGTCTTTGTGGGCTTTGCAGCCTATTGCATCAAAGAAAACATCATGCAAAATACTTTTTAAGTTACTGTGTGTCTTTATTTACTGTGTCCAGAATGTCCTTATCTCTGTAATGGTGTCCCATATTCTGGTGTAAACAACAGGAATTGTAACATTTTCTGCCAAAGAAAAATGGTAAATTGTAATTTGCTCAATGAAAAAGCTTAGGAAAGCTTTTTCATCACTTGTCACTTAGGAGATTGCTAGTTGTAGTATCAAGTTCTGTGTTCATACTCATTAGAACTAACTGCGAGTAGAATAACGAATTATGCTACCCGTTCCATTTTGTCCTGAGGCAAAATGGATTCATAGAAAGTCAGTCCTAGTTCATACGCAGCCTTCCATGTTCCTGCCACCTAATTAGTTTTTCCTGGGGTTTCTGTGTGTGCTGGAAACAGAGCTGACCTGTCTGTTTGCTGGATCTCAGTCAGCCAGCCAACCCCTAAAGGTGATCACTGGATGACCTGTTTTAGCGTGTAAGCTCTTAGTAGGTATTTCAGTCTTAGAATGCCTCCTTAATGTTTTGTGTAAGCACAGTAAAGTTGTGAACACGTAACGTACCACTGGGTTGTAAGTTTACTGAATGACAGATTCCCACATTCATGCTTTTGTATTATAATAAAGAAATTACTTGAGGTGGGTACTCTATATTTACTGGATGTCTAGATTTGTACAGTGTCTAGTAAATTTAGAGCCAAAGCTGCCATGCAGTGTTTGGGCATGATTCTTTCCTTAACTGGATTTACTTTGTGCTTGATTTCTCATGACTGAGTCCTTCATGGTAGCAGGAAGGGATAACCCACCTTTACATTTCAAAGCCCTTCAAATACCATTTGTGATTAAATGTACTTCCTGGTTTTATGCTTGCCAGTTCTTTACAAAATAAGAAATTTCTTAACTACCTAGGTCTTTGAGAGGAATGAGAAAAATTGGTATGAAATATGTGAAGGTGTATATAAGATCTCATTTTCTTCATCCCTCTCATTCCTTTAGGCATTTTGATAACAACCATTGCTTCAAAAGGGGAGTTACAGAATTGGCCTGAACTCTTACCAAAGCTTTGCAGCCTGTTGGATTCTGAAGATTACAATACCTGTGAGGTAAGGAGACTTTTAGAAATAGAAGATTATAATTTGAATTTGATTATTTTTATCTCTCTTCATAGACACGATGTATATGTATAGTATTGCATGTGTGTGTGTGTATATGCACATATGTTCTCCTCAGAGAACAGTGGCTCAAATTTGATGCTTTTTTTCTGCCTGCATTCCATGTTCTTACTGTTTATCAAAACAAATTTGTTTTCTTTGCATAAAAGCAGAAAAAGACTGCAGATGGGTAGTCATAGTATCTCAGCAGAGAAATGTTCTCAAGTTTCCACTCTATGGTGCCTGATCTTTTAAGTGTCGTCAGCATCATCAAGTTGACCCTGAATTTTCTCTTACTTAAAAGTAATGTTCGTTATTCTTGTAACTTAATCTGGAAAAACAATCTGTCATTCCTGTGTCAGGGTGAAATGAGCTGTCTTGTCCAGTTTAGATGAAGACAAAAAAACCAAAACAATTGTTTTAAACTTTGAGGAGACAAAAAGCATTGTCTGATTTTAAAAAAATTTAAAATTGGTGATCACATGGTTTTAGTTACTTGATACTGTCTCCATTGAATGCGTGTGAAGCATTTTGCCTAAAGTAATCCTCAGAGATAGGATAATGGTCCAACACATCATGCTGTTATGTAGTGGTTTAGTGCTGCTTTCTCAAGGAAAAGAAAAAAGCACTTGAAAATGAAACTCAAATTGACCATCATATCCAGAGTTCTGTTTTGCCCCATAATAAACTATGAAAGGAAATACAGTTAGATATGTAATTAAATTGGATAGTTCTGCATGTGGACATTTATTTCTCAAATAATATCTAGCTTTTAAGCCTTTTTTTTTTTAAATATGACTGAATAGATGGGCATGGAATGCTGAAATTAAAACTGACTCATCTAGCTTGAGAGTTTACAGGTGCAAGTATAAAGTGCTTAAAAGCCTTTAAGGATGTTTCAATTTAACTCCATATTTAGTTAGCTGCATTTAATGTGTTAACTAGCTATATTTACTGTGTTGTGCTGAAATTACCTGTTCTGTACAAAACCTGAAATGTTGCTTTCTTCAGAATGTGTAATAAGAGATTTTTATATTTTTTTAAACAGGGTGCTTTTGGCGCTCTTCAGAAGATATGTGAAGATTCTGCTGAAATTTTAGATAGTGATGTATTGGACCGACCACTCAATATCATGATACCTAAGTTCTTGCAGTTCTTCAAGCATAGCAGTCCAAAAATAAGGTAGGTTTAGGTGTTGTACTACAGTTTCCTGTTAATTTTTTTTTACATGAGCAGCAAGGTAGCCATTTTATAGATCTGTTAAAAATGTGTTTAATTTTTTAAAATGATTCTGCAGAAAGCCACAGAGATTCCATGTGTCAGTAATTTCCTTGTTTATCTGCTTAGTTAATAAATCAGTGTCACGTCATTATAAATCTTCCAAATGTGCAGTCAGCCTACAGTTTTGAAAATCACAGTTTCTTTGAAGTTTTTGCATGTTTGTATGAAAAATTCGATGCTGTGGTTAGAACTTTAATACTCTGATTAGAAAGAACAATTTTGCATTCACTTTGTAATGACTTCAGCAATGGGAGAGTCAATATTATTTTCCTGACAATAATTTCTGAGTTCTTGCAGAAAATGTTTTCTGCTTTAGTTGCACCTAAGCCTAGAAAGCTCTTTATCTTTCAGCTGAATCAAGTTAAATGGGTTCATCGTCTTGTCACTGTAAAACTGTATTAATCTCTTCAAAGTAACACAAGTATAGGATAGGATAAAAATTCCAGAATTAAATTGTTATTGCTAATATTCATTACAAAGAACAGTAGCTTTTACCCTGAAACAAGCCAGCTGTGTGCCTCTGCCACAAAGGAGGTTGATGGTATCCTGGGCTGGAGTGCTGCCAGCTCGTTAAGGGAGGTGGTTCTTCCCCCTCATCTTCCAGATGAGGCCACACCTGGGGGTGGTCCAGTGTACTGTGTCCAGTTCTGGGCTGTCCAGTGCAAGAGAGACATGGACATACTGGAGAGAGTCCAGAAAAGGGCTGTGAAGCTGATGAAGGGACTGAAGCACCTGTCCTATGAGGAAAGACTAAGGGAGCTGGGTGGGACTTGGGGAGCTCATCAATGTATGTAAATACCTGAAGGGAGGGAGCAAAAATGACATGGCCAGTCTCTTTCCAGAGGTGCCTAGTAACAAAACCAGAAGCAACAGACACAAACTGAAACACAGGAGGTTCCCTCTGAACGTCAGAAAACATTTTTTTTACTGTGAGAGCAACCAAGTACTAGGACAGATTGCCTACAGAAGTGATGGAGCGAGTCTCCATTCTTGGAGATACTCTGAAGCCACCTGGACATGGTCCTGGGCAATTGGCTGTAGGTAGCCCTGCTTGAGCAGCGGGCTTGGACCAGTTGACCTCCAGAGGTGCCTTCCAACCTCAACTGTTCTGTGATTCGCTGTAATTCTGAAAAATTTGGTTTTTTAACTCCTGTTTGAAAGTTAATTGGAAAGATTCTGCATGTTGGAGGTGGCAATTCTTTATTGCCTGCAGTAGTTGATGGTGAAGACTAAAAGGAAGAGTGTAACCTGGAATATTTCATGATAGGATTCAAATAAGATTTAGAAAATCACTAAAATAGATGCACACTAAGAAAAATGGGTAACAAAGCATGAACTTGCTCTTATTATTGACAAACTTAATACTACCTCCCTGGAGCTGGAAGAGATGAGAAAAACATGCTTTTTTTCCTTACCACATTATACAGTCTTCACTTTTTTCCTGTGCTGCAATGTTTGTGGCTTTGAAACTGTTAAACGAGTTTCCAGTTTGAAGCAGGCCACCTGCTGACCTGCAGCCTGGTTTCAGTGCACAGTGCTGAAGTATGAAAACTGCTAGTAGTGTCAGTAAAATACTTTCTATTTAAATCTCTTTAAAAAGAGACAACTTTTGAACCATGTTTTGAGGCAGCCTTCCAAGAAACGTCTGAACAGATTTGGAGTTACATTAGTAAAAATACTTTAATGGATCTTCAAAAGCCTTAACAGGTAGTTTTACATTGTGCCTTTACTTAAGGAATTTGACTTTTGTATCTCTGAGAATGAAAGAGACCTGTAAGTAGTGGCTTGCATGAAATGAAAAGGAAGAACTAACGTTTCTCTTTTTGGTATGTTTCTACCAGAAGTGTTTGAGTATGTATCCTACTATACGTGTGTGTTGTTCAAAGCTACAGCTATATTGTTGACAAATACAGGTCTTGCTAAATACTAAAACTATTGCAAAGGCAGTTGGATACTTAACAACAAAGAAGGTCATGCTAAAATGTCACTATTTCACTATGTTAACTTGTATGGAATTGTTAATAGCTAATAAGATCAGTAATGATAATATACTGAAAAAGAACATCCTTACATACTGTTTGGAACAAACGTGCCAGGTGTAGTCATTCTGCTCTTGTTTTTATTTACTGAATACTGTATTTTAAAATATTTATTAGATATATCAGAGTATAAGGTGGTACTTAAGATGTGGTTTAGTAATTTTGGTTGGTAATACTGCAGATGTGCAGATTTGTTCCCCCTTGCCTCTAGAAGATGTTCGAACCTTGCAGTTTGCTTCCTAATGTTTTCAATTTTATGAGCAGTTTAGAAATTGTTTGTAACTCAAAAAAGCATATATTTTAACTGTTCCATTTGTAGGTCTCATGCTGTTGCATGTGTCAATCAATTTATCATCAGCCGAACTCAAGCTCTTATGTTGCACATCGATTCTTTTATTGAGGTGGGTGTGCATTCTTGGTTTGGGGGGGTTGAGTCAGATTACATATCTGATTTATCAAGAGTTTTGAATTATGTTTTACAACCGCTTCTGCCCTCAAACTCCTCGTTTCTGGCTGCCCATTTTTACTTCAATCCCCATGGATTGAAGTTCATTCTGTATGCTTATGCTCAGAATTGATTAGTCTAAGCACTCTTCAAGCCCAAAAATAGTATTTTGAAAATGCTTCCTCTTCCTAAGTAGAGGAAACACTTGTTCATAAAGGTGTAAAAATAATGGCAGCAGTCTGTCACTTAACTGTGATGGAAGGTGCAATACAAGGCTCATCATGTCACGTGGGTCCATCTGGGTGTCTCTGAATACTGCTACTGAATATGGATAACAAGAGTGGTATTTTAGGTTATCTAGAGTATTTAATTTGATGCTGTTGTTACTGACAGAGTTTTCTGGCTTCGGAAACATGGAGAACTTAATTCGTGTTCAGGAGGAAAAAAAAGTCTAGGAAATGCTGTTCTTGTGTCCATGCTAATATTACATAGTGTTTTGTTTATGTGTAAAATACACATCAAGAGTCTGTAGAGTTCATTTGATAAACCATATGTCTTTAAGAAATAAAATGGTATTCTGAGGTGTGGGAGAGTACAGAAGTACATATGTGCATACTTTTGCTTGCCAGTAATGTCAATTTAAATACAAGTTGAACTAGCTGAACAAGGGATTTTTATACTGGTACTGGTTTCCAACAGAATCTGTTTGCACTTGCTGGTGATGAGGAGCCTGAAGTGCGCAAAAATGTTTGCCGTGCTCTGGTAATGTTGCTGGAAGTTCGAATGGATCGCCTGCTTCCACATATGATTAGTATAGTTGAGGTGAGTCATTTCCCAAACTGCATGCTGAAAAACCTGTTTGGGGTTGCAGAAATAAATTTTTAAAAAGCAGCTTTCATCAGAACAGGTATGTTACTCTTGCACTTGTTTACTCTTAATTTTCCTTCAAGACTTGAGATTGCAAAACTTTCTTATTAGCTAATTGCCAACTTGACATTGTGTTTGATAGGCAATGTCTATGGCAGTTTATTCTTCATTAAGTTAATTGATCCGGAAACAGTCAGGATCAGCTATACTATGGAGCAGCCAGGCACTGCTTGACCCCCAAGTGAGAAGGTAGTGTTAAAAATCTAGTGCTAGTGCTGATACTGCCATAGTTTACACATTGAAGCTGTCACTTTTTTGGGATGTGTTGACCATAACAAGGATAAGGCATGTTATTAAATATAGCTGAGATGCTCTTTGAACTACTAACAATGTTGTCTCCCATTGCATTCAGCTGTAGAGGTTAATGTCGTTCAACAGTTCCTTTCCCTTTCTAAATTAGTGGAGACTTGTCTACCAGAGGACCAGTTGGCTTTGGATTTTCAAGCCCTCTGGGGGAAAAATGCCAAATCTCTTAAGGTACATTAAGGAAGTCTTGGCTGCAATGAGTAGGACATTTTTCAACTCTTCTGAGCTGCAATCTGTTGACAACTCAGAATAGAGCAGTATTTCTGTTACTGTGAGTTCTTAATCGCAATAGTGAACCTTTAGGAGCAGCTTGTGATTTAGTGCAATTCTGTAGGAAGGGGTGCTGTTCTTGGCAAGTCGTGCATCCCTGAAATGCATAAGGACAATAAAGGTCCCTCCATTTTATTTAATTATGAGAATAAAATGGTATTCTGAAGCAACTGAAGAGGGATTTCTTTTGCTCTAAATTAGTGTACGACGAAAGGTGGCTGCACGGGCTTCCGTGAGGTTTTCTAAACCGAATGGGAGAACCAACTGTTTCAGAAATAAGGGCTGACATGAAAGAATACAGAAATTACTATTTTGGATGTTGCAAGAGCCTTCCCTAAATCATTTTGGCAGTTGTCTGTAAGAAATTAATGTACCAGCATTAGGCTTTCTGTTTGTGCAGCTATTTGATTATTTATGGATTAAATTTTAATAGCAAGCTGAAAGATTTTATACTGAATCTCTGAATTGCCGTTCATGCTAGAAAAATGTGAGAATGCCACCCCCTGGTTATAGGTTCTACTTAATTACATCCTGTCAGGTAATCAAGATTTGGAGGGGAAGCTTTTTTTATGGTACTGGAAATAAAAAGTATTTCCATCTTACTAAGGGTATAGTTGTAACTTTTTTATTCAGAAGTACAAAGGGGGAGTAAAAAACCAAAAATCTATTCACAGGAGACTGCTTTTAATTATCTTGGGTCTCTGCAGTTTCTGGGTAATAATGCTCTTGCTTAATCAGTGCAGAAATTTAGAATTAAATTATCGAGCATTAAGAAGGAAGTCCCTTAGCTTGTTCTCTCACCAGCCTTAAGCAGTCTCTTATGTCTGTTTCTTCTGTTTGCCCCAAGAAACAAAATTGCTATGGTAGCATAGTCTGGTTTTGCAAATGCATTTTCCAGTGTTGGTACCTTCTTCTGGACACTTAAAATTTCAATTTATACAAGTAATTTATTTTCATATTGTGTAGTACATGCTTCAAAGGACCCAGGACCAAGATGAAAATGTGGCTTTGGAGGCTTGTGAGTTTTGGCTGACTTTGGCTGAACAGCCGATTTGTAAAGACGTATTATGTCGGCATCTTACTAAGTAAGTATTAAGAATTACAACTCCATTTATTTTGAAATAGTCATTTTTAAACTTCAGTTCATTTGTTCCTGGTTACTTTTATAAAGAATGTATCTAGCTTGCAGCATTCTTCAAAGAATTTTCCTGTCGCTAGTTCTTGTGCATAGTGAAAATGCTGTAGGACAGCGTTCATTGAAAAGAATTCTGAGGATTTCAGACCAGTGACCTCCAGAAGCAACCCATACTGTGTCACTGTACTGCTTTACCTCAAGCTTAACAGGCTGTTAAGCTTTACATGGATGCAAAGGTGTGCTAACATGCACTTAATCTTCAACATACATCTCCACATGACAGTATCTATAATATCTGGTATACTGGTGTACTGTAAGCACATCGTGACTCCATGTTGTATGTGCATAGTCATGCAGAGGGATCTCCATTTTAACAAGAATGTAAACCAGCATGACATCAGTTGGATTTAGGAATTAAATTTATATTAATTTCTATTGCAATTTGAAGTTAACGAAAGCTTGTGCAATGTGTTCCTTCATACTTCTGCGGCCTGGTATTTGTTTCAAAATGTATTTTTTTTTTTTTTTAAGTTTCAAGAAGTTCTCTTATGCCTCAAAATGTTGATCTTTGATTGAATACGTGTTTTTGAGATGTCAACATCTGCATGTCTTTGTCAGTGCTTGTCACTTTTTTTCCAGATTAATCTGAAGTCTTCTGCAATAGGAAATGAATTTTTTTCAGTGTTCACAGTAAATGGATATTCTTTGGTTTTGTATATGGTGGAAGGTTTTTGAAATTACTGGGGCAGTTCTCTCAAGATCTGGAGTGAAAGAACAGAATCACAGACAGATGCATTTTTCTTAGCAATAAATCAGCAAAATTTCAGTTTTTGTAAGCAGTTAGGAAGTAGAAAGGAATGAAATACCTACTGTAGCAGTGGAGGGGAATAAAAGCTGAAAACAGAACCAATGTTATGAGAAATAGTTTTGAAGTTTTAAAATGGTTTTACTTAGTTCCTACTCTTGTAGCTCAAAAGGCAAAAGAATGATAGCGTAATTCTTGAGTACCCAACATGTATACGTATGTGAATAATTGTAGTTATTAACTACTAGTTAATAACTTTATACTGAGAATAGCAGTAGTTATTAATTACTAGCTAATAACTACTTGTATTAAACCTCTTTTGGCCTACATGAACATTGACACTGCAGCAGGATCATACTCACTCGATTTTTATTTTTCTTAAAAAAAGCTTTAAAATTTCTAGAAAAACAAATGTGAGTAACATTACATTTCTCGATCTTTCAGTGTCATGCTTGTTGAAAGCAACTTACTTGTTAGTGAGTCCTGTTTGACTAGTGAGCTATATAAGTTTGTCAATACTTGATGATAATCTTAAAATTTTATATATTAAACTAAAAGTGGGGCAAGATCTTCTAAAAACCTGTTCATGTGGAATCTAACATCTTGTTCCATTCTGCTCCTGCAGGCTTTCTTATAAATTGCATATCTCCTGCATACTTCATGAAGTATGCTGCAGAAATGCCAACGAATTAGTGATAATGTGTGTAATTACTGTTCCTTCATTAAAAGGTCAGAAGGTAATGTGCCATTGCAATGCCTGATTATTACTGGCCTGGTACCTTCAAAAACTAATACTCCTCACCTGCACTGTATAGAGAGATTGAGTCTGTCACTGCTACTGGGTCAGTCCATGATCATTATTAGCTTATCTTGGCTTGTAATACATATTTTTATGGATTTTTTTTCCTTTTTGTGGAGAATGTGGTTTTTTCCCAAGCATTTGATGTTTTTTGTCTTAGTACTTTTTTAAACTGTACGTCTGTGAAGTGAAGTCCCATAGCCATAACCAGTTTTAATAGCAAAGTAAGTCCTAATACAGATTAGTCAAGATCTCTGCAATGCTGGGGACTTGTCTTACTGAAGTAGTCACTAAAGGATAGGAGGGCTTAATGTAATTAGCCTTGTATCTTTAAGAGTAGTGAGGTAGAGTCGTCGGCAATAACTAAACAGTGACAAGTACTATTGGTGAGAGCCAACTTAGGCACATGATGGGAGTTTGAATTCTTACTGAAAACCTCTAGACTTAATTTCTGAAAGGTGCTTCAGAGTAAATCCATCATATGGAAGAATATCTGGTTTTTAAAATTTAAAACTTAGTTCTGCCATCTGGCTACCTCTAGTTAAAAGTTTGTAATTTGAAACAAACACTTTTTCAGATTTCAAAGTATTGATTAACCTTATGACATGGAGCTTGGTTTAGAGACTAGCTTTTGTTGTCAGGCTAAGTGGGGTTTTTCTTGTTTTGGTTTGGGCGGTGGGGGTTACAACCAAAATTATGGCCCAGGTAACTGAAAACTGGCTTGCTTTTTTATGTGTTACTTTGACATGTATCAATATTTCTTTGTAGGCTGATACCTGTGCTGGTAAATGGTATGAAATATTCAGAGATCGATATTATTCTGTTGAAGGTAAGCATCAACTTTTTTTACTCTTACAGAGTATCTGGTTAGCTTCTGACCTGTTAATCAGAATGATTCAGACCAGAATGGGCAGGTGCAGCCTACCATCCGTCAATGGAGAATTAGCTTTCCAGGGCAGGGTGTGCTGTTCCAAATACTAAATACAACTGCTACCATGTTTGTTGGGAAACACTTGGCGAGCTTTCCTGCTTTGCCCCTGTCCCCTCTCCCCCCACTCAGACAGAGCTGTGATACCATTACCCATGAACTACTGCAACAATGCAGCTTGAAAAAGAAGTTCAGAATTAGTTTTGATGCCTTCCAGGTTGAATACATGGCTTTTTCCATCAATACATTTTAGAGTATGTCTGTGTACCAGAATTTGTCTATCACTTCTTTCAATTTCATTTCCATCAAGAGCAGTTTCTTGACAAGAAGGATACCATGTGTGTGAGCTTACTTTTCTTGCTTATATTTTCCTGTTGTTTTTCTGGTAAATGTGGCAGCAGAATGCAGGAACAGCAGCATTTTTAGTTAGCTGGCCAGCACAAGTGGAATGTGAATCTTTTATATGCTTATAAAATCTTGAACTAAAACTACGTTCTTAACTTGCTCAAGCAATATAGTTGGACTAGTTTGTCTGATAAATCATTTTGATGACAGGGGGATGTTGAAGAAGATGAAGCTATTCCAGACAGTGAGCAAGACATACGACCTCGTTTTCATCGTTCACGGACAGTGGCTCAGCAGCATGAAGAAGATGGTATTGAAGATGATGACGATGATGATGATGAACTTGATGATGATGATACTATTTCTGACTGGAATTTAAGTATGTCAGAGTAACGTGTAAAATGTTTTTAAACTTGCATAATACAAGAACCACAGTAAAAAGGGGACTTTGCTTATAGGAATGCTGAGGCTTTGCTTTTGAATACAAAAAAACTATCTGCTGACATCATTGGTGGGAGGGGTGGAGGGGAAGTCTTTCAGATTGACTTACGTAAATGTATTGGCAAAATCTAGCCATTGGTAAGCTTATTTTGAGTATGGCAGATTGAGCTACAAATATTTACTGGATGCAGTTCAAGATAACTTTGGGGCTTAGAATTTTAATTCTACAAGATAATAAAAATCACGTATCACCTACTTCAGTTGAAAAAACCTCTTACACATTGGTAGATGGAGGAGGTTTAATAACCCTTTCTTTTACTTCAGTCTTCCCTCTAAAATTGGTTTGTTTTGTTTTGGGTTAGTTTTGGGGTTTTTTTTAACATGGTACTACTGACAGCCATTACTGGTAGTTCTTTTGAGGATTGTATTGCCTAACTGCAGCTACTTGTATAATAAGCAGAGACTAACGCTCTTAATTCCCCTCAGGAAAATGTTCTGCTGCTGCTCTAGATGTCCTAGCCAATGTGTTTCGTGATGAACTTCTGCCACACATCTTGCCCCTTTTGAAGGAATTGCTTTTCCATCCTGAATGGGTAGTTAAAGAATCTGGTATCCTTGTTCTTGGAGCAATTGCAGAAGGTAAGACAACAGTGCATGCTGAATTAAGCAGCTGTGTGATTCCTTCCAGGTGAATTTACTTATGCAAACAAGTATATGTCCTTAGCTGGTTTGGTTTTGGTCATCTATGTCCACATCTACTAATGGGTGATTACTGTTACTTAATTCTTCATTTTCAAATCCATGAATGTGTGGGAGGCTAAATAGCTTAGATAAATTATTTTCTCTCTTTCTTAACTTTCTTAACTACAGCAACAGAACATATTTATTGGTCTCTTGTGAAATAACACCTTAATTTCATAGAAGAGTAATACTTAATAAATTTGAGCCTTACATTTCATCCAAGTGTTTTCAGAAGACCACCACTCCTGTGACTTGAGTGCCCTGAGGTGCTTATTGTGGATGGTTCTCCAATTTAAATATGATAGCTTCCATTCCTTTGTACTTAGTCTTGCGCGCCTTTTTGCCTGCATTTCTATCCTTTTTGCAAGCTGCAGGAATCTATTTGTGTCAGTGCCGAGATTATTTTTCTCTTCCAACAGTGCCTAGTAAACATACTGTTTTCTTTGTTACTAGAAAACCTTTTTTTTTTTGTTGGTTTTGATTTTAAGTCAGGCCAAGGTAAAAGTAATTCTGGCAAATCTCAGTGTATTAGTGCTCTTGCTGACTTGAAATGTGTCGCTTTTGTTGCTGGTCAGTATTTGTATGGTATTAGGAGAAAACAAGAAGAAATTTAAATTTCTTAAGGTATCCTTTTTAATGATGTGATGATTTGTTGTCAAGATCAAGTCTTTCTCTGCTTGGCGTCTTGGTTACTCTTGAGTAGGACCTCCAAATTTTATAAACTCATTTAATTCGGATGTACTTGCCATACTCCGTTTAATAAAGAAGAATTTCTGCAGAGTAGAAGGAAGCACTGAAATTGAAATATAGATTAAATGAATCTAAGTTTGGTTGAGGATTTTAATTATTATTTAAGTAAAGTTTCTTTTTAGGACAATGTAAATTAGGTAGACTTGGTTTGTATATTGTTAAAATGTATTCCTGTTTATGTAAACGAAACATACAATGAAAGTATGCCCCTTCTAGGAAACAAAACAACAGAACTTTTTGTTAATTCTGGTACTGCAATAGCTGTCTTTTTCTTTCTAGGCTGCATGCAGGGTATGATTCCATATCTTCCTGAGCTGATCCCTCACCTTATTCAGTGCCTCTCCGACAAAAAGGCTCTTGTGCGCTCCATTACATGCTGGACTCTTAGTCGCTATGCACACTGGGTAGTTAGTCAACCCCCAGACACATACTTGAAGCCATTAATGACTGAGTTGCTAAAGCGTATCCTGGATAGCAACAAGAGAGTACAGGAAGCTGCCTGCAGGTGAGCCAAAGCTTGAGCAAAAAGCACTATCCATGACACTGCTTTTTCATGGGAAGCTGTTTTAACGCCGTTACCAGTGAATGCATGACTCTGTTTCTAGCTTTTACTGTATTTCCTTCTTTTAAACTTGAGTAGATGCAGCTGCTTCTGAAGTAGTCAAAAACTACTGTGAGTTGTAATAACATGAAAAAAGTTATTTTGTATTTCTCTTGTCCAGTTTGTTTTCAGAGTATATGACTCACCAATCTCAGTAATTTATTGTAGTAAAAGGAACTACCTGTTTGTAACACTTTTTTTTTATTTTATTTCACTGACCTGGAATATGGCTTTTTTCTGATATGCCTATGAGTAAGGTTGTTACTGTTTGCAGTGGAAAACTATCCTATCATTGGATTAATGATGTTTATGTTTAGCTCAGGATTAACAAAACATTTGGGTTACGGTTATATCAAGGGATATTCTCTTTCTTTTGAAGGGAGAACCTGGGATATACGATTCTCTTCTTCCCCTTGTTTGACTATTTTTTTTTTAATTAATAAATTAATGGTTCCATTAATGGACACACCATTAATGGAATGGAAATATGTGGACCTCTTGTGCAGGAAGCTCATAAATAAAGCTTTTACATGTCAATTTGTGTGGGGCAGGAGTATACACAGCAGACTGCCAAGAAGGTTTCTTCATAAAGCAAAGTTAGATCTGCATCTGATTGTATTCTAAATACTTGAACCAGGTAGCATTATTATTATTATTATTATTATTATTATTAGTGGTGGCAGAGGTAGAATGATGATGATGATGATTACTACACCCCACCCCCAATATCAGTAGTGGCTAAGGACAAGGCTGAGGTCAGAGTTCTTGTGATAAGCTTTGCCCAAAAAGGGACAGATGTATACTTGCCTGAGAACACATACAATGAATTTAATGATTAGTGAATTAGAGTATTAAATATGGTTTCCTTTTTTTCTCTAAATGTTTTCCAAGATTAGGCTAGCAAATTTGTTGGGCTTTAACACCTGCTTCGTTCTGTCTTTTCATAGTGAGTCTTCTGTTCCTTCCTGAATGAGCACAAAAATGTTGATATAACACTACTTCATGCATTTTCAGATCCAGGGAATCAGATTAAGTACAGATTCTACTAAAAAAAACCCAAACCACACCCACCCTCACCCCAAGAAAACCAACCCACACTTCTGATTATACATTCCTTGTCCAAAACATGGTTGAAATGTGCATGTAGTTGAACACAGCTATGTTGCAGTTGTTAAATAATCTCATGTAGAGCTTTTGAAGAAAGTGCAATGGGCAGTCAAAGCAGTTAAGTTGGTAGGAAAGAGATAAAATGGAAATATTAAAAGTAACAATACACCTGATTACTGTTTTTATTTAAAGGTCAGTGTCAAACTTATAGCACATTTTTAAATGCTTTCTTTAGAGCAGAGATTCAGTAAAATTACTGTTGCAGCTAAAAAATAAACTGGGAGACTTCACATTAAGGAAAATGTAGAGCTGTTACAAGTCAAAACATACTCACTAGCTTTCTAAATTGCAAGGAAATACCATGGTCCTTCCTGGAGAGGAGCAAAATGCGGCATCCCTACAGTCAATAATTGCACAGTTAATTTCTACCAAACTGAAAATTGGTAGGATACTGGATGTTTTCATCATTGACTTCTGTATCCTAGCCAGATGTCTTAGCTTTCGTTTTTGTGCTGTTGAGAAACTGCTTCTTTAGTTGGTGACACCCAAAAAGGTAGTTTACTGAAACATGTTTTCCTGCTCACATTGGATGGCTTTCTGGAAGAATACTTCATAATAATATAAGTTATAAATAAGTAAAATAAGAATGCTAGCCACTTAGCATTCACAGTTGCATTGTGTTAAGAAAAAGGCATTTCTGTATTTGGTAGCACAGCAATAGGGAATGGTTTGCCTCGTGCAGTGATGCATGCATTTTTAGTGCAGGGATAGGCTAATAATAATCCTGCTGACACAAGCTAGGCCAGTAAATCTTCAATAGCTCATATTTTTTTCCTTTCTTTAGTGTTTCTCTCTGAAGCAGTATATCCAGGGCGGGGGCGGGGGGGTGCGCAGAAGAGTAAGTTTTGTTTAGTTTGGGTCAGTTTTTTTAATACTGTTGTTGAAACACTTGACAGACAACCTGAAAATTTTCCATGATGCCATGACATGTGTTTTGACCAAGCCTGGCTGAAATTGTTTATCCTCTGTCTTTGCTTTTGGTTTCCTGTGTCTTTCTCTATCTGTTTTCTATGCAGTGTACAGCTGAGAGTACAGGCTGATTTTGGCATAATACTGGCACAACAGCACTACCGCTTGTAGGTGCAGCTACAGCATACATTAACAATGTGGGCCATTTTTAAATTAAGTAAACAGCTTTTTGTTTAACCATTTCAGTTAGTATATTATAACTAGTTTACAGTAATGCTTTTCTTGGTCAGGGCTTCTTGTGTATACCTAAAGGGTTTTACAACAGTTTTAATTTTTTTCATCACAACGTAAGAGCCGAATCCTTACATGCTCAATCAAAATAGATCAAGGTTATCTCAGTAATACCATCTTGAAAACACATCTTTGATGAATTTTAGGACTAAATACAGCTTTATGTTTAAACAGAAGTGGATTGTGTGGTGCATTTGGGGTCATCTTGTTTTGTTTTTTCCAAGATACTAACTGGCCTGTTTTTTTGTCCCTCAGTGCCTTTGCTACTCTAGAAGAGGAGGCTTGTACAGAGCTTGTTCCTTATCTTGCATATATACTTGACACTTTGGTCTTCGCATTTAGTAAATACCAGCATAAAAATCTGCTCATTCTTTATGATGCGATAGGAACTCTAGCAGATTCTGTAGGACATCATCTAAATAAACCAGTGAGTATACCTTATGTTCTGTAGCAGCAGTCATAATTGAAAAACTGATTCAGTGGGTTTTGTAGTGTGCTTTACATGTTACAAAACAGAAATGCTGATATTTTCTGATACTAAATATTCACAGGTAAATTACATAGACTGCATGTAGTTTTCCCACTACATAAATACTTGCTATTTTGAATAAACAGTGGTGTGTGTGGTGGCTTGTGAAATGTGCTTCTCATCATATTTTTTCTCAGGCTCAGAATTTTTCAGCTCAGAAGAGGTATATGTATCGCTATGGGACTTTAAAGGAATTGGCGGAACGTGTATTTTAATTTCCAATGGCCACTTTTTTTTGGTAACCACTTTAAGCATAGCTAAGCTGCTTTGTGTGTCTCCAATGTGTTGGAGCACATCATCACTAGAAATTGCTTTATCAGAGAGTGGGACAGCCATCCATTGTATATATAAAAACTTTGTCTTTGGACAAAGCACAGATAATTCACAAGAAAATACAGTGGGGGTTTCTTTTAGTGTACATATATTAATTAATAGAATATGTATACATGTCACCTGCATGCATCTTATGTTGGTTATTGAAATTTGTTTTATTTCTCTGGAGTGCTTCACTGACATAGACACACTAGAATAAACCAGTTTGAGTTGTTTTCATGGCATTGTACTTGCCATCCGTGACCCCACACCATCAAAGGACCTCTTTTTCAGTCTCTTTTTGGCTCTGACCACCTTGACATTTGACAATACCAAGAGGAAGCTAAATGGGAGCTCCTGGTGATGGTGGGACTTTCTTCAGTCACTTAGAATTTTATGTCATTGGACAAAGCATTAGCTGGCAGCATCTGTTGGCTTTTTAGATACCTTCTGGGAGCAACAGCACTATAGGGTTACTTTATTCAATGACCTTGTGACTGTGGCTGTGCAGTGACAGGGAAGATGGAACACCTTTATTCAGAAGGGTTAAGTGTCCTTCTGGAGGGACAGGAAGTTACTTTGTTCATGGATGCTTAATTGCTTGAGGAAGAAATTTCAGGAACTTGGGAGGATAGGGTTGTAGCACCAGGACAATGGGAAATCATTGAGAAAAGCAGGTGGCAGATGTACAGCCAGAGCACACTGCTAGTAAAAACATTTTCCCTAGCCTCTAAGGCAATCACAGAGTTTTGTAGCAACCCAGGCAGCTAGTCTGAAACTAAACCTGGAGGAAAAGATTCACTCTGCAAAGGTACATACAGGCTTCAGCAAAAAATCTTAAGACAAAAATTGTAAATTCTCTTGTTAAGCTACTTCTACACATTGCAACAATGATTGAATTACAGTACATCGGGGGAGAGGGGTGTTGCTGAAAAAGAATATATATTGATTCTTAATACATCAGTTTCCTAGCTTTGAAATGAAATGGTATGCAGTGAAGTGTTTCAGCAGCTGATGTGTTTTCATCCTGCACAGGAGTATATTCAGATGCTAATGCCTCCATTAATCCAGAAGTGGAACATGTTGAAGGATGAAGATAAAGATCTCTTCCCTTTATTAGAGGTAAATATTAAAATTTGAGTATTTTTTATCAATTTATTTTAGGAATTACACTTTCTACCAAAGATGCTCCCACTAGGAAGCATGACTATAAAAGCTGACAGAGTTTTCCATTATGGCGAAAATATTCTGGCCATAATAAGAAAATCTTGTGACTGAGGAAATATCATTAGGTTTGGCAGAAATCTATCTTTTTTTTCACACACACACACACCCCGCCATTCTGGAGTGTTTTCTTCGGGATTCTTCTAGGAAAAAGAAATGTTCCATCCTCCTTTTATTCTTGTCTACTCTCTCCTTGGTCTCCATCCCTTCATTAAAACTGTTGTCAGACAGCCTGAAGGTACGAACCAGACCATGTAGTCTATTCTGTACTTCCTGAGCGTGAAGCAGGAAAGCACCTCTAGAAAAATTATTTTCATAACTCTTAGGTAGTGTTAGGGCTTGCACATGGTCAAGATACTGAAGTTTAGTGTAAGTCCCGGCTGAATTATCCTAATTGGTTTTGTATGCACTTTCTTGGGTACCTCTAAGAAGATGCTGCTGCTGAGAAGTTTTCTCAACTGGCATGCATGGGAGAGAGTAGTAACTTGCTGATAGTTGCCTTGGCTCAGCTAATCCGTACCGCCTTTCTAGGTTGTGTTTACTTAATCAGTTACATGTGCATATGCTTAAAATACTAATATCTTTTACTTTACCTCTCCCAAATAAAAGGCACTTCACAGGTGTGAAAAAAGTAGTGACTGTTTTCTCTCTCTCTCTTTTTTTCTTTTTTTTTTTTTTATTTCCAGTGCCTGTCGTCAGTTGCTACTGCCTTGCAATCTGGCTTCCTTCCATACTGTGAACCTGTGTACCAGCGTTGTGTAAATCTGGTACAGAAGACACTTGCACAAGCCATGGTATTTTTTACTGCTATTCCAATATTTTCAGAATCTCTCCTTAAACCAGTTTATTAACTGTATAAAGTTATGTGTGTGTTGGGAGGTTTGTAGTATAACCGTTTAATATATAAATGAAGCGGCAGTTCTGAAACTTTTTTCACACATTCCCCTGAGAAAATCTAATACTAATTTTGAAAATGCATACTTATTTGTTGCAGTTGCATAATGCTCAGCCAGACCAATATGAGGCTCCAGATAAAGATTTCATGATTGTGGCGCTTGATTTACTCAGTGGTTTAGCTGAAGGACTTGGAGGCAACATTGAACAGCTAGTGGCTCGCAGCAATATCCTGACACTAATGTACCAATGCATGCAGGTGAGATGAGTAACCTGTTTGATCCAAGGATTTTTCTTAAGAGAATCACGCTTCTAGATTCTAGAATTCTTTTTTTTTTTCTTCCTCTTTTTAGGATAAAATGCCTGAGGTACGGCAGAGTTCTTTTGCGTTGTTAGGTGATCTGACAAAGGCCTGTTTTCAGCATGTTAAACCTTGCATTGGTATGTTTCTTTTACTTGTTAAATGATCAACTTGTTTTACAAACTGATAGGAGGCTGGTTTAGCCATGTTAAGCTCCCTGTTCTGTGGATTGCCTTTTCATGGTGTTTTAAGTTTTCCTTTTCCTTATCCTTATTCCTGTCTTTGCGACTAATTCTTTCTTAAAATTTAATAAAAGATGTGATTGCATTCTAAGCTTCATTGCTTTTTCACACATAGCTGAATACATAGCTACACAGGTGATTTGAGGGTTATTCAACTATATTGTAACACTACAAGTACTTGGTACCTGTGGTTTTTGTCTTCTCTCATCTTCTCATCTCTCCCCAGCCCCAGTATGGGAAAAGCAGACAAAAGATTTCTAAAGCTGTATAAAGATAAAGCCTATTAAAAACATTTTAAAATTGTAATTTGAAAAGATTTTCATTGATCTGCTTAGGTTTGAAAACCCAGGTTAATCAGATACATAGCAGAAATACAGCTCTTGTTAATTATATGTAGCTCTTCCCAAGTGTTTAAATAGGCTTACATTACTTTTTTTAAAAAAAACCTTCTTTTTTCCTCCATGATCTTACAGTAATGGGACAAGATAGTTGTATTGTGTTATGAGATTTTAAAATGTTGTTCTTTCTAGCTGATTTCATGCCAATTTTGGGAACCAACCTAAACCCTGAATTCATTTCTGTGTGTAACAATGCCACGTGGGCAATTGGAGAAATCTCCATCCAGATGGGTAAGTTTTGGTTTTTTTTCTTTGAATCTCTGCACATTTAGCATGGTTTGTCTAGGGGTTCTGGATTTTTTTATAGTGATACTTCCATGTTAAAATTTAAATTAAATTTTAGATTCTTGTCCTTGTTCAATGTACCCAATCTATTTGGATTATGTATATTAATGGTAATTTTCTTCTGAATTTTTTTTTTTGGCTGTTCCAGGTATAGAGATGCAGCCTTATATTCCAATGGTGTTGCACCAGCTTGTAGAAATAATTAACAGACCAAACACACCAAAGACGTTGTTAGAGAACACAGGTACCCAAAAACTGAACGATACATGAAGGGAATGACAGATTATTTTTTTTTATAATGACTTTAAAAATTGCATAGGGGAACCACACCAGAACTGATATTATTGCTGTGTATTTGGCTTTTATAAGCAAAAGCAACTCTGTTTTGCAGAAGCTCTTACAAGTCTCAGTCTTGCAGCAAACCATCTATCATATATCTAGATTCTTAGTTATTGCTTTCTTACTTCTATAAGTTTTATTGTATTTATTTATCATCTGTTTAAGTATTCTTCCAGTTTTATTTATGTATTGAATATGACAAATGTATGCAGTAACACTTAAAGACCTAGTTCACAGATTTTAATATATGCATGTCCTTACACGTGTACTGTATATATATGTCTAGTGTTTGAGACAAATGTAATTGGCATATATAAAACAAATAATGAACTCATAGAATTTACAAAAAATGCACTCATTTTTTTTAAGACAGACTTGTAATATTGTGCACAAAAATCTAGATCTGTGATGGCAGTTTTACCACAACATAATGAAATTATGTTTAACTTCTATTGACTGGTCACTTAATAACAAATTTCTGAAAAGAATTCTAATAACGGCATGCATGGTTTAGGTTCTAGCCCACAGCTTTGCCTTCCAAATTGGGAGTAATCCCCAAATGCCTTACTGAATCAGAATTTCTGAGGCTTGTTTCTTTTGCATTGATAGAGGGCACGTTCTGGTATGAAGAGCACCTTCCATACTTCAGCAAAACTTTATTAATAATTTGACAGGTTCTGGTTTACTATTTTACTCATTGAGAATTTTTTTTTTTTCTGTTTGCAAACTTAACTGTCCTGCAAGAAAATGACACTTTAGTCATGATACCTGACATGTTTGAAAATGATGCAAATTCAGTGGTACAGTTACATTCTTTGAGCTAAGCAAGAGATAAATTTTCAATTTATATTTTTCCTCTGGCATTCTCTAAACTTAAAAGCTGTACTTTTTCTGCGTCACTTCCCCTACCCCTATTTAGTATGGAAGGTGAACTTGAAGGAAAAATTACCTAGTTGTCTGGCATATTATAGGTACTACTTTTTGCAGAGATAATTTTGGAGCAAATCCCTACTTGTTGTGAAATATACCATGGAATAGGATAGCCATATAAATTTTCTTTCCCCTGCTCCTTGCCCTGCCCCCCTTCCTCTACACCAGTGGATGTGTAATACTTGTAACTGAGAGGCATCCAGTATGTAAATGTTTGCTTCCAGCATTGTTAGAGAATTTTTGGAAGCATCCAGGCACTGACTTTTTCTTTATTCTCTTAATAGTTACTTTAAATGTGGATGCATAACTGCAAATAAATGTTGAGTGTGGTGTACTTATTATAGTTTGTTGTGGGATATTGTGCTGCATGCCACTAGTATATGCAAGAATATTACTGTTTTCTGGTTTAGCTTCTATGTACTGAGCTATGAAAACACTTCTCCAATGGAAACATGAGACCACTTACAGTAAAAGTAATTGCATAGAAAATAATCAGTACATGCCAAGAAGTTGATCTTTGATAGAGATGACTATTCCTGTGAGAATTTACAAACTTAGAAGTGTATTTTCATTTGAAAGTAGCACTTCAAATGCAGTTTTGTAAGTTAGATCTGCCAAAAATTTTAGACACTGTGTATTGAAATTGAGTAACATCAGGGAAAAACAGTACATTACCAGTGAGCTGCAGCTTTCATGGAATGAGTATGTTTCAAACTGCTAGTATATCCTACACCAAACTTTTACTGGAGAAAGCATCATCTGCTTTATTGCATGTTTCATGAAACTGTTCACAAATGCCTGTTAATTAGAGTGTTGCATAGTATGTCCCTTGAACATAGGTTTCCTTTCTCTGCTTCATATAAATCTGCTGGATTTTAGTATTATTCATGTATTTTGCTTCAAGTAATCCTGATACATTATTCCCCACCCTTTCCTTTTTCTAAAGATTAATCTTCTGTGAGTTGAGCAAACACCATTAAAACACATTTACGTGATGATACTTTCTTCGGTCTGTCCCTTGGAACAAAGGACCATACTACCTAATCATGTGATGAAGCAGCTTTGCTTTTCATGTGTCCTTATGTCTTGTTTTCAGAAGTCTGATTCTTGCATGACTTCTATGAGGAAGTCTTTTGTGAACAAGAGAAATATTGGGATTAAAGAATAATTTTCTGCAGTCAGTTGCTGCGAGTTAGCATACAAGATAATGAACAAGACAAATATTTGGTGCTCTCTGAGAAGTGTTTCTCATCTATTTAGCATTTTTATATAGACCACTATTTTCCATGTTAAAGTATTTATAAATGTATTTTTACTGACACAGTAGATCTATTAAAATCTTGAATTCTAAATATTTAAAGAAAAATGTTTACAATACTTGATACTAAAACTGAAAATGGTTAATTACTTTTTATCAAGAATATCCATAATAGTACATTTCAATAGAAATTTTTAAATGTATGGTAGCTAAATTTATTGTAAGAGATTACTCTGAAGAGGACAGAATGACTACTTACATCAGAAAGCCTTTGGATTTTAAATTGTGTTTTTGGTGTTCTCTCATTTACTTTAATTTTTCTTTTACCCTGGAGAGTATACCATATATGTTGCTGCCTCTTATTTAGGGGGTGGTAATAAACAGCACTGGTGAAATCTTATGTTTATTATCATACACAGATTCTGTTGGTTTCTGTTTCTGAGTTATTTGTTGTTTTTTCTTTATTTTTTCTCCTCCCCCCTCATTTGCTCATGTCTTGGTTGGCGTTTGGTGGTGTATAACCGTGATTGCGTTACCTTAGCAATAACAATTGGTCGTCTTGGTTACGTTTGTCCTCAAGAGGTGGCCCCCATGCTACAGCAGTTTATAAGACCCTGGTGTGTATTATTCAATCTTTTTTTTTTAATTCATTTTTCTTCACTCTCTTTCTTTCTTTCTTTCTTCTCTCTATCTCACTTTTAGATATATTTTCAGTTGGTTACAAAATCTCAATCCTTAATCATTGCCAACCATGTGACTAATCTTGTCCTATCAGGTTTGTGAGTTTTTAGTAGCACCGTCATGTATCCTTTATGTTGTGGCTAACGACTAATTTATGCATGGGATAAGATTGTCACATGCTTGCTGTGTTAAAGCTTGATTATGAAAGAGCATTTTAAAATCCACCAGAATGATAATACAATGCATGCAAATACAGTAAAATTTAAACTGTGCATTACTTTACTTAAAATTCAGTCTGAGGCTTGAATTGCTGTAAGGAGTATATGTTTATAGATTTGTTATGTATAAAATAGCTTGCTTGCTGCTGTAAAAGTTAAATAACTGTTCTGTAAGTGGTACCTGACATAATTCATACTGTGATAGTAGTATATGTCCCGTTTCTAATAATGATAGTTCCTATAAATATTTCAGATACATGTTTCCTTTGTATTTAATGGAATACAGGTCACACTTTCTAACTGCATATAGTGCAACAGGAGAACAAGATTCAGGAGATGATGCCTGATGGGAATACGCTAGTAAAGACTTTGGGCAACAAGTGTTTTTCTAAGTGTTCAAAGTAGTATTTCAGATCATCTGATCAGTGTGACTTATTCCATCAGATACTGTCATCTAGTTCTGACTTGATTGAAGAGAAAGTAGTAGAGTTAGCTAAATTTTGTTCTCCAACTTGCTAGGTGCACCTCTCTGCGAAACATAAGAGACAATGAGGAAAAGGATTCAGCGTTCCGTGGGATATGTACCATGATCTCGGTCAACCCTAGTGGAGTAGTCCAAGTAAGAAATATGAATAGATCTAAACTTCTTTTCTTTACTCGTGAAATTTAGTGAAAGCTGTATATGAGGTATGAAAAAGTTCAGTGTGACATGATTTCCTTCAGTACGTGATGTAGCTTTATTTTGAGGCCAAAATGTTTATATTGCAAATGATACATCATGGTGCTTCGGTAATTGTCACCTAGCAAAGGAAAGGAGAAGAGCATTGTTAAATATAGGTTTGGTCTTTTACTTACAAATAATATGTAAATAATGAACTTCGACTAAAATAATTGTGTTTTGATACTTCTGTCAGGCTGTTGTCAGGTTCTGTATGAAAATAAAAGCCAAAAGCTGACATACTTAAACCTATTTTCCAGATGTAACCTAGGCTTTTAAAACAAGAAGCAGAACAAAAACAGTAACCACCCATGCATTCTTAAAACTTGGGTAGGGAAGGTTCTGTTTCAGCTTTGGATATTGCTTAAATACTCAATGTGACAAGGAACGTGGAACTCTTAAAATAGCTATTAGATCTGAAGAATAGACTGACTTGCTCTTTAGTCTCCACACCTCCAAAATAAAACTGTATCAGTGTAATATTTTCTAAGAGGAAAACAAAGGTAATTTTCCATCTCCCCTGCCTGGAATTCTTCCTGAAACACAAGAATTGAGCCTCTACCTTGTTTTGAAATGTTCAGTTCATTTCACTTGTGCCTTGTTCTGTACTTAGCATTTGCCTCTTCTACTTTCCCTTTTGTTCTTTCACATAGTTTGAGGGGATAATTAAGGACTTTTCATTATCCTGTGTCTCCTTCTCTGTAGCCGTTATCCTTGTTTCTTACCCAAAAGCAAGGGCATTATCAGCTTAATGATTAAATACGTAATGGTGTAGTAGGGGGTAATGCAGGACAGCAGATGAACTAAGTATAGGGATTTTGGGGTGGCTTTAGTTTTGAACCTGTATGATAAACATTCTGTGTGTCCCAGGAAAAACTTCTGGCTCTGATTAAAGTAGTACAACAGCTTTTTTTTCTCCAAATGGAAATGTGCGAGAGTGAGTGAGTGAGTTGTGACTGTCTTGAATTTGGTGCTTGTTATTAAGGTGATTGGTTCTTGAACTTAGTATGTGTACTGAAAGAATCAATGTTAGAGAAGCGTATGTGGGAGGGGAGGGTTGTTGGGGTTTTTTTCTAACTGTGGTTTCGTTTAGTCAAAAATCTGATTAAACCAAGCTATTCCTACACTCAGCTATTTCTATTTCTGAACACTTAGGCATACAATAACTTACTGTTACTGTCTGAATTAACTGAAAAATGAATACATAAAAGCAAAAGCAGTTGTGAATTAGGATGAAAGACCCTGCATAGTTCATAGAATGAACATCAAGCATTGTTTGCAGACCCATAAATTGAGGTTTCTAACCTGTGTGATTGTTTAATCTTATAGGACTTTATTTTTTTTTGTGATGCTGTTGCATCGTGGATTAGCCCAAAAGATGATCTCCGAGACATGTTCTGTAAGGTAATGTTTCTAATATAACAGTATATCCTAACAGTGGTTGTTTTGGATCCTCTGTTGTTTTTTTCTTCCTTTCTGTTCCCACCGTTAGCACTTACTGTACTTGTGTTCATGGAGGCTTCTTCAAAAGGTCATAAATTTTCAGACAAAACAAGATAGAAATTCTAACTTTCTTTTCTAACCTATATTTTCTTATATGCATTTGGATTATTCTGAACTTTTTTAAACAATATTGAAAAGTTCACTGGATATCTTATTTGAAAGGATAATCATCATCCTTAAAGAACTTTTCATAATGTCCACCTTACTGAGTTTTACCTGCATTTAAAAGAACATGGTTTTTTATACCATATGTAAAACTTTTATCTGTAGAAAATAAGATTTGTATGGTTCAAGATTCCTTTTCCATGAAGATGCTTACTTTAATTTCTCTTACTACTGCTGGAAGTAAGTTTTCAGGATTGCTTAATTCTCCACAGAATCTCTCTTGGATGAGTTATATGCAAGCAAAAGAACTGTTTGCCTTGTTTAAAATAAGCAAAAAAATCCCACCCGTAATGTGATATATTGTGTTTTGGCACTAATGTATCAGATTAAAAAAAACCAACCAAAAAAACACAACTTACTGCTGTTACATGAACAGTTGCTGTTACTGTTCAGTAGTGTGGCTCCCCTCACAAACTGTAAAGTGAAATCTCTGTTTTTAGGAAGGATGTATGTCAAAAGTTCATGATGCTCCTCTTAAAGAAGAAATAGAGTATATCCCTAAGCACTTACTAGGATAATGGGTTAGTACTGGTGCTTTTTTTTAAAGTAATGCCATGTGTGAGCATTGGAAGAGGAGATGGAACTTTTGTATCCCATCTGTAAGAGCGATGACAGAAATCTCGCTGTCTTAGCCTTTTGGATAACTGGTCTCCTCTGAAGGAGCACCAGGCCCAGGAAATGCACAGCTATGAGTGTTCTAGCATCAGCAAACAGTAAATACAGTCTTGAAAGACAATCCAGGATGCTGTCTGTGATGATTTTCCAAAGCAGTCTCAGTGTTTCTGCACTGGTCCTTCAGCATTGAATACTTGCATCAGTAAGTTAGGTTCCTCTTTTTCAGACTCTTTCCATGTGGGATCTAATGCATTCAAACAAGACACAGTGGTTCTTGGTCACTTGGCATAAGGAAATCCTTGCTTTTTGAAGTGTATTCTTTTGTGGTTTTTTCCATGCAAGAAAGGAAATGAAGCTTTCTTCAAGTGATGGCACGTACAGTTTTTAGATTACTGCCTCATGAATACATGACTGCTGTAGTCCAGTTAGATGTTTTTCCAACAATAATTATGCCTATCGGGAACAATGGGGAAAAAAAAAAAGATTGCCCAGTGTTTCTTTTGTTTGTTTGTTTGGAGTGTTTTAGCACTAGAGTTGAGAGAGGAAATACCTCTTCCAAAAGTATGGGTGGATGAGCTGCTCATGTTGAACTCTGACACATACCCTAAGAATTTTATCACTTTTTATAAAAGCAAGGTTTCTGAAGACTAGCTGAAGCTCACTTGCTAAAACTCTACTGGAAGATGATTTTTTTCAAGTGTTCCTTTAGTTATACCTGAACATTCTTCAATTTTCAGTAGTTTCTTGGCAGCTGGCTAATCTGACTCTTGGGGTAAGGAAAGAGAGGTGAGCCTGCTTGTGGAAGGTCTTTTCCAGGGAGAAAAGCAGTAAGTTAACTGGGGGCACTGTAATGTCGTTATTACTACATCCTGTTTAAGAGCAACTCTGCTTGAGAACGTTGTGTTGAGGGTGAAATTGGTACCATGAGCTTTAACTTTGACATTGCCTTTTCTGTGAGCATGTGTTCATGACAGACTGTTGCACAATTCAGTATCATTGAATTTAAAAATAGAAAACTTCAGACTCTCTTGGCCTAATTTCCTATGAGGAGGAGCCATTTCATAGTATCACAGAATGGTCAGGGTTGGAAGGGACCTCTGGAGATCATCTAGTCCAATGCCCTGCCAAAGCAGGTTCCCCTACAGCAGGTTGCACAGGGTTGCATCCAGTCACGTTTTGAATGTCTCCAGAGAAGGAGACACCACCGCCTCTCTGGGAAGCCTGTTCCAGTGCTCTGTCACCCTCAAAGTAAACAAGTTCTGCCTCATATTCGCATGGAACTTCTGGGGTTTCAGTCTGTGCCCATTGCCCCTTGTCCTGTCACTGAGCACCACTGAAAAGAGCCTGGCCCCATCCTCTTGACATGCACCCTGAAGATATTTGTAGACGTTGATAAGGTCCCCTCTCAGTCTTCTCTGCTCCAGGCTAAAGAGGCCCAGCTGTCTCAGCCTTTCCTCATAAGGGGGATGCTCCGCTCCCCTCATCGTCTTCATAGCCCTCCGCTGGGCCCTCTCCAGCAGTTCTCTGTCTCTCTTGAACTGGGGAGCCCAGAACTGGACACAGCTCTCCAGAAGCAGCCTCACCAGGGCAGGGTAGAGGAGGAGGATAGGCTCCCTGGACCTGTTGGCCACGTATCTAATGCACCCCAGGATGACACCATTGGCCTTCTGGGCCACCAGGGCACACTGCTGGCTCATGGGCAGCTTGCTGTTGACCAGACCTCCCAGGCCCTTCTCTACAGAGCTGCCTTCTGGCAGGTCAACCCCCAAGCCCCAGCCTGTGCTGGTGTGGGGGGTTGTTCCGCCCCAGGTGCAGGACCCTACACTTGCCCTTGTTGAACTTCATTAGGTTCCTCTCCACCCAGCTCCCCAGCCTGTCCCGGTCCTGCTGAATGGCAGCGCAGCCTGCTGGGGTATCAGCCACTGCTCCCAGTTTAGTGTCATCAGCAAACTGGCTGAGGGTGCACTCTGTGCCTGCGTCCAGGTCCCTGATGAGCGAGTTGAACAGGACTGGAGCAGCACTGACCCCGGGCACAGCGCTGGCCTCAGCCTCCAGCCAGGCTCTGCGCCGCTGATCACAGCCCCCCGGGCTCTGCCGTCCAGCCAGTTCTCAATCCACCTCTCTGTCCGCTCACCTGACCCACACTCCTGAGCTTACCTGGGAGGCTGTTGTGGGAGACTGTCATCTGCTTTTGTTCTTTCTAATATTTGCCTTTTAACCTGCTGTTCTCAGAGCTAACATACGAAGACCTTTTTGATAGTATCATTTAATTTTCATAGTTCTCAGCTAATTTATTACATTGGAAGGTCCAGACTGAAACCCGTAAATATTTATTTTTTTTTCCCTTCTCACTGGCTTTTGACTACCACTGACTGTGGATCCCTGTTAATTCAAAGCACAAAAGATTTTAACAGCTTCCATTTTCAGTGACAGTCTTACAGATTCCATGGAAAAAACAGAGCTCTCAGCGGATGCTTTTGCATCTGTGCTAAAGCTAACAGGTATTCATTCTCTCAAGTGCTGGCTGCAGATTTGGCTCAGGTTTCTTCCCACAGTATATCACACATTTTGAAAAGAAACATGAATACAGTAATCTTAACATATGTAAGCCATTTTAATTGATGAAATATTTAGCCTTCTGAAGTGGCCTATCTCTAGGTTTTAAGTCACCTTACTCATTAAAAATACATATAGGTATGTATACACACACTAATTTTGTGTGGACAGCTATATTCCATCTGTCACCCTTAAAAGAAACATTTCCGTTAAAAAAGACATTACTAGACTTTCTTTCTTTCTTAGTAGCATTTCAGTATTAAATTGGAGAATTCAAATGGACAGATGTATGATCCAGCAGTTTGTGGCTTACTGCATATGTTGCTCATAAATAATGTAACCTCTGTTTAGTGATTATTTTGACTTCCCCCCTCTTATTTGTAGATTCTTCATGGATTTAAAAATCAAGTTGGGGATGAGAATTGGAGGCGTTTCTCTGACCAGTTTCCTCTTCCCTTAAAAGAGCGCCTTGCAGCTTACTATGGAGTTTAACCTCATGCACTGTAGCTGCAGTCCCATAATTAGAGGTAAGGACACAAATCTTTGGTAACAAGAGCTGTATGACAGACTTCCTCCCTGTTTGCATTATATGAATCAGAGCAGAATTTTTCAGATACACTGGATATCTTCCCTACCCATAAGAAGGAAAAAAAAGTGGGATGATAGTATACCTAAATGATGGTAGCTGTAGCAGAAGCAGTTGTCTGATCCTGTATTTTATTATTACAGAGAGAAAGAAGGAAAAAAGACGAGTGTATCGTACACAGGATAGTCTATCAAGATAAGACTGGAAGTGTAGGTATAACGAAGTGACAGTTCAAGTTTAATAAGCCAAGTGATGAACATGATCCTCAAGCCATCATACTCCCTTATGTCTTATGAATTAGTAGATGGCAGGTGTTGTCTAAGCAGGAATATTCATTCCTTTAGGGTGGGAAGGCAAGTTTGTTGATGCACTTCAGCTATGAGAGGTCCCGTATGCTCCAAATCGCATACTAGATCTTTGCACTGAATAAAAGATGTTATGCTGATCTGTAACTGCTGTAACTGTAGAGCATGCTGTTTTGGGGAGGCTGTTGTGTTTATTATTGCCACGTTCCATTTTGTGCATCAATTCAGAATTGTTACTGTTCTGTGCAGAGGATGATTCAACTTCAGCCAAGAAAAGTGACAGTGCATTCTAGAATAATTATATTATACTACCCTGCTTTGTATGCTATCTGTGCACACTATAAAGCAAATTTCCCACGTGTGAAGTAGATGATACTGTGAAGAGATTGTTACACTAACCAAAAAAGAATGTGAATTGAGTTTATCCATTCAGTATAAATTTGATACTTGCTGTAGAACTTTTATACTGAAAATATGTGAGTGAATCATGCAATTCTCTTCTCATTTATTGTTGAATAGACAACTATTTAAAAGTCAGCCTAAGATTTTTTCAAAGTCAGTGACATAAGAAATCCTGTTTGAACTGTATGTTTGATTTGAACAATGGATTAAAAATAAACCAATGTCAAATATTTACACATTTATCAATGAGGGCGTTCTAGTTCTGGCATAAAGGTGTTTTCCTCTCCTAATGAAGAGGAATCCAAAGTGATAGAATTCATCATGATCTTCAGTTTGAACTGAGGAGACACTATCTATGGCTATCTTGTTTAATCTACCTAAAAGTAAAGTTGTCAGGTCAGTAGCAGATACGTTTAATATTCTTTCTCAGTGTCATCACTACCTCTTAAGTTTGTGCTATGAAAAGCTTGTGAGAATATATAGGACTCGTTTTATCTGTAATCCAAGCTTAGGCACAATAGTGAACTGTCAATGTAGCTTTAAAGCATACATTGTTTCATGAATAATAATTTACTTGATATAAATGGGCTTTTCTCTTAACACACTTAGAAGGTGTAATCTAGGTGTTAATTCATTTTTAAGTTAAAGGTTGGTGCCTACTGCTTAAAAAAGGCAAAAAACCTCTGTTTAAGCACAGATTTGTCAGTTAAGGTTAAAGATAAGATATAATTGTACCTTTATCTTTTTCTTTTACAGGTCCTTCAGTCTGGGAGACTATGAGGGAGCCTCTGCACCCAGGGAAAATGTTACCCTTTACTGGGGGGAAGGGTAAACCAGTAGGGAATACAGTACAATCCCAACCCTACTGGGAGGGGCGGGAGGGAGGTGTTGCCGTCACTGTATTAAGTCGATGTTGGGAAATGTTTTAACATCTGGAGCCTTTGTGGGTGGAAATCTGTCTCCTATTACAACTCTGCACTGTATGTGAAGAAGAAAAAAAAAAAAAAGAATCTAGTCACAAAACAGCACATTCTGGAATATTATGGGGAATTGTACCAAAATAAGAACCATGTAATTGAATCATAGGGATATGTAAAGAGGAAAACTATTTTGCGCACAATAAAGGAAACCCAAGAATGGGGGTCGCAAACAGTAAAAGGCTTTCTTTTTTCTTTTATGTTTTTTTAAGTAAGGGTTTTCTACATTATTTCATCCTGCTTGATGGGATTCCTAGGTATTTGCATGTTAATGAAGAACTACACAAATGAAGTTAGTACAGTTAAAATGCAGCTTGCATCTGTATTAGGCGCAGGCACTTGCAGTGTACAATATAGAAACCCCATAGTAAATTTAATAAAGGTTAACTTGGACAAAGTGAAGCAACCTGCAAGCTGCCAAATGAGTCACTCCTTTCATTTTTAGGGTAAGGGGAGGGACACTTCAAAGGAAAGATTGACATCTTTATTTTTACATTAAAAAATAATTAAAGTAGTGGATATGATTTAATTATTGTACTTCATTAGATTTAATTTCTAGAGTAAAGCATTATTCTTAATGTGCAGTTTAAGGTTCGGGCATGCATTCTGGCTCATAGTGATCAGAAGTAATTTAGTGGGAAAGTAGCATGCTTGCATCACATAGATTGAAACTGGTATACTTTTACCTATGTTGCGCCAGTTTTGTGTTGCAGTTTACCAATTCAATATAGCCCTGCATTTAAAATTCCTTTTCAAGATTCTGTGGATTTTTATTTGATTAAGAATATAGATATAAAGTACTGTAGTTAACAATTAGGCCTTGAAATACCTTTTTAGGATCTGTTAAGAATAAGATTGATATTGTATTGTGTGTAACCTGCACAATGTGGAAAGCTGATATAGCTGTGCAAAATATTTGCCTCTGTGCTGTCAGTGTGATGTGCTTTCTGCATGGTTATATACTAGTGATTTTATCAGAATCTCTAAAAATGAGTTACATGGTAAGACCCGTTAAAGGCTGCATAAATGTTAGTTGGCACGTAAAGACAATTGTAGAAGTTGATGACATGATTGCTATATTTGTGTTTATTCCCACTCAACATACTACCTTCTATGCTTTCTTTTTGTTCAAAGCATGATCTTAAAGAGATGTTTTAAGTTAATAGATGTAATGCAGGGTATCTACACTGTATCGGCGCATGTTGGTGGCCCTTTGTGATGTAGTTAAATGCACAAGGGTGCAAGTTTAAAGCTACGGAGTGAAAGTTGGTTTGGATCCTCTTCATTTCATTTGTTTAGCTTTTCTGTTGTGGTTTTTTTTCCCTCTACTTACATGTGTTCCTGTGAATAAATCCTTGTTAAGTTAACCCTTTACTTTTCCTTCCATGTGTATTTTCTTAGTACTGTGAATGTGAAATCCTAACTGGTACACTTGATCTTGTGTCCATCTGAAAGTGGCAAGTCTTTAATAATTTAGATTGCCTAAAGAGTATCCCATGATGATAAAGGAAAATGGAGAGATTTTTAACTCTGCTGGTCAGAGGTGATGCCACACCTTTCCATTTTTCAAGTGCTGCATAATTAATCTGCAAAACAAAATTAAGCCATAACAGCCTTTTTGTAGATGTAGTTTCTCACCTTTGCATTGCAAAATGGATACTGGATAACAGGTTTTGGGTTTTTTTGTTTGGTTGGTATTTTTTTTAAGAACTTGCTCTTCTTTGCATGGTTCTGTTCTTCGACTGTTGAATGATTTAGCCATTGCACTGAAGTTTGAGCTGTGTGAGTGTGAACATTAACGAGTTTTTATTTTTATTTTTTTAATGCATGATAGCATGCATGTTTTACATGCCCCCACCCCCTCTTTTTTTGGCTTTGCAAATTTTAATGGATTATGCCTGAAAAATAGTTTGGGCATGTACTGTATGAAGTACATTCACTAATGCTAGTACATAGTATTTATTCAGTTTGGTCAAAATTGCATGTGGTAACTTGCTTTCAAATTACATCGCTTTGGTAGCAAATGCAAAATTCCTTCTTAACTAGTAACTCTGAAGCAAATTAGTAGTAGTCACTAAAACCACTTTAAAAGCAAATTCTGGAAGGGAAAAAACCCCAAACCTTTACAATTTAGCAAGGTGGGATGTTATTTTAGATCCAAACTTGCTTTAATTTTGAGTGTGTTTTGAACATTAGGGAAGAGTTTCAGAGAAATGACATTAAAAAATCTGTAGAAGAAAAAAACTACCCAAATAATTTAGAAAGCCCTTTTAACCAAATAAAACCACTCCACCTCACCCCGGATTAGCTTAGGATGCCACTTTTGTACATACATATTTTAATAGGTATTTGTACAGATGTGAACTGATCTCGTATAACAGCAAGGAAAATAATTAAAATAAGGCAGAAGTAAACAGTACTGACAAAGTAGTCTCTTGTATCAGTAAGTTCTGTCATGGTATATTTTACTGCAAATAAACCATTTCCTATTGCATAATATAGCACAGAGATTTGCAGAAGCCATTTAGGGTTTAATGTGAGGTAAGAAAAGTTCTGAAACAGCATTAACATTTATAATTCAATTATTGCATCATGGGATATGTAAAAAGCATCTTAATTCTTGTGGTGTAGTCTTGACAGTTCTTGAATGTGGACTGAATGTTTTTACTGGTAGAATTGTGAGTTTGTCTTTGTTACATTCCAGTGTTTCTGCCTCTTGGCATGCTAAAAGCACGGCTTACTTCATTTGCTCCTTACACACTGAATAAAGTGCTGTTAGTGTGCTAAACTACAGAAATAGCCGCTGCTAAGTAATGGTGTAGATTTTCTACTTGAATATTTTTGTTGTAGGAACCTCAGGAGGTCAGTGTTTACTGTTTTTTATATATGCCTTTTTCCTGTTTTGAGTTTCCCTTTTTGAAGGATGCTGAGAGTGAACAAAAGCTGCTGATCAACCTAAGTTGGTAACAGAAAGTATATTTACAATCTTTGTAAATGCATCTTTTTGGCAGTTCTAAATTGTTGTTAATCTTAAATGAAGTTCAATACTAAATTTTTTTTCATTACACATTCAGGAAACAGCTCATTTCATTTAGGGAAAAAGATCAGAATAGTTCATTATTTTAACCAGTGCAAGCAAAAATAATCAATTTTGTAAATTTTTTCCAAAGCTTGATTATTTTCTAAATCAGTGAATATGTATATATTTAAATTGTAATAAGCTAATTCTTATGCTTTAGTTTATTGCTCCTTAAAGCTTGTACTCAGAAGATTACTTTTAGAAGAATGGGTTTAAAATTTATAATCATTATAATTTTTAAAAGTTAAGAAATCAGATAAATTTTGTAACTACTGATATACACTGTGATTTTTTTTAATTTTTTTTTGTTAGGACTTTTATGTTAGCTTAGCATCAGTCTTAATTACTTAAACTGCATATATTGTATAGTAGTAAAAAGTATATTTTAAAGCTTCAAGTGGCTTTCCTCAAGCGAAACTCATTGCTACTTAGAAATATTCAAATACTAGCTTTATCTCAGGTGAATACTCTTGTACCCTTTTTGTTCAGAACACATGCTAATAAAAAAGTGTCTTAATTATATTAGTTTATGTATTTAATTTGGGCAGGTTCTCTGTCTTAAACTTACTCTAACCTTCTATTGTGGGACAATAACAACTTGCTTCACCTATTTTATTCATATTGAACGTATTAACACATAAGGTGCAAAAACATTCTTCCCTTGAGGAGAATGCATCCATATTCAAACAATTAAAAATATTTCTTGAAAAAGGCTTTAAATGCACCGTTATATTAGATATCATTTGTTTCAGATTTTCTCAAGGAAAGAAGTTGCAACTTAACACTAATTGCTTCAATACTGTCTCTTTCATGAGGATGATAGATGCATAAAGCTTCTATATAGGGTCTAAAGAGTAACTTTCTGTCTTAGATAAAGGTTAAGCTCTACAGCAAAATGACAAAACATCCTGCCGTTATCTCAGTATAGACACTGATGTCGTTTGTATACATATTTGTTACATATTACATAAGTATTTCCAGTAACCTCATCTTGAATAACTAAAGCTTGATCAGTAGCTGTGTATTTCACTCACCTATGCATTCTCCAGAATGACTTGCATCCATCAGTCTTACAGGTGTTCTTCTCCAGTAGAAAAAGTTTTTGTCTGCCACTGATGCTTACTCTTTGCACTTAATGGTTGCAGCAAGCCAGTTTTAGATTATTGTTTTAAATGGGAAACTGAGGCAACTTAAGGAAACTTGTTGCTTGCCTTGACGAGTATATTCTGCTAAAATAATGATACTCACTTGAATGTACTTATATGAGGGAAGTTTAAAATGGCTCTATAAGATGAATCCCTGCGTGATGTTACATTATACTTTAAATAAGCCAAATCCACTTCTCAAAGAATTCAGCACTTGCAGTATAGTATCGTTTTCCTGTAAGCTGGTTCTGTTGTGCTACTTTCACCTTAGGTATCTATTTCCTTACTTTGGGTGAGCAACAAAATGGGGTGTTTCTTGCAAGGATGGAGATTAGAAAAAAAGATTTGTATAAGCAGGTTCATTTGGCTGTCGAAATCTCCAGTGTAATACTATCTCTTTTCATGGGAAGAAATAAGTATTTATGTTGTACGTTGTCTGACTTACTAATATTAGAAACTTAAAAAACCTTAAATTGGATGCAGTGTACAAAATAGTTTAAAATGAGAGATGACTGGATCTTTCTGCTGACAACTTAGGTTGTGTGAGTTTTGCTTGAAAGCTTTAAATCTGATGTTTCTGTATTCCACGATGTTGGACTGTTTCCTTCAAACATATCCTCCTGCAACCTCTCAAACTGTACTAAATTGAGTGATATTTCCTGAAGTCTGCCTATGTGCTAACAGAACTTCATTTTAAATAGAATATGGTTTTAATTTTTGATAAGCTGCTGAATTTTAAAGAGTTTTTGGGGCCACCAAATATTTTGGATCATGCAGAGAATATATATTGTACTGTAGTAATTTTGTATTTACATTTGTATGATGTGACATAATAGATGTGAATGTTAATCACTGCTTGATTATGTTAATAAAGTTGTTTAAATATAGATGTTGCATTCCAATTTTTAATGAAAGATGAAAATTTCATGTTCAATTATGTTTTGCCTGACCCAGTAGTGCACTCTTCTGGTTCAAAGGTGTAAGTTCTGGAGTCTTTTGAATAGGGATTTTCATTGTATCTGAAAGGAAATTATCCTAGGATAAGTTAAGGTCAGTTCAGTTTAGATGCTTCATGCAGCTGGAGGGCAGAGCAGTGTAGAAACAGGAGGTTTACATGAACTGAAATTAATGACTGTTGTTGGATGATAACTGGTAGCCGCTTTACTACTGAGAAATGGTACATCGACTGTATTTTTGTTTGAGACATCTGGTAATTGCTAAGTCTGACCAAATGGGAAAGGGGAGGAAAAAAAAAAATCTCATTGATTGTGCTATCAGTAATGTGAATAATATACAAGGAGTCAACTAGAAGTAAGTTAAAAATATTCAAGACCCTGAACCAAAACTTCCAGTGGTCTTGGTCTAATTTGATATGGGACCATGATAATACAAAATATTTAAAGACCTGTTCTTCCATTTATGTAACTTTATGATAAAGTAGTCTCTAAAATAAAAGTATGAAACCAAGAGCAGCAGCTTTCTGGACAAAATTCACCCATGTTGATTTGAACATTTTATGTTTGCTTCTTCCAACATTTAACAGTTGGTCAATAGCATGTAGACAATTTGGAGATTTACATATACCTAGCACAGACAGCTTCTATAGTAATGATTAAATTCAATAAAATGCAGTTATAACTGCTTTCTAGAATAATAAAATTTATAGTATTAATTGCTGCATATTTAGCTGAAAGTCTGCTAATGAAGGACTTCAGTTTCCGCCTCCAGAAAGAGGAGCTGTTAATAGCAGTGTAGGTGTGTAGAGACCAAGCTGATGAGCAGAGATCAGTTCCTGTTGACTGACTGAACTGGTGGCTGTGTGGAAGGGGATGGAGGGAAGTCTTTTATAGCCCTCCTCACTCCCCTTAGGTTGCGGGGTACCTGTGATAGAACATCCTGCTGTCAGTCAGATGTTTTGTTCAAGTCTCCTACTATCAGCTTAGAGCCTGATCTTAAGCTGCGGCCTCTGATTTTGAGTCTGAGGTTAATTAATATCTGCATATACAAACGAGATGAGTAGAGTAAGTACTGTCATCTTCAGTAAGTGAAATGAATGTTATGACTAAGTTTGTGGTCAGGTTGCAGAAGTGCAAAGGATTGTAGTTTCAATGTAGGTCATTCTGTTTCTTAAAAAAAAAAAAACCACAACCAAATTACATCTAATTTAAAGAGGTACTTGAATGAAAAAGTGTTTCTGTAGGAACATTGTGTGTGTAAAATGTGTGTTAAGTGCTCACAGAGTAAATGTTGGTAGCTTTTATTATCCCAGAATGACTCGCAATGAAACATACTGTTTATATAAAGTATTAACATGTAAAGTACATCTCTTTCAGAGGCATTTACCCGTGTTTTGCATAAAATTAGCATTATATACCATCAAAACCTCCCCAAAGATACCCAAATGTTAATCTGAATAATGGCAGACTTAAAATGAGGTGGTTTCCAGTAATTGCTTTTTTAAGGAAAACATGCAATTATACTGCACATGTATTAATGCATATATGTGTAATTGATGGTATGTAAGGGTTTTTGTGACACCAATTCTTTTTTGCCATACTTTCATTTGAATCATAAAATGAAAATTGAGGTATTTATTTTGTAGCTTCAGGTATAAATAATTTTTGTTGGATTTTAATTTATATTTAAAATGTGGAAATAAATGATGTTGAACTGTTATGCTGACAGTTTTAGCCATTTTTCCTTTTCTTATTGCCACTTGGCAAAATGGATAGTCATAAATTTGTCTATTAAATATACAGGAAAAGTTAACATCTTCCCCTCTGTTCACAACATACAGGTTAATTTGGATGCATAACTACTGCAGTATTACTGTAACTGATAACAATGCATTTAAATCTTCCATTATTTCATTCTGCACACCAGTGCCCAACACAAATTCCAAATAAAATTTTGTTTCCCTGATAATGTGCACAATGAGAAGCAATGTTAATTTGCCAGTCCTTTTACCTTGAAATGATTGTCAAGGAATGTCCATATACATACGGCATATTTAATTTGCAGTTTTCTCAAGCTGTCTTTCAGCTTTACATTCATGTTGACACGCTGAGGGGATTCTGTGGCTTACAGATAGAGAAAATGAAGGGTGTTTCATATTTTGAAAACTCAATAGCAATTGAGACCATAAAAAAAAAAAAAAAGGAAAAAAAAATAGAGGGATTTGCAAATCCAACAACAACCAACCAACTGTTTTACAACAAAACTCTGAGATGGTACTTTCCTTGCCAGAACTGCTTCTTGACACAAGGCATTTTTCAGTGTCTTCCTTTAACTTAATCATTATCTCAAAAGGAAATGTTAAGTCATCTTATTGTGGGTTTTTTTTTCTTTTTAACATATTGATGGTCACTGTCTTGCATATACATTTTTCATTCTGAAATGTACATTCTCAAATGAACATTTTGGAACCATGTCCAAAATATTCCCAGGCATATAAATACATGCACCTTTTCATTCTAGCTTTGTAATGCATTGGAAGAACAAATAGATTGCATGGCGAAGTAAGAATTCAAGTATTTTCTTTACATACCTTAGCATAAGAGAGTAAGATAGTTGCATAATTTTCTCCAGTACTTTGCCATAAGATGTAGCTAATTTTAGTTTCGCTTATCCCCATCCTCCTTATTGAAGGCCTTGCACACCAGAGCTGTTGTATCTTTGGGCCAAAACCAGATGGAAGCTAGCTGGAACCTTAGGCCACAGCTCTGATATGTTACAAGCATTCACTCATCTGTGTAACTCGTCCATAAAATGGCAGTGTCTAACAGGGGGTTGTTGGACAAGTAATTGCCCAGTGTAATCACTAGTAATTCAGTTTGTCTAAGAACCATTAGGTATCTTGGCTACTTTTATTTCTTTAAAAAAAAAACAACATACCAACAAAAAAAAACCCACCAAACCTCAGTATCTCAATTTCAAATTCAGCAGAAACACCAGTATGCTTCTCAATGTGTGTGGAGACAGGAGGCCCTCTAAATCATTGCTAGTACAAGTCTGCACATCTGCATAAGCACTTAGGCTTTAAGAGTTTTATCAAGGTGATAAGGACACTATGAAGTTCACATCTTTCTTCCAGCCACTCGAGCTGGTGGCTGCCATTAGTAAGCACTGCTATGTGTATCTATGGAGGTTGTGAAGAATCAAAGGTAAGAGTTGTTTTCACATAGCGTGGCTTCTAACAAACGCAAATCATTCACTGTGCATTCTGCACATGCTGCCATTCTGATTTTTAACATGCAATCCTAATGAAGGACCTGCATAACCAAATGTCTTACCTTTCACAGTATTTCAAACAGCTGCTTCTTACCTAGACGGCTTAAGTCTGCCCAGACTAATATCTTTCATTATTTAATCTACTCTCTTCCATAAACTCATTCCCAAACCTTTGCACTTCCTCTTTAAGTATAGTAATAATTATGAGCTGTATTTGGTTTAATTAAGAACAAAAGCACTATTTATTCCATGATGCTGTACTAAGAATACTTTCCTGAGATACCATCTAGTCTTACTAGCTTAGCTTCAGACCCTTCTGCACCAGCTACACCTTTTCCGTTTCTGTTGTATATTATAACCAGGGTGAAGAAGATCTTTGTGGTCTGGACACTGTAACTTGCTTGTGTGGTTCGTACTATGGAGCGCTTTGGTACTAAGTGAAGTTACACAATCAGAGCTTGCTCTTCTAAACATTTCAGATTTGTTTGCTTTTCTCTGAGTTCAAATGCTTTAAATATTTACGTCTTTTTTCATTTAGGTTATTTTTAATAGTTGACTGTAAATAAAAAGCTGCTTCAAGTTCACTGATTGACATATTTGCAGGTAAGTGCCTAAAACATAGACAATGCCAAATACGTTGATATATCAACAGTATAAATTCAGCTAACCATTGAATGTCTTCTTGACAGTATTATAGTGTAATAATTTATAGTGCTATTTCCCCATCTTACATAGAATACAGATTAAAAAAATCACACCTCCTAAATATCTTAGAAATCTCCCAGAATTTTTCATGCAGGGCTGAACTGTTATTTGAAGTCAGAATGGAATCTACAAACATCAGACTCTTCCAGTTTGTCATTACTAATGTTCACTAATGCTTTCTAATTCTTCCATTTGATTGAAGGTTGATTTGATGAAACATGCTTTTGGCAGCAACAGAGCATGAGAGTAATAAAGGTGCAGTATTGGCACCAAGTGACGCACTGTGAAACAATGCTGCTGGGTTCGTAATTCAAGTAATTGAAGTAATGAAAGGGATGGGATCAAGCTTGGTGACTAGATCAACAGAATTGTGCATTTAAGTATACAGTGAGTCAGATCATATAGCCTAATGGAATACATAATTCCAGGAATGTTGAAAACAGTGTCATTGAAACTTGCTGTAAATCTTCAACAGAACACAGAAATCACTACTAGCTTTGAAAGACCTTTGATGAGGTACTGGACCAAGTTGGGAAAAACTCATTTGACCTTACTGTAAAAAATGTGGCTCTGTAAGTGTGTGCAAGTATTTGTGTTTTATCTTAAACTCAGAAAGATGTTAGAAATATCCATCCAACCCCAAATGTAGGCCATAATCTCACCAGCGTTCTCTCATTAGACCATGATTTGAGTTTGTGCATATATTTCGGAAAAGGGCCCTAGCCTCTCTTAAGATTGTGTGGGAGAATTCCCAGTATCCTTTGAATAAATTACTTCAAGTTGGCTGCATTTGCTGCTAACATTATAACCTCTTTCTCCTACCCAGATTTTTTTTTCCTAAGCTTTTCTAGCTTTAACTTCTATCTATGGTGGGATTTCATTACACTTTATGTACAAAAAGGCTGCAGTAAATGTCTAGTCATGAAGGTAATGTGTAGGTTGTAAGCAAGTGAATTATTAAACCCTGGGTAATGTCTGCAAGTATTCAGGTACAATTGCTTGATTAGAAAATAATCCTGTTTTTTTAAAAATCCTACAAGGTAGCGTGACAGTAGCTACCAAAGTTAAATGACTTTTGAAAGGGATTTAGCTAACAATTCACTCAGTCTTCCTTTTCCCCATCTTTTGTCCTCACAGTGGTAAACAACTCTGACTTTTTATATCACCTTCTGGTGTTAATAATCTTCGGAATGTACCTCAGCTGGCAGTATAAATTCCTGTTTACCCGTCAAGATTCTTTGTGTAGCTCTTTTAACAAGGACAGTAAAAAAAGAAAATGCATTTTTCAAGGCATATTCTCAATCTGGTATACGAAATAGATATATAAAATGGCTCCACCTCCACCAGCTTCTTCATTTAAAAATAAAGTGCTGTGTTAGATTATGTATTTTACCTGATCCAGTTTCTTACTCATCTTTAGTTTAGAAAGAGTTTTAAATATCAACTGGGTCTTTGGCAGTTCACTGTGAAATTAAGTAATGTAATAATCAGGATCGGTTTTGGCAGTTATTTGGATTCTTTATTCTTTTTTTTATAATCTTAAAATATTAGCGTATTCAGTTGTAGGTTCATGTGTCAAGGGTTTTACTAATAATTCCATGCAGTTATTTTACCTAGAGCTCATAATCTATTTTCAAATGGCTTAACATAACGTAAATTAACTTAGGTGAAAATACAATATACAGTCTTTATTGTTCATTCATACTGATGTCTGTAGTCTAAATGCACTGTAATTGTAGTATCCTATTTGACAAGTTCTTTCAAATAACAATTCAGTGTATATAACACATCTCAAATTATCTACACCCTTTAAAAGAATTGATTGTTGAAAATAAGTTAATGTCAACACTTGTAAAACTAGAGGCTGGAAATATGGGAGGATGGGTAAACTGAGATGCGAGAGCAAACTGCGGAATCGGGGATGATTTTCTGAGAGGGTAACTCCAAGCTAAATACCTCCTTGCACATGTATGCCACCCACATTAATGCTAAATTGCAGGAGGGGGCCTGCAAATCAGGACCATAAAGTGGCAATCAGTTAGCTGAAAGGAATGTGCTCGAGCTTGTAGGCCACAAACCCTGGGAGAGCAAGGAATGTGAATAGATAACAATCAACAGGGTGAGTCATGCTGAGAGAAGCTAAGGGAATGAGGAACGGATGGCACCAAGGAAAGGTAACACCTTGCTGTTAATTGATGGCAGTTAACCACCAATCAGGGATTGCCTAGCCTGCAATGCTTAGCTTCAAGAACCAATCTGTTTAAAAAGCGCAGCTTCTGAAAGTGTATATAAACTCGTGCTTCTGTACAATAAATTGACATCTTGCTTGCATCAAGCTGCGTCCCGTCTCTTCATTCGCAGCACTAAACTTTTCAAAAACTAGGATTATATTAATGAAATATAATTTGACTAGTATAGCAAAGAAGAAGCCTCCTTAGCTCCTCATACCCTTGCTATAAGGTTTGTTGTTGTGGTTCTTTAACCTTAACGTTTATGTAGATGGCAAAAATGGGAGAGGAATTGCTTTTAGCTCTCTGCTGAAAAACTGGTAATCCAGAAAGCTACTTGGATCCTCCATGAAAGCTACTGAAAACATTGAACAGAGAGGTTTGTTTTATTATACAGGACTTACTGTGTAGTTACGGCTATCAAAATAATGTTTCTCTCTGTCCACCGCCATGACACCAGGAGAACAAAAAAGAACAAAAGAACAATTGTACTGGGTCAAACACAGTCCACCTAACCCAGTACCCTGTCTTCAGCAGCCAATACCTAGGGAAGATGATAAAATTAAAGTACTATAAGTGATACTATTACAAAGTATTCTCACAGGCTTCACTGACTTGCAGATCAGGGGCTTTTGGAGTAAGTGGTACTGTCTTTGTATTTAGTAACCCATTATGGGTTTCTCAGTCTAGAGAAACCTAGAAACTTTGTCCGGTTTCTCCTTCCTTCTAGCTTGACTGAATTCTCTGATTGTGCTCATCTCCTCTGTTCTTACTTATGAGTCCTCTGTATCGTATTCTTTCTCAGTCATCTCTTTTCCAGCCTGATGAATTCTAGTTTACGTGGTGGATGTTAGTTCCCATACCTTGGATCCTTTTTCTTGTTCTTATCTCAAGCCTTCTGAAGTGTTAGGTGGCTGGTTGGTTTGGGGTTTTTGTTTGTTTCTTTGTGCTTTTGGGTTTTTTGTTAGGGGGGGGGTGGTAAGATGAGGCATACCAGTACTGTGCACAGCATTCATGGTGCAGGCATTCACACACACAGGTTTGTACACTGGATGAGGTTCTCGATTCTTTGCCTAATATGCCTAACAATTTGTATTGAGTATGACTGAGCATCAGTCTCTGCCTTTAAGTACTGTATTAGCTGGTCCCACAAACATCAAGATCTCATGTGATTTATGGCTCAGAGCTTGTCACCTTCTAGAATGACCTTAATAAACTGTCTGGATATTGACCCAGCACATAAAGTTGCCCCCCCATCACACCTCTGTGTGCTTCTTTACACTAAAACTTAAATTCAAATGCAAGATCCTGAGTGCTGACATCTACTAAAACCCACTGCTGAGTATTATGCAAGCATTACTGAAAAAGTGTAGAAATACCCAGCTGGATATTGCCATGGCACTGGCACGCTACATGAACTGCTTCTTCACTCATGCTCACTACATAATACCCAGCAGCACCTAAAGCAAGGTAATCGGCAATCTAGGATTTCCTTATCTAGGCCGGTCTACAAAGAAGCAGCGTGCATACCAGGACTGTCCTTAGTAAGGATTTTTCAGTATGTGCTACTTTAAAAGGTAACTGACAAGATTGGCACGCAGCCTGCAGGTTGGTAAAGTTTAAGGACAGGCCTTTGTTGCTGGCAGAGCTAATTTTATGATACTTTATGGAGTTCAAAAGAAAGTTCACTCCTAAGAAATTAATTTTATTCTGGGGAATTCCAGTGTGCCTTAAGAATGTAACTATTGATCCTGATCATCATCCCTATCAAAGTGGTTTTCTATATAACTGTACCTATGCTGTAGGTTGCATTAAAGCTCAGGTTTATAATTTTGCATTTCTCTTGAATTTTTGTGGGAAGCTGTTGTTGAAAACCTGAGGATGGGTTTGATATTTGTGTGATGATAGATTGCTGCAGCACTGCAGCAGCTACTGCACATCTAGATGCAGCAGTAGATAAGGAATTCCTTTACTACATAGCTTTGAAAATGTGGAAGATGAGAACTTCTCTATGAAATGTGGAAGTGAACCCGACTCTCCATCCATCATAGCATAGTATCTGTCCCTGTGGAAAGTATTTTTCTATCTTCTACGGAATAAAAACCTTCGGCTTTGATCATGCAGCTTTTATCTCAGTTTGCCCTGGTATACATCCTTACAGGTAACAATGCACAGGTACTGTATTTGTATCCTTCAGATCATAATGCAGGCTGCTTGCTTACATCAAGTAAACAGATACATAAAGTAGTTTTTTTCTTAAATGTAGACGTACAGCATGTCGTTACTGTTTAGAATTACGGTGCACATGCTTACTGCTATTATCAAGAGACTGATCCAGATCTAACAGTCTTGGGACTTTGAAATTTGGACTGTGAAGGAGGTCCAAAAGTTTTCTCTGTCTTGGGATCAGCAATTTGGCAAGCTTTGCATATACTGAAACTTTGGGAGACACTGCTAGAAAGAAAGGAAGTCCTAAACTTACCATGGAGCTACAGGAAGCGATGGATTAAAGTTACAGCCAATTACTTATTACTGTAATACCAGTTCAGAATGATATGTTTATCTTCCATGAAAGTATCTTTAGTAAAGGTAGTTGAAAGTTTGTAATGCAGAATCACACTGATGTATATTGAGATGAATAATACAGATTTGGCTGTCTTGTTTGCCCGAACTTGTAATTTTTTGCTTGATGAAATTTTATAGCTCTGTAAACTTCTGAACTACATTTTCGCTAATTTGGCTTTCACAGATGTCTTTAATCAGCATAAATTTTATCTAAGTTGGTGAATTCATAAGGTTCTTAAGAGATGACTTGAATGTTCTGCTCTATGCCTTACCTACCTACAATCTTAAAGAATGAAGGCCGAAGGACATCAGTATTAAGGTGGAGGCAGATGAGATTTTTCAAACCAGAACAGATAGGGTTTCCCATGAGGGGGAAGGCAGGACCTTGAACACCCAGCACAGAATATCTGCTGCTTACATTTTGTATCTTGGATAAAGCTTTGTGCTGGCAAAACCATAGATAAAAGTCTGGATAAAGTGCTTACCACAAAACAGGACAACGAACTGCAGGCCCCCCCCCCCAACACTGCTTAGACCTGCCCCTCTGTTTGAGGGCCCTCAGTAATGAAAACCTCCTCGCTGCTGTACTGGGCAACGAGTCACCTCATTGAGGACTCTCTGGGGTCTCAGAAGGATCCCAGCGGTGCCGACTCCACCATGAAGAAAATACCGAAATACGGTCACTGAAAAGCAGGACTGCAGGTACAGACTGACCACAGATGTGCTCAGCCATCAGCATCACCCCACTGGCTGATAACCTACACCGAGTAAACGAAGGGTCTGGAAACTGAACTGCCGCTGAGGAAGATGAAGGTTTGAAGTAAACCGCTCTCCAGCCTCCATGGCTTCAAATGACGAGCATCATTCTTAGGAGCATGCCACTGAAACGGTAAAATCCTGCGCGCCGAGGCCGCGGGGAGGGTGGGCTGTGCTGGACCCGCAACGCTCCCGCGGCCCGAGCCAGCGCCTGCTCCAGGGACCGGGGACCGCACCCCCCCGGGCTGCAGCGGCGCCCGGCCGCGAAGCCAGCCGAACGGCGTGCACTCAGCCCCGTGCGCGCCGGCGCCCACCGCAGCCGTTCCCTAGCGGTTACTGACTACCTTTGAAGGGCTTTCCTCAAGATTTCGGGGGCAATTTTCCTCACAATTTCGGGGGGGGTGGGGAGTAGGGGGGTGGGGGGGAACTGCCGGCCGCCGCCCCCCCCGCCCCGCTGCGGCGCGGCGGGCCCGGCCCCGCGCATGCCCCGGGCGCACGGCGCTCTGCGACTGCGCGGGGGCCGCGGCGGCCGGCGGCGGCGGGGCGCATGCGCGAGGCCGGGGCGGCGGGGCTGTGTGGAGGGCGGCGTTCGCACCGTAACGGGAAGGCAGCGCGCCGCCGCGGCGCCCGTTTCCTCCGTTGCGTTCTCGGCGGCTGAGGCGGCCGGGGCCGCGCTCGCTGGTGGCCGGGGCGGCGGCGGGGTGATGATGGCGTACTTCGTGGAGAACTTCTGGGTAGGGAAACGCCGCGGGCCGGTTCCGCCGCGCCGCGGGTGGAGCGGGCAGGGCACGGCACGGCAAGGTGCAGCCGGGGTCCCCTCTGCCGGAGCAGCCTCGGCTCTTACGCCACCCCCGGGACTGGGCCGGGGCCTTGCCGCGGAGGGTGCGGCCGCGGGGACGGTGGCTGCCGCCTCCCCCTGCGCCCGCCGCGGCTCGCTTCGGCCGGGCTGGGCCGTGAGGGAAGCGGCTACCTGCCTGCGCCGCCGCTGCCCCCGCCCGGGCTGCCCGCGGCGGGGAGAGGGGACCGCCGCCCCCTGCCCCTGCGCCGCCCCCGGCCTCGCTGCGTGCCCCGGGGTCCGCTGGGCGGGGGCGGCGGGGAGAGGGGCCGCTGGGCCGCGGGGGGCGCGGGCACGAGCGGGGGACCCGCGCCCGGGGGTCTGTGCCGCAGGCAGCGCGGTGCGTGGGGGCGGCGTGGGCTGCGGGGCGGTCTGTGGTGGTGAAGCCTCCCAGAACGCAGCGGTCGGGGGAATGGCACCGGCTGGCAGAACTTGGCAGCTGTATCACGCAAACGCAAAGCTGCGCCTCGCAGCGCTGCGCCTTTGTACCGGTAACTTGTCCGTGCCCGCATGTCAGAGGGGGACAGCCCGAGCGGTGGCCAGCTGGGGGGACAGCGGACCTCCCAGCCTGTTGTGGGAACGATGTTGCTCAGCCACCTCTGTGCAGATGTGTATGTTTTTAAGTGGGTAGGTAAATACGCAGAGGGAGAAAATAAAAATACGGATCTGGATTATTACGGAGCCTCACCTGAAATGAAACTTTTCATGGTGACCGTGGCTGGTCTGTAACGTTAAAGTTAAGTGTTATTGTAGCCACTGAGCTGTTTACAATGTTGCTACTTCTTTGCATGTTTAGTTTTTCATCTGCATCTCTAACAGCTAATAGGGGAAACACAAAAATGGTTGGTTGTTGAGACTGAAGCCAAAAAAGGTGAAAATATCTTTTAAATGTCAGCTTTCTCTGTGTAAGCAACAGTTAATATTTAGGAAAAAGTAGTTTCACAAATACGCTATACTATTCTTGAACATAAAGCATAGGTCAAGCCAATTTTCATGCCTTGTTTGCAGCATTGTGTTTAATTTCAACTCTGTAAGTTTTGCTGTCAACAGAATATTAAGATTTAATGAAACAAGATATTACTTTTGCTCTCCTGGCATACAAATCTGTTTAGTTTGAAGCCTTGCTGTGGGAGATCAGCATTAATCTAATATATGGAAATTCTTTTATCTTTCATAAAAATAAGACTTAAATTAATATTAAAGTCACATTTTCTTCGGAAAAGTAACTATCTCCTCCTAAGATTAAAGTAGAAGCTTTTTATTCAGTTATCTCAACTGAAATCAAATACTTTTATATTTAACTATGTTAGGTACTGTGGCGTGTTCATGGTTGATTAGTTGTATTTTATTTTGTTACTAAGTCATTAATTTTGTTAATGTAGTGAAGGCCATGGGCCATTCCCATACACTGTGTTTTCCTGTCTGTGTCTTCCTGAATGCTATCAGCAAATGTGAGGTAGCAGACATCTACCCAAACTTCCCATTCCCTCTTTGTGCTCTACAAAGTCTCTGCCTTATAGCTCTTTTGGCAAAACTCCTAGTGTGGGTCAGCAATGTGTGCCAGGGGAAGGACGTTTTCTTCTGTTGCAGATTTTTCTCCTGCCTCCAAAAATGACACTAAGTAGGACAAAAACAAGTATATTCTTTGTTGTCTTGCAGTTTGCAACAAAGACATTAGACAGGGTCTTAATCTTGCAAAACTTGACTGAGAAACCTTTATAATACCATGGACAGTGTTTATTTTGTGAGAAGTAAAATAAAAAGGAATAGGAACTGCTCCTTCATTGCTGTTGTGGGTAAATATTTTTCAAGATTAACTGTAGTATCTAAATATGGTGGATTTTTAAAATCAGAAGGTATTGAGTTTCTGTATCCTCAGAACCAAGCATAAATTATAGGTTTGTGTGTTTTAAATCATTAGGCTTCTCCATTTCTACTAACTTTTCAGAACAAGTTATTGTTCAGAATTGTTACTGCAGTGCGTTGGAAGACTTGGTGTACAAGCTATGTATGCTTTGAAATGTGGTGAGAAGGTTAAGGCAGAAATTGAAAGATTGCTGTTAAAATGCACTGAATGCATAATGACTAAAAATAACCAAGAGAAATCCGTAAGGAGAAGGAAAGGTGGTATTGTGTAGAACTTTGGAACAATTGCCTTCCGTTTTTTGCTTTTGCCTTGCCATTCTTGATAATGCCACACAAAATAATTGTGTCGCCTATGGAATGAGAAATTACACTTTCTAAAAGCACTGATGTGAAAATTAATCCAAAATGTAATTAATATTTAATTTCGATGTACATGCTGTCATTAATTTGCAGCTGAAATTGTGCATTGGAAATGGAATTCTGGGTCCTGAGCTGTAGGATGTTCTTTCATGGTTTGTTAATTTGCTGTAACTGATAGGAAAAAACATCAGAAACTTAAGGGACTTAACTGATTCCTTCACAAAAGGGAAGTAACATGTACGTGAATGCGTATCAATTTCTTGAACATTCTTTAGGCTGCTGTTTTTTAAGAACTTCATTAAAGTGCTCACATAAAGAAAACAAATCTTAGCTTCTTTGTGGTGATAATCTGGAAGTCTATGGTGAGACTTTCATCTTGTACTGCTTTTAAAAGTATTTGAATAGTTGCAATTTTGTTTTGTTTTGTTAGAGAATGTAAGAAAAATTGATGTTTTATGGGCTTGCCATCTGTTGACTGCGTCTAAGATGTCATTGAGAGATAAGCAAGACTAATTTTCAGGATGTGTAAAGTTGAGCTAGAGAGACCTGTAATGTCACTTGAAAATTTTTGCTGTAATTTGAAAAATGTAGGCGTCTGTTAATAGACTAGTGCAGCACTCTAGAGCAGCAGTTTTCAAAGCCAGTAGGATACAGTTACTTTTTTTGTGGTATCAAAAATTATAAATTAGCAGTACAGGCTATAAATGGCTCTGATTCTTGAGTTTTAGTCATTCAAGTCACATGGCCAAACATTCCCAACTCCTAGTTCGGATGTTGTCATAAAACATTGGGTGCTTGCTGCTATGTATGTGCTACATCAAAACCATGACGTAATTTAAAGGGAACACTTTCATAAGTTATTTCCGTTATATGTTTTGTCACTTTGAGTACACTTATACTGGTACAGTAGTATGTACCAGTATACTACTATGTAGAGTAAAAAGCATTTGTTATCAGTGACTTACTCTTTTCTTTACACTGCTTCAGAAGTGTTGCATAAGCTTTTACATTGTATTTAAAGTGACTGGTGCAGGTGATACTTCTGTAAATTGTAAGTCTATCAAGTCAACTAAATTAAGCCACTTCATAGACTGTCAGTGTTTTCTTTTATTAATCATTCTAAATTGATTTGATTAAGCTGTTGGAAGTTCTTTGTATAGCTAAAACTGGTCTCTGTAATGCCATTCTTGGTAACTCTGAATGTTCTGGGATATGAAAATGTGTGTTTAAAGTGGCTTTGACAAACTTCTTTTATTTAATTTTTTTTAATTCCTTGTGTTACCTGTAGCTTTTGAGAATGGCTATGAGAATTTTGAGGAGAAAGGAAGATTCTTTTCAAGAGCTTTTCTAACATGTAAGCACTGGTGGTATCCAGGGGTTGATAACCTTAGCTTTGTGAAGAGGCTTGCTCTGGTAAGTGTAAGACGTGTTGTCTTATGCACTTACGTGGTATGAGTGACACCGAGACTTGTCATGCTTCCATCTGGAGTTCCGTTCATGTTTACGCAGTGCTGCTCTTTGGCTTGGCATGCAGTTGGATGCTCACTTTCAGGAGAGCTGTGGTGCAATATTGGCTTAGTCTCCTCCCTCTGCGTGTCTGCATCTAGTATGAGTTGGCAACTTTCCATCTTTTTGTTCAAAAAATATTTTTCATTATCAAGATATAGCGGAAACTCTGTCATTCCTAATATGTGTAGAGCTTCTCTGGAGCAGATCTTTATTTAATTCATTGAAGCTGGAAGAAGAAAATTGAAATTGCCAGGTTGCTTTTGTCTTCAAACTTCACAAAACTTTCAGAACTGAGTTGCCTGTGTAAACATCAGGTGATTGCTTCGTTCTATGTTTTGATGCTCTCAATTTTCTGTAGCTTTTTCAGACACCCAGAGATTGAAATATACTGAAATATACTTTCAAAAATGTAACACCATAATATTAATCACTAGAGTATTTTCCCATATATGGGGCCCATTAAATTAACTAAATTGCCTAGGTGGAAAGGATGAAACACATGTTATTTATTTGAAACTGCAACAAGGCATAACAGTTTAAAGAAAATGATGACAAATTTTTTCAACACATCTGAGTTTACGTATCCCTGGAGTCGGGGGAACTTCTGTTTATTTCTTTGAAGTGTTACTCCTGTATGAGTGACTGAAAAGTCGACAGTACAAATGGACAAACCATAATGAATAATATATGTCTTTCTAAGTTGGTGGCTAAAGAAAAGATTGGGTTTGGTTCATATTTGGAAATTCTATTTTAGAATTGCAGGAATGAACACCCAGGCTCTATTGTTCTGTTGCACTAACATCTGTATGTTAATTGTTACGATAGGATGTCTTTTAAACTGAGTAAGTCAAATCTTATCATTGCTGAACAGTTGCACCTTGTTTCAGCAAATACTGAATTTCACCCCTATGAAGGAGTTGTGCTCCCCCACCCCTCCATTAATCGATTATCTACAGTAACTACTTGGCATATCAGTGCAACTCTGAAATTTTCTTGCTACAAAAATTTTTTTACCAATAGGACTTCTATGGCATTTATGACTTGTGTTAGGATTCTTGCAGGCATAATCTGCTGATCAGAGCTGTGGTTTTTACATACTTGTATCTGACAGAGGAGCATGAGCAGTAATTCATGTGTAAAACTAGCTGTGTAGGACAGCTTCTCTGGACTTGACCAAAACAAGAGGCAAAGGATACAATTTTTTCTATTCTTACCCCCAAGACTAAAGCTATTCTATTTCCCACATTCACTCTTTTCTAGGCTTTTCCTATTTAGCATTTATCTAACAAGGTGGGAAGATGTTGGTCATATTTCATTGATGTATCATGTTTGCCAAAAGCAGTTTTAGAGTTTAACTAGGGTTTGAAAACTTAATTTGGACATTATCCAGTTTTCATTTTATAACAATTTGAAGTAAATTAGGGACCTACGCTTTTTTATGGTTAAAAAGAAATCCTGTAGTTAAATTGGAGTACCACTTCCAAATGTTGTAGTTTGAGTATTTGTCTGCCTGTTTCCTGGGGAATAAGTTATGGGTTTGGTAGGCTATTTTAAAAAGAGGATTGGGCAAGTTATAACTTAAGTGGTTTGTAATTAAAAGTACAGTTTTCTCAGTCTGATCTGTTTCTTCTTTGTAATGTGGCAACGTGGTCACGTTTAAAGGGTTGAAGGAATGATCATGCATGCTTAACCACTGCTGATGCAGGTTCTAAAAGCATAGTTTGAAACGACAGTAATTCACTTATTACTGAAGTGAGTTAGGAAAAAAATCAACTTCATTTGAACTGTCATCAAGCTTCTGAAGTTTGACCAAAAATCAAAACATATTTAAGAACTGCATGTGCCTCCTCTTGTCTCATGTGCTTAGTTTTGCTGTGAAAACAAAATCTGCAGCTGTCTTTTCTTGCTTCTTACACTAGCTAAATGAGTAGTATGTATTTGACCAGTCATAGGAACTTTAAAATCACCTTAATAATTCAGAAACATTTGTTTATGCTGGGTAGAAAGACTGTGTTACTATAGAGAGTATTGACTTTTAACACCAATAGGCATTAGCGTTGAACAGTTTTAGTCCAAAGGAGACAGCTTGCACTTGCGCTTAGGTAATTTGATCAGAAATCTAGGAAATAAATACTGCTGCAGATTGCCTAGAAATTTCTGGCTACTTTACCAAATGTAGATTTTAAATTCAGAATTATCTTGATATGCAACAAACTAACTTATTCTTAACAATTTTCAAAGTCTGTTAAGTAGCTCAGTAAAACAGTTCCTGTAATCTGTTTCCTGTTATGCACAAGTCATGGAAATGCTGAATTCTGACTTCACATTTGCTGACAGGGTTGCTTTCATTTCCATGAGAAAATCATTGCAGTTCGTTCTTGATGAAGGGAAATGGAAGGACTGTCTGCCCTTGCTTTCTGTGACATAATTTATTTTGTATATAGAGTTGGTCAGTAATGCCTTACTGTAGTCATATTGAAATATTAACTTGTATTTGAAGTCTTGTTTCCATGTACAGCTTGCTGTCAGGGGACGTCCATACTATATATACAAAAGAGCTCTTTTACAGCATTATAAAATGGGAAACCATCTCAACAAGAACACTAGCTTCTGAAGAGAGCGTTTTGTTAGCTCTAGGGAAGGAGGAGAAAACTGCTAATGAACTTCAAAGTAATTAAATTGAGCCTATATGGAAAGGGGACCACTTAATGTTTTGCATTCTCATACACACTTTTACAGTTGTTTCTGTTGAGTAATGATGGAATCATCCTCAACAGATGGTGTTTTACCTGCAAAATGACATTCAGAGTGGTCTTTCAAACTGATCTTGGGAGTTTGTTCAATAGAACCTGATGCTTTATGTGGAAACAGAGGTTCCTCTTTCTCCAAGATGCAACTTCTAGAAGAATCGCCATCTGACTTCACTGTCTGTCATAGCAGTGGATGGTAATTGTTGCTGAATGTGAGTGGAAGGTCTTATTTGTTCTCTCTGCTATGTGGTGCATTTATTTTTAAGTAGGCCAGTACTGGGCTTTTAGTGATCCCCGCCATTACTGTCACCACCAGGAAGGAGAAGGTAAAAATACTTAACGAAGAAATATTAGCTAGACACACAATTCCCACATACAGAATTTTATGTGTGTGGGGAGGGGCAGCTTTGAGGAAAAACCACCAAAACACAAATAAACAGTGTTGATGGCATATGTGCACGTAAGAGGATACATACCTGATTTTTGTAAATTGAACTACTTTTCCTCTTAGGCATAGTGTAAATCTCTGTTTTTATTTATTCTATTTATCCTAATGTATTGTGTTTATCCTAGATACAGAGCCTTAACTCTGGTGCTTATTGTATGAATTACTTGAGCTACTCTTTGTGAACGTAGCTGCTTTATGAAGGAGTTGTGGATAGGCCATATAGCTTTCCCTAAGCAGAAAATTGTCTGCTCTCTGCGTTGAGATACCACACTACATTTGACATAGGTACACATATGTCTCCAAACACAAGTAGAAGATAACTCAGTTTATAGAATTGTCATCAGGTTAATCATCAGAACTCTTGATCATGTAAATTTTTTGGCATCTAGATGTTTGTGTGTATAGGCAGAACCTGGTATTTGTAAGGTAGGCTATGCCTGACATTATATTCACAAATGAAAACATGTCCTTTAGTTGTGCAAGCTTAAACCACATAGGCCCTCAAATCTGGGAGCCTGCTTTGGACTTCCTGCTTTGTTTAAACCTTAATATATTTTTCACATAGTCTCTTATCCTGTGATAACTATTGATAATGCATAAAAGATGTGGCTTTCAGGGGACTTTTTTTAATTGAGGAAAGTATCTATTCTGTTTCTCTTGTACTTTCTGCTATGCAATATGATGTCAGGAACAAGAGTAAGACTGATTAGAAAACTTGATTTAAGTGGAAAGATGAGTTCCTTTGCAGTAACCTTCAGTTACAGTTAGGGAATCACATGATATTTGGAATTGGTTCTGGCTCATTTTGTTCTCAAAAGGTTTGCAGAGTTAGATTTCTGATAGATTATCAGCCATCAGGAAGGCTGCAGCCAGAGACTAGGTCATGGCTATGCTACCCTTCCTGTATTTCTGAAGTGGCAGGAAATTTATGGAGCTGCAATATAGAAAAGTCCCTGTTAAAGGTCCCGTTATGAAAAGTTCAGAAGCAGTGTTCAGCACATTTTGATCAATGTGTTGGTTTAGCTAGAAGAAATGCCTTAAGACAAAGGGAAAGAACGTTTCCTAAAGGAGAATTCTGTAAGCTTTTCCGGAAGAAATGCACTTCTTTGTCTGTCTCCAAATTTGGATACAGTAACAACTTCGAAGTAGTTAAGTAAAAATTTTATTTTGTATTCTAATTGAAAATATCAATGATGTTGTAATTATGGAGTTATTCTGGTGGTTTTGTATTACAAAATACAGTGGCATTCAGGGTTTATTCTGTGTAAATAGAGAAGGTTAATAAGCTACCTGTTAGTGCACAAGTAGTCAAAATTATTGTGGGCTTCAAACTACAAGGAGTAATGGTTACATAGAAGTGAAAGGGCAGTGAAACTGTTTAGACTGGTACTTGAGATAATAAGATAGCATATTAAAAAGAAACAAAACATTTCCTACTAATTGATGTTCATATAGTTTTATTTTTCAAACATAGATTCTGCCTTGCTCCATAGACCTGTTAGTTTGCTGTATTTTCACCCATTTAGTTCAGCTTTTACTTTTTACAGACCTTTCTTTAATTGCCCTTACGCCAAAATGATCTGCATTTTGATGAACTTTTCAGGTTACAACTTGCTGCAGCCTTCGAAAACTGTGATTTTATAGGTGTTTTTTCTTTTTGTTTGTGTTTGTTTTCCCACATGCTTGGAAGAAGTAGAGCAAATAATCATGGCTAGTAATCTGAATCAAATTGCCTTCCATCATATGCTATTTGTAAATGTATGTGTCTGTGCATGATGTACTTTAAGGCAACTTGCTATATTATTGACGGGTGTATTCTCTAGTGCAGTTAACACTTCAGTGTAGTGGGCCTACTACTGTGGCTGCCGCAAAGTTCTTCCATCCACCCGTGGTTGCTTCCACCTACTTAAGCTGGCAGATCCCTGTCTGCCTTCTCCTTGCTGTCACCAATTCTGCTGAGCAGTGCAACTGTTTGTGCCCTCATAGTGATCTGGATCACCAGTTTTTTTTTTTTTATTTGCCAGCTTTATTTTTCTGCTATATAATTTCCCTGATCAGGTGCGCTTTATGGCTGCAAACCCAAATGTTTTTCCAGAAGAGAAAGGACATAAATGTTCGGAGCGGTGTGTGGCCAAATCCTCAGGCTCGTCTCACTGGAGATGTAGAGCGGCCATTGTGAAAGGTCCATGGTTTTAAGGATGTTAAGGTCCTTGAATTCATCCAGAGGAGAACAACAAAGCTGGTGAAAAGGCTGGAAGGAATGTTGTATGAGAAGCAGCTGAGGACTTTGGGTTTGTCTAGTATGGAGAAAAAAAGGCTGAGGGGGTGACCTCATTGTTCATTTATGGCTTCCTGAGGAGAGGAATCAAAGAAGGTTCTGATCTCTTCTCCCTGGGATCCAATGGTAGGATGCATGGGAACAGTTCAAAGCTGTGCCAGGTGAGGTTCAGATATGAGATATTCTTTACTGAGAGGATGGTCGAACCCTGGAACAGGCTTCCTAGAGAGGCGATTGATGCCCCAGGCCTGTCAATGTTTGTGAGGCATTTGGACAATACTCTTAACAACATGCTTTAACTTCTGGTCAGCCCTGAAGTGGTCAGGCAGTTGGGCTAGATGATTGATGTAGGTTCTTTCCAACTGAAATATTCTATTCCTTTCTATTCTGTTCTGTTCTATTCTGTTCCATTTCACTCTGAACATGCATGCAGTTTTCCTGAGGGCATCCTTCTGCATCTTTTATATCGGCAGTGTTATAGATCGCTTTTGGAAGGCAGGAGGGGAATGAGTAGTCTGATACTAAAAATTCTATAGTAGCACTGCTATTATGCCATGCCTTCCTTTCATTCCTATTGTTGCTATCTCCTGTCCAGAGGAAGTTCATCACAGTGGTGGTAAGCTGGCTGCGTTTATTATCAGTGTTTAGGGCAGTGTCTCAGTTTTAATGGTGAGGTACACCTTACTCACTGGAAAATATTTTAACTTTCAAAAGGGAAGCTACCTGTGAGAAGGAAGGTATTAGTGATTTGGGTTTTTTTTTTACCAATTTAAGAAAAAAAAAGAGAGGAGGAAGATGCATGAAGTGTGAAGAGTTAGAATATCCAGTGATCCCAAAGTGTGCATTTTAGTTTGTGGAAAATAATGAAAGATATGAGAGAATGAAGAGAGACTACAATATGTAGTATGTGTTTATTAAGATGGGAAGTGAAAGAATAAAAGGCATATAGAAATCTAGAAAATAAATTACTTTGAACATAGCTTAGAAATACATAATAGAAGAGTTACCATTAGAAGAGCCGTAGTAGCTGCTGAGGTGATTTTAGACTGTTTTACTTATAGGGGATTGAAGGGAACTAACAGCAATTGGTAAAAAGCTGAAGCATTAGAAATCATGTACTTCATGGAAATTGATCAGTTATTAAAATGCGTAGGTTCTGTAATTTGACCTGTAATAGCTTTATCGTGTTGTGTTTCATAGTTCTACTTTCTTTTCATTAATCTTTAGGGGGAAAGGAACAATGGCTTTGATGTCCTCTATCACAACATGAAACATGGACATTTGTCAACAAAAGACTTAGCAGACTTTATAAGAGAAAGGTAAGTATTCATCCTTGGTAATCCTGGCTCTTTAATATATTGTTTGTGGTTTTCATTTAAGTTTATAATTATCTTTAACAGTAACATGCCAAATATGTCAAAATCAATAAGCATTTTAAAATATCTCTTATAACCTACAAGAATATCTATAGTTTTATTCCATTCGCTTAGAACCGAATTGTGACTCTTAAATATTGATTAGTAACAAGCTTCTAATTTTTTGGATTGGAATTAAAAAACAGGAATGAAAAGCTAGAAGTGTCAAATTAGGTGTCCAGGATTTTATTCAAATTAATCCAAATTTTCCATCATGTTTGGTAGAAAAGCAATAATATAAAGTTGCAGAAATTATCAGTTTAACAAAGTTTTTGACCATAGCTGTAGAATTGGGGTATTAGTGACTGCTAGTATGATCTTATAAAAACTATACTTTTTAAGATGTTGAGAAACTAGGTTCATTAAAGACAGGCAGTGATACATAGGGACAAGAAAATAATATGCAGAAAATAGTAGAGGTTCTTCTTTATGGGGTGGACGGGACAGAACTGCAGTCTGCAGATGTGACAGCTTCCAAAACAGATGACCTAGTGCTGGTTTTCGTTCTTGGTGAGAGAAGATTGCTGCTGTTACATTGAACTTAAGAATTCTGGACAAAATTATTTGTATGTCTACTTTAAAATTTTGTCTTAGTTCAGTTACTGACATCAGGTGACACATGGAAAAAACTTGCAAGAGACTGATTGAGGACCTGTTTCAGTTTCTTGCGATAAAAGGTGACCAAAAAAACAGCTTTTATTTTCTGGACTTTTCCATCAAAATTTCTGTTTTGGTCTTAAATAGAACTCAACAAAGATTTTCTTTTAAATTTCCACAAAATGTAACCACCACAGATCTGGAAGGTACTCTGTTGCACTGACATTTGCATAGTTTCAAAGTGAATTGGAGAAAATGAGAAAAATCTTTCCACTAAGAAGAAACAAGTGAGTTCCAGACTCCATATGTGATGGGCAGTCTCCTGTTGTAAAGACTACACCACCCAAGGAATCTTATGTTTCAGGAATCCCCAATTCCAAAGAACTCGTTATGAAGTCAGACAGGGTTCCAGTGAAATCCTGCATTGGGTTAAGCAGAGGGATATCGCACTGTTCGTGTTTACCTTGAAATGCTTAAGGTTCACAATCAGAAGCTTGTACTTCTGATATTGACTGTTAAAAATGTTTGCTTTGTGTTATCTTTGTGAGTGCCTGGATCCTTCCTTTGAAACATGCTTTAATTTTTGGAATCACTCAGTTTTTATAGCAGTAGCTCATAGACCTAAGTTGTGTATCACCTGGGCACACTTAATTTTATTAGTTTTACATCTGTTGCATTTTGATTTACCTCCATATTTAGATCAGAAGCTCTCTCACTCATTCTGCTTATCTCCTTTATGTTGTATTCTTTGGGCATGCTCCATTTTATTTATGTTGATATTAAGGAGGAGGGTCTTAAGTAAATGGGTAAAAATAATTTGATGCTATATCTGTCTTAGATTCTTTGCTTTATTATAGTGATATGTAGAATTAACAGTCAAGTTTTATTTATAACATTCCTAGTAAAAAGAATGTGGCGTTCTAGTTTTTTTCACTCTATAAGCTCCTCCAAATTAAATTTTAAAGAAAATTTGCCTTTGCAATCAATCAATAAAGTATCTGGACCTTTCTCCACATATTAAAAATATTTCAGCTGACGTTTCTGTTAATTAATTCTAGTGATTTGTCAAGAAGGTGACTTTTCTTTTTCCACAGTTAAACAAGATCAAATAACATTTAAGACTAGAGATTAATGACTATGTTTGTGGCATATAGTTTGTAGTTTCAAAGAAAGAGATGGACTTTAAATATTTGGTATCCTCACTTTAAGTGAGTTTATGGGTGCCTGTAGCTAGGCAGGGAAGCCGTTCACTACCATTGTGAAGTTACTGTAGGATGTCAGTCAGTTTCTCAGGAAATCACAGAATGGTCAGGGTTGGAAGGGACCTCTGGAGATCATCTAGTCTAATGCCCTGCCAAAGCAGGTTCCCCTACGGCAGGTTGCACAGGGTTGCATCCAGTCACGTTTTGAATGTCTCCAGAGAAGGAGACTCCACCGCCTCTCTGGGAAGCCTGTTCCAGTGCTCTGTCACCCTCAAAGTAAACAAGTTCTGCCTCATATTCGCATGGAACTTCTGGGGTTTCAGTCTGTGCCCATTGCCCCTTGTCCTGTCACTGAGCACCACTGAAAAGAGCCTGGCCCCATCCTCTTGACATGCACCCTGAAGATATTTGTAGATGTTGATAAGGTCCCCTCTCAGTCTTCTCTGCTCCAGGCTAAAGAGGCCCAGCTGTCTCAGCCTTTCCTCATCAGGGGGATGCTCCGCTCCCCTCATCGTCTTCATAGCCCTCCGCTGGGCCCTCTCCAGCAGTTCTCTGTCTCTCTTGAACTGGGGAGCCCAGAACTGGACACAGTGGATTGAGGGAAAGAATCAGAAAAGTAAAAGTGAAAAAACTTGTGGGCTGAGATAAAGGCAGTTTAATAGGTAAATCGAAAGCCGCACACGCAAGCAAAGCAAAACAAGGAGTTCATTCACCACTTCCCACCGGCAGGCAGGTGTTCAGCCGGGCTCCATCATGTGTAACAGTTGCTTGGGAAGACAAATGCCATTGCTCTGAACATCCCCCCTTTCTTTCTGCATCCTCAGTTTTATATGCTGAGCATGAGCATGTTATGGACTATCCCTTTGGCTAGTTTGGGTCAACTCTCCTGGCTCTGCTCCCTCCCAGCTTCTTGTGGACCTGCTCTCTGGCAGAGCTGGGGAAATGTGAAAAGTCCTTGATTTAGTATAAACATCACCCAGCAACAACTAAAAAAATCTGTGTATTGTCAACATTATTCTCACACTAAATCCAAAATGCAGCACTGTACCAGCTACTAAGAAGAAAATTAACTCTGTCCTAGCTGAAACTGGGGCAGTAGCATGCATTTATTGCCATAGGTTAAATTCTTGATCTCAAAAGAAATTAGATTGAGCAGTACTTCAACAATATTTTACAACATTGCCCAGTTGTCTCTTGAGTATGTTCTATTTTGCATCTTTGTTTATTTCAAAGAGATTAAGATATGTTGCACACAATTATGTGTTCTCCTCCTTGCTTCACAGAGTATAGTGTGAATATGTGACTGGATGAACAACATTAGGATCCTCCTAAATCTAGTGGGTTTGTGCCCTGGCTTTTAAATACCTGATTTTCTGAACTAATGCCTATGAAAACTAAACACATACGTTTGAACTTTCTTCACATCTGTCCTTTTGAACATATTGGCCACCTTTTTTTCAGAAGTGGAGACACAGGAGAGTGAAAACTACTGAATAAGTAGAGACAGATCAGAGTTGGTGATACTACTTTCAACAAGTTAGAGTACTTAACCTTTGTATGTACTGTTTGACAGTAGTCACCTGTTCAGTCAGGATTGCTGGAGTCTCCAGACTACCCAGATAATTTGCTTTTTTTATGGAGTGATCTCACAGAGAAAGGAAAGATGGCTGAGTGTATTTGGATGTGTAGACTGCTTAGGGCACAAAGGACACATCTGTATGAGGCCAACCTGTTACTTTTGCTGTTCAGGTTTGTGTTTTGGTTGTATGCAGCCTCATAGGGGAAGAATCTATCATTCCCTTTTCTCCTTAGAAATAGTAATGAAAAAGAAAAATTCTATAGGATGTGGGATTTTTTTTTTTAAATTTATAGACAGTTTAAGCATTTTTTAAAGATTTTTCTTCCAAAACTTCTATAAGAACCTCTGAAATTACATGGTTGTTTCCTCTGAAAAAATACCCCAAACTTTGAAATGTGTACATAATATAGTATTTCTGTACTGTATCTGCTGTTCCAAAGAAGGAGCAGAGTTTACCTTCTTGGCTCTGTTCAGTTAGTCAATACCAATTTAGTTTTCAACAGTGTTTTAATAGTTTTTCATTTGTGTTTTTGAGTACTTGTTAATGGTTAAGTACTAAAAGAACTGTGACACAGTTGGATCTTTGGTTCAGAAATATGTCACCTGAAGGAGTGAATTTTGTGGCAAGCAATGTGCTCAATGTTGATAAATCTTGGGTGGGGCAGGTTATCTACTTATCTGTTGGAAGATAGATATCTTTGTTCTATTCTTGGTAAAGCATGTAGAATTTTAATTTTTTTAAAGATGTAAAAATATGAAAAGGTTGGGCTGTCCCCACAGGTTTTTTTTTCTTTAAATACTGGGAAGATTTTGTAGGTGAACTGTATTGTGTTTGTGTGTATTTAACACCTAAACTGTTTACATGTGAGAAGCCACTGTGCTCAGCTAGGGACTGAATAGGTATTGTGTTAGCTTTTCTCCAGAAGTCTTTCAAACATTTTTCTGCACCATTTGCCTGTGAGTGTCATAAAAAGAATCTCCTGGGTCATAAGAAACTGGCAGTGGGTATATTCCAGTTTAACTTTTAAATGTTTAACAGATCCCAAGCAAAGACAGATTTTCAAGTGGGTAAAAATTAATTTACTGAGGCGTTTATACAGTGTTACATTGTGCACCACAGTACTCTGGAAGGTCAGTCAATAGAACAAATGTAGATACATGTACCCAACTGGTCAATAAGAGCATCTTGCAGTTGTTAGTGTTTGTAACTGTTGTTTGTTGATATTATGTGGTAGATTGTGGAACTCCTGTTTTCTGGAGACTGTTCAGGTAACTATGCTGTAAATTGGTCCAAAGAAAAAAAGGTGTGGATTTTGGTCAGAAATCTTGTGTTTAAAAGAAAAAAAAAAAAAAAAAAGGCACTGATCTATCAGATTTGGAAAACTTCTACAGAAGCTATTCGTAATTAATGGAAATATATTGTTCATCATGGAAATTAAAAAACCTGTCAGTGTGTCTTCTGGGTGTCTGTGTATATGTGCTTGTTGCTGTGCAGCGAGCAAGAATTCCAAACTTTGGAAACTTGAACTTTTTCTTATCATTAAAATATGTACATATGTAGAAGGAGGATAAAGTTAATTGACTTCTTTTATGGTGAATAACTTCGTGTTTTTTTGTAGATGGTATTTAAAATGTAATTGAGTTACTGCATTTTACAGTTTAATACCCTTTTCCAAACTGATGGTCCAACTGATCGGATGGTTATTTTGTAAGTTCACTAGGTTTAAATGCACACCCCTCTGCTTCAAGTGACCACTGCTGCTTTGTTCTTTTTGCTTGGAAAGTGTTGCTGTAAAGGAGAAATAAAAACCTTTGCCTCAGCAATAACTAGTTATAGCCATGGTATAACTTGAAAGGGGTGAATTCTTCATCTCCCTTTTTTTCCTCTTTTTATTCAGTAGCCCCGGAATAAAGGTACTACATAGCAGGAAAGAAATCACTTCAAGCTTTTGCATTTTCAGGAAAAGGCAGTTACAGTATATACTCAAATCCAGGATGCTTCTAAATCTGAGTAGAGACTATGTACTGAATACTGAGTTAGGGTGGAAAATTAAAATAGTGTTTACTCTTTACCTTAGTAATAGGAGGGTGAGGAAGATTAATGGAGGAGGGACTTTCAGGGATTCACTGCTGTGATACCCTGTGTGTGACTGCTACTCCATGGCAAGTGGCCCAGCAGAGGCTGTAAAGAGGAAATCTATGCTGACCCTTGGATTCTGAATTTCCAAAAGACAAATAAAATTGTGGGTTTGAGTGCAGGAAAGGGTAATGAAAATTTATGTATGGAAGAGGTTTTCCAAGATCAGAATATATTGAGACAACCTTCTTCAAAGACGAGTATAAATAGTAGAACGCAATACTTTTCATAGCATGTTATTTTACTGTTTTCCAAACTCCAATATCATTATGTGGGGAACTTAAAACCCCAAAACACCGCATTTTATTTAACATTATTTCTTGGTAAGCATTCCATTTGTTTATGTTAATGTTTTTATTACAAATATATTTGATTTTGTTGCTCTGTAAATCTGTGGTGTTTAGACAGTGTTAGGTGGGTGATTTTTATGTCACTTTGTTCTGACTGTTACCAAAGAATGTTAAAGTCAGAGGGGAACAGCAGAGTATAGGAAGGAAGGAATAGTCTTTTTCAAGTCTTGAGTCCCTAGGTTTTACTTCTTTCTGTTCCCTGCAACATTCTGTCACAGGGTTCTTTGATTTATTTTTAAAATACACTTCTGTGATTTTGCATGTGGTGTTTGAGGTGTCATTAAAGTGAGTCATTTTCAGCTAAAGAAAATAGTCCTGTTTTGGACCTTTAGAATGCATATTCATGCGTCTTCAAATATCTTCAAAATTTCCATTATGCTTTTGATGGCTTTCTTTGACAGGGCTACAATAGAGGAGGCATATTCAAGGTCAATGACAAAACTAGCCAAATCAGCGAGCAATTACACACAACTTGGGTAAGTAGGTGTACGTAAGAAAGAAATACATAACTGCACAGATTCAAGCTTGATTCTTCAACATCATCAATAAAATAATCAGGTACCATAACTTTGTCACCTTTAAAAATGTTTGTTAGTTCTTCAGTAACCATGCAAAATATCATGCAGCTATGACAGAAACAAAGACAGTACAGTTCTTTGTTCACAGTTTGAAAAAATCCAGAGCCCAAACACAGAGGAACTGTCTTTCCTCTGTGTTTAAAGCTGAGTTCTTTTCAGACATAATAAAGAACGTGACTTTCTATTCTGTGCTTCCAACCCTATGGTAATTACTCTGAGGAGGGAACATGTGGTCCACAAATGTGGCAATAAATTTATTTATTTATATTATTTCTGCTTTCTGGAGTGTCTTCTCTGTCCTCAGAGATGTTAAGAATGAGAGTTTTCAATAGATTTATTCCATAGTTTAATTAAAGCTTTCTAAGTGAGGTATGTTTTTAAAAACTGAATGATTGATGGTTGTTTTTTCATTAGAAAGATGATGCCAACAAGAACTCAGACTTCTTAGATGAGGCTAGATTTTTTTTTATTTGTAGTAATAACAGCTAGAAAGGGAGCTTTCGTCAGTGCATAATTTGATACCAGTTGCTGCTGCTCTTCAAAGGTTCTGTATCTGCATGTTAGTTTGAACTTCAGTGCTTTAAAAACTGTATAGTACTGATTTTTCAGCAGTGTTAACTAGGAAACTGAGGTAAGAGTGTGTCTTTAGTAGAGAAGCCGTAGCTGGAGAAGTCCATTCAGTATAGAAATCTGAATCTGAGGAATGACCTGTCCCCCACCTCCCTGTCCCATACAGTTAATCTCTGTTAATAAGTAAATCCCTTTTACTGGCAGACCATCTTTGCCAATTTTTTTTCCCAGTATCTTGTAGCTGTAATGATGTAAGATAACTAGAAACTTAACTAACCAAGTAATTTCTGATTTGTTTGCACTTTTCAAGTATATGCATAAAAGTACTTCTACATGTTAAAGTATTTTGAGCTGCTCTTGCATCATCTTTAGGAATACCACTTGGCATTATTGTGTGCTGATGATAGAGAAGATTAAGTGACCTGTGCTGTGTTTTACTCATTAGAGTTAATACAGGTAAAACATAAACCATGGAAAAATTAGTAGATAGGATTCCAAAAACATTTGAAAATTATTTAATAAGAATATGTAGCAGTTGTTGCAGGTTTTGTTTGTTGCAGTTTTAGAAACAGAAGTGAACTTCTGTGAACTTATATACTTCAGCACTATTTTAAAAATAGATCATATACAGCTAAAAGGAAAAAATCCAAATGAACATTAAATACTATTTTCCTCAATCTAGGACATTTGCACCGGTTTGGGATGTTTTCAAAACCTCAACAGAAAAACTAGCAAGTTGTCACTTGGATCTTGTGCGAAGATTACAAGAGCTAATAAAAGAAGTTCACAAGTATGGAGATGAACAAATCAAAGCTTACAAAAAGGTTATTAATTTTTTTTCTTAAATATGTCCAGTGACTAGTTAACATTAAAATTAAAATGGATTGGTTTTGACAATCATATGATATTTGGCAGACTAAAGAAGATGTTTCAGGAACATTGGAAGCAGTGCAAAATATTCAAAGTATCACTCAGGCCTTACAGAAATCAAAGGAAAACTACAATGCAAAGTGTGTTGAACAAGAACGTTTGAAAAAGGAAGGAGCAACACAGAGAGAAGTTGATAAGGTAGTTCTGTGACATCTTACTTTAATTCGTAGTCTTGTCAATCAGTAACCTGTATTCACCTTGTATTAGTAAGTGAAATGCTCAGAAGGGGTTATAAGTAGTTAAAAGTAGTAATTGTGACTATTTCATAATGTGCATGACATTTTGAATACCTAGTTATGTTTTGTTTACACTTACTCCTTATCTCTTCTAACTGCACTGCAGTTCTAATCCTGTATTTTTTGAGTATTTGCATCATATGATAATTTTTTTTAGTGGCTTTTACAGAAATTGCATGTAATTCTTTAAGCATCTATGATGGTTTTGGATAAATATCCTTAGGTAAATATTCAATGCCTTGGTATTGAATTGAGGAGTAGGAGGTTTTGTGTTGTCCTTTCAGTGAAACAAAGTAGCTAATTACATGAGTATTTGAAGTCTGTTCCATTGAGAAGAAAAAGAAGTTAACTTTACTTTCAGTGCTAATTTAGAAGGTTCCAGTTTTATGGACCAAAAACCCAAGCGATGTGTATCTTGATGTTGTATTTAATACTGTCCTTGGGTTTTGGGGGAGTGCAATCCATTCACAGAATCACAAAATTACTAAGGTTGGAAAAGACCTCTGGAGATCATCCTGTCCAACTCTGCTGCTCAAGCAGGGCCACCTAGAGCCAGTTGCCCAGTACATATCCAGAGCTTTTGAATATCTCCGAAGATCAACCTCTGCGGGCAACCTGTTCCATTGCTGACCCACAGAGGAAAAAAGTGTTTCCTGATGTTCAGAGGGAGCCTTCTGTGTTTCTTTTTGTGCCCATTGCCCGTGGTCCTGTCACTGGGCACCACAGGAAAGAGGTTGGCTTTGTCTTCTACATACCCTCCTTTCAGGTATTCATATCTATTGATAAGATCCTCCCTAAGCCTTCGCTTCCTCAGGCTGAAAAATCCCAGCCCTCTCATGGAGGAGATATTCCAGTCCTTTCATCATCTTTGTGGCCCTTTACTGGACTCTCCAGTATGTCCATGTCTCTCTTGCAATGGACAACCCAGAACTGGAGGAGTACTCCCGGTGTGGCCTCACTAGTGCTGAGGGGAAGGGTCACCTCCCTTGACCTTGCTGGCATCACTGTAACTTTTTCCTGTTTTCAGGAAACTAAATAGTAGAGAAAAAGAGGTCATGTTTCCCTGTCTGTAATGATGTCTTCTCTTTTTTAAATCTTGATACCTCTGCCTATTTCTGTTCCAATTGCCTGATCTGTGTAGAACCCTGCCTGTTAGAATGGTCTTAGTGCCTCTTATACCGCTGTCTTCATGGAGCGATAGAGTTGGTTATTGTCTTTTTGCTGGTGACAAAAGTGATCCTTTGACCATGTTCTTCTGATTGTTTTGTCTTTGATATAGATGTATTTTTCCAAGCTTCTGTCTCGAGTGATAGTCATTGTTGGATTCTAGACATGAATCAGAAATATGTGGGTTGGCAGGTGTTTTCCTACCAGTGTATTCAAAGTATAATTTTTCTGAATTCTTTTAAATAGATTGAAACTTTTCAGTAGAAAAAGTTGACGTGATAGAAGGTTTGTTTTTAAAATGTAACATTATCATTTTTCAGCTGGAAACAAAAAAATGTCCAGTCTTCCTGATGTCTACATGAGAAGGGAGAAAGAGGAAGCACTGTAGGATGAAGGCCATTTTTTACTGCTTTATGCGTATCCCCTAAATACTTCTGTTTGAGCAATAGGCCATAGTTTAATGCTTTGCAGATACTTAAAAAATGTTTCCAGTGTGAGCAGGTGACCATGACCCTCACATCTCTTCAGTCATGTCTTTATTCAGGTTTACACTTGTAATTTCAGAAACACGGTGACAAAGATTGTATTCATTTATTTTTGGTAGAGAATAGGTTTATTACTTTTAGCACATGAGAAGTGTTTTCTGTCAAAATCTCATAATAACTTCTTAATCAGAAAGCAGAGGATCTGCACCAATATGCTGAGAGCTTATCACAAAGCTAAATATTTGGAAAAATACTTTATTGAATAATCTGAGATATCTGAGACCTTGCAATTTTCATTGCAGCTGAAAGTCAGTGTGAACTTGTGTAATAATTTCCTGTTGTTCTCTGACATGTGAACTTCTCTATTTATAGTGACTTGACAAAAATTCGTTGACTGATCCCTATTATTTCACTTGCTGTAAATCTGCTAAATAGAGTTCTAGCAGTTGCTGCACCTGAGAATAGACATGTCCTGTTTTCAGAAGAGATTACTAATTAATCATACAGTGTTCATGTGTTTTATCATTTTGTCTGTCCTGCTGAGTAGTTGGTTTTTGTAGGTGCTCTTCAGCACATAACACTTAGGTTCTGCTTTCATTAAACATTACAAGAGACAGAGGACATTTTGATTTTGTCAAAATACTATGCATATGGCGTTCAATTACATAACGCTCTACAAAACCCCTTGGTTTTGAAGTCTTTTAACTTGGCATTTCCTTCCTTTTAAATGGTTAAGTTTGAAATAACCTTATTGCTAAGTAGTCTTAATTATTTTTTAAAGGAAGTGTTCATAGAGCACTTTGTACTTGCAGTGTAGTAAATGGCATTTGGAGAGCAAGTTGGGACTGTTTTCTTCTTGGTAATTCTCCTGTGTGAATGTGCAAAGTTAGGAATCATGAAGTAAAATTCAGAACAAGTAACTGGTGAGTTGGATACAACCTGTCATGCTTTCCCTTTAATGCCTGAAGGATCCATATTCTTCATGCAGTGTAGTGTTTTCAGGCTCTGTTACGCTGGGTTTAGAAGACTACATGGTTAAGATCTGCTTAAGCTTTCTTTGTAACTGGAAAAATGGAACTGCAGGTTTGGTTCCTTTTCCTTTGAAGTCCTGGTTGATGTTTCCCCAGGTGAACAAGTGCTAGTACTATCCTGTTGCTCATGAGTTTCAGTTATTTTTCTCTTGGAAATTGCAGAATATAACTCTTTCCTGAGGGCATCTTTGTGTTAATTAATTTGAGTTAATAGATAGTGGTCAGCTTTGCAAGTCATTGCAAGTGATAAACAGTTTTTACTGTGGGAGAGATGAAATTAATTTGAAAGAGGGAAGGAGAGGTATTCAGAGCTAGAACAAATAGTAAATACACAGCTATCTTTACTGCTATCATTAACTACTCAGGATTTCTTCTGAGTTACAACTGATGGGAAATTTCAATGAGATAAAGTAGGCATGTTGAACAAAGAGGCTAGAAAAATGCTGGTGTTCAAGTTTATTTTTATTTTCATTGGCTTTTAAGTAGGAAATAGCAAGAATATCGAAGGTTTGAAAAAATCCATATCCTGTGTCATGCTGTAAACTTTGAAAATAACTTCTTCTCTAACACGAACAATCACTTCATTTAATTTTGTTTTGCATGTAATGTTGGGATTCTCCTGTATTTTGCTTTGTCTTTTGAGAAACTCCCAGAAAGATTTTTTTTTTAATTATTAGTAACCAATAATGGGAGAAAAAAATGAATAAATTATAAAGACAAAAAGGACTATTATAAACAACACCGTGCTGCATAAATTTGGCCATCAGTGTGTTCTGCATTAGCTTCACTTTCAAATACCTCTTAATCTTAAAACTCTCGTTGATGTAATGTCTGTACTTACAAATTGCTTCCTTCATTTCTAGCAGAGAACTGTACCTTCTTGGGTTTTTAACCATTGAGTCTTTCAGAATTGCACAACCCTGCATCATTCCTGTTGCAAATCTAAATATTTGACAGGAGCTAATTTGTTAACTTCAGCAATACAAATTTGATTTCAAAGTAAGTGTATTACAGATTTGTCATTGCTGATAAGGGGAAGAGATTTAAATGAAGTAATTGCTTGGTTACTGTTTTATGTGGTTTATGCATACCTTTAAATAGAAATCTCTAATGGCTTGAATCTGAGTTATTTGGTGGTGAAATTCTGTTATGACACTTAACTGTTTTGATATGCCCCTGGTTACTTTTTATAGATCATCCCAGGCTTTCTTTTAATAGTGACTTTAAAAACCTTGGGTCAGATTGTATGTGTGACATTTGACACTTTTTTTTTTTACTGATCTGCAGGCAGCAGTTAAAACAAAAAAAGCTACAGATACTTATAAACTGTATGTGGAGAAATATGCTGCATTTAAATCTGATTTTGAACAGAAAATGACAGAAACTGCACAGGTAAGTGTTACATTAAATGAGTTACCTTTAAAATAGATGAATATATGCTATTTCATCTATGAAGGCATCTGAAATCAAAGCTTTTGGAAAAGTGGTTCAAGATAGAATGGTCTCCTTTGGAAATTAATATGAACAATTATGTCAGAAATAATATGTTTGAAGGGCAAACACTGACCATGTATATTGTGATGGCACTGGCCTTGAACGACACAGTTGAGCACTAGCAGTCTAGAAAGACTTTTTGAAGATATTGTCAGGAAGAAAACAAAATGAACTCCTGGAAATATCGTAGATGCATTGTGATCACGTGGGAAATCCTGTGAATTGCTCTAATTCCAGAACTGATTCATAGGAGTTTTACGTTTTGGGATCCATCATGGTTTTTTCATTATTATTGCAGCAAAACATTTAGTTATTTGCTAAAGTGTCTTCCCAGGGTTTACCTGAGGTTGTAAAAAGTCCTTATATCTGTTGAAGTTTCTAGGGTTTTTTTTAAAGGCTTTTGATCTGTGTTCCAGAGGGTATCAAGTTCTCTGTATCATTTCATATGCTGCTGCTTGTTACATTTTAAAGTTTCTCTTTCAAATCTGTTGATACCAGACTTTTTTTACTGCCCCAGATTTAAAAAAGCAAACATCATCATTCTGATTTTTATGGTTGACATATTTATTTCTACATGTTTCTTGGTTTAGTAAAGCTTTTACAAGATAGGAAATTTCTTTTTAGTTGAAAATTATTTGCACTTTTCATTGTTTTCAAAGGTTCAATTTTTAGGCATAGATGAAATTATTAGAGAGATTCAGTCATATTTGTATTTTTGACATCTAATTGTTAGGGTTTTCCGTAACTCCTTGGAAATTAAGATTTCACAGCATGAGTATTATTTAGGTTGGCATGTAAAAAGCTGCCCTGTCCTAAACTGTAAACTGCTTTCCTACTTCGAGAACTTCGTTAGAATCCGATCTAATTCATCTCTGAATAGATGCTCAACACAGCTGTTAGAGAAAGGAAGCCACATATATCACATACCAGAACTCTTCTCTCCCACCCCTCCATCCAGGCATTTGCAGCAAAGAATTGCACAGGCATGCTACTGCAAAATTCTGCTCTTGACATGACTGTTACATTAGGAGTCTTGACAATCTGCCCCTGAAGAGTTCACAGAAGGCATCTTTTTGTGCAGTATCTTGACGTGGTTCTGGTTGAAGGAGCTGTACTCCCTATGCTTTTTCTTTCCAGTTTGAGTTAAATTTGGTTATGTGCATTGCAAATGCTTGAGGCCAGCTGGATGAGGTTCAAGAAGGCTCCGTGCCGGGTCCTGCACCTGGGTCACACCAGCCCCACACAGCGCTACAGGCTGGGGCAGAGCGGCTGGAAAGGGCCTGGTGGGAAAGGGCCTGGGGGTGCTGGTCGGCAGCCGGCTGGGCATGAGCCAGCAGTGTGCCCAGGTGGCCAAGGAGGCCAGCAGCACCCTGGCTTGTGTCAGAAGCAGTGTGGCCAGCAGGGCAAGGGAAGGGACTGTCCCCCTGCACTGGGCACTGGTGAGGCTGCACCTCGAACCCTGTGTTCAGGTTTGGGCCCCTCACTGCAGGAGGGACGTAGAGGGGCTGCAGCATGTCCAGGGAAGGGCAGCAGGGCTGGGGAAGGGTCTGGAGCACAGGGCTTGCGAGGAGCAGCTGAGGGAGCTGGGGTTGTTCAGCCTGGAGAGGAGAAGGCTCAGGAGGGACCTTATTGCTGCCTACAACTACCTGTGAGGAGGCTGTAGGCAGGTGGGGGTGGGTCTCTTCTACCAGGTAACAAGTGACAGAGTGACAGGACAAGAGGAGATTGCCTCAAGCTGCACCGGGGAGGTTTAGATTGGATATTAGGACAGATTTCTTCACTGAAAGGGTGGTCAAACATTGGAAGAGGCTGCCCAGGGAGGTGTTTGAGTCACTGGACTCAACCTTACTGGAGGTATTTAAAAGACATGTAGGTGTGGAGCTTTGGGACGTGGTTTAGGGGTGGACCTGGCACTGCCAGATTAACAGTTGGACCTGATGATCTCAAAGGTCTTTTCCAACCTAAATGATTCTATGATTATTCTTCATTCCTTTTAAAAAATCTGTCCCTTTTAAATATTATTTCAGAATTTATTTTGAAGTGTAAAACAGTGATGATTGCAGTTACTCACTGCTATAATAACACTTTATTTAAAATAAAAATTCAATAAGAGAACTCATGGGTACCATGGTTGAGGCCATACGGCCTGTTGTACTTCTCTCTCATCTCTGATGTGTGAAGCTGTGTTTTCAGTATGTTTTAAATGAGTACTGCTGATAAATACAGCAGTTGTCCTAGTTCCATGCTTCTTCCTTTGTCACTTATTTGTGTGAGGAACTACCTTGCAGAACTAATCCAGCTAAAACTAATGTTTGAAGGAAGGTTGGCTTTAACCCAGAAGAGACGAGACACTTATGGTCTGGTTAATTAAGAGATCTCACAATCATTTGTGCTGGCACAAATGCAGAGGCAATGTAGTACCAAGAGGAGAGAACTGCATCTTTAAGCTGGTTTAATGTGTGACACTGGTGTGGACTCACTTGCACGTGGCAGTTTGTTTAGCATTGTGTATCTTTAAGTAAAAACATTTGCATATCAGTTATCTTTTTTATATCAATTATGGTATCAAAAATGCCTAGGGCAGTTTGACTAGGATTAGGGTTGGAATTGGCATGTATGATTACAAGCGCTTGAGAATTTTTAGTCTAGGCAACCTTTTAAACTTAACCAATATGTATCTTAAAACAATTCTTGGAAGCAAGTATAATATAAGAGCAACAAAAGAATCATTGAAGTGTAACATTCCTCCTGGAAGTTTTCCAGAAGTAATAGTAGGTGGGATCAAACTGACATGTGAATACATACTGCTGCTACCCAAAATGGTAACATTTTTTGTAGTGTTCCTGTTAGTGTAGCTATTGTATATGCTCAGTAAGCATTCCAGTAACTCCATCATTGTGTGGTTTGTATAGTGTGTGGCTCTTCTGGATCAGGAAGTTCCCACCCTGTTTGTTATTTGCCTTGCTCTGGAAGTTACTGAACCGCCACTGAAGCAGATCCTGTGAATGCTTCTGATCCACTGCAGAACAAGTTCAGTCAGGTGGCTTTAAATCTTTATAGTCTCACAAAAGCTGTCTGCAGTCTATACTTTTACCTTACAAGAAGGAGAATGTGTTTATAGCAGTTGACTTACTGCTCTTTGAAACAGTAAGAAAAAATTTAACAAGTATGATTTCAATAAGCTGGCCTTGCTAAATTGCCCTGTAAACTTGTTCCAAGTAAGCAAGAAAGCTGCAAGTAACGAAAAGGAGTTCCTGTTTAGAACTGACAGAAGATAAACATGAAATGGGTTTTGTTGTCAGTGAATTAGTGGAGGAAAATGTAGGGGCTTTCAGCAAGAAGAATAGCTGAGCTCTTCAGTATGTACTAAAAAAAATATCCATTTGAAAATCATCTACAACAGAAGAAGACAAAAGTAACAGCTTATTTTGTATCTAGGGACAGAATATAAAAGTGCTCTTTCTTCAGCTTTCTTATTTGTGTTATTAGGTAGGTATTATGTATTTAAACCAGGCTGAGATGTAGAGGAGGAAAAAAAAATCTTTTTACTGTATCAGATGTTACAGCTGGGGAAACCTCACCATGCTTTTGGGCTGCTTTGTTGTTTTGGATTTTTTTTGGGAGGTGGCGGTGGGGGGGCAGGGGGGGAGTGGGTAAGCAGGGAGCATGGGGAAGTTGGTTAGGATCTGGTTGGGTTGGGTTGTTTCCCAGTACAAAAGTGGTACAAAGTTACCTCTCTCTACAGACCACGCTTACCTAAATATCTTTACTTCCTTAACTGCAGCAGCCCTTTTAATTAAAATTTTAATTTTCACTTAACATGATAATGGACACCTTGTCACTTTCCACAGCTGGCCACATTGGAAATAAAAATTGCCATTCTGCCAGTAAAAGTCATACCTGTGGAATTTGTTTTAAGTATAATGGTGTAGCTGCATCTACAGTTTGGTTGTAGGAGAGCTACTTTAAAGATGATGCAGTAGGAAAAATAACAGTGCCCATGAATATGTGGAAGCCCACTTCTACATGAAACACATCTTAGATTATCTTAATTTAGAGTACATTTCACCTGAAACATACTAGTTCAGAAAAGAAAACCAATGAGGAGTGTGAGCATTCTCAGCTGACTCAGTGCAAAATCAGTAGGCTTAGCTTAAATCTGCCTTATACTGTTCACATTCTGTTTTTCTGAGGACAAACATTTTGAATTGCAGTGGTGTTACGCCAGAAATCATGTAGTAGTCCTCATTTAGCTGTTCCTTTTCTCAGTTAAACTCCACCAATCTTGTTGTATAAAATTTACTTATTGTTCCTCTTCTGTCATTTACAATCTCACCTGCAGTTATCAGCTGAAGTGACTCATGATATGTGATTTTGAGAGGCTGAATTTTGAAACATACTATCTTCCTAATCTTGAATTGCAGGTTGTTATTTTTTGCTGGTTTTATTGTGATTAAAGAAGCAGCATGTCCTGGTTTTGGCTGGCATAGATGTAATTTCCTTCTTAGTAGCTGGTGCAGTGCTATGTTTTGGGTTTCATGTGAGAATAATGTTGATAACGTACCCATGGTTTTAGTTCTTGCTAAGTAATGTTTATACTAAGTCAAGGAGTTTTCAGGTTTTTAGGCCCTGCCAGCGAGAGGGCTGGAGGGGCACAAGAAATTGCGAGGAGATACAGCCAGGACTGCTGACCCCAATGGGCCAAATGGATTTTCCGTAACATACACCATCACGCTCAGTATATAAACTGGTGCGAGTTGGCCAGGGCCTGCCGATTGCTGCTCAGGGACTGGCTGGGCATTGGTCAGTGGGTGGTGAGCAATTGTATTGTGCATCACTTGTTTTTTTCCCTTGTGGATTCTATTCCTCTCTCCCCTTCTCATTGCAATTGTTGTTGTTGTTATCACTATTATTATATTTTATTTTAATTATTAAATTGTTCTAATCTCAACCCTCAAATTTTACCTTTTTCCCAAATCTCCTCCCCATCCCTTTGGGACAGAGGGACTAAGCAAGCAGCTGTGTGGTACTTAGTTGCTGGCTGGGGTTAAACCATGACATGGGAAAATATAGTTCACTGTTGTTTAGAAATTGGATTTGACAGAAATTCCTCACGTTGAAAGATTCTTCTGGGTAAGGTTGTCTTATGCAATTGTTGTGCAGTTGCTAAGAAAGTATATCTTATTTGCCAGATTTTTCACCTTGCTAGAAGCTTTTTTTAAAATCAGGTAGCCCAGTCAATTATTGGAAAGGCTCAAACAGCTAGAAGTGCTAAATTACTCTTCCAACAGTCTTCGGTCCTATCTAGAACTGCATAGACTTGAGTTTTGATGATTCTGCTTTTGAGCAGTCTGTTCAAGAATGATTTTTTAAAAAACATTGTAAAACTTATAGGAAAACATGCATGTTTATAAACAGCAGTAACGCTTACTTAAACTTGGACAGCTAAAGATCCTGTTGATGATGATTTCTCATTTGTATTGTACCTTAAAACACTCAGTGGCTTGCATTTGTGGTGTCATTAACATTACAGATTTATTTTAGTACATCTTTTTTCAATGGACTGGTCATTCAAAAGTGAAAGTAAACAATTTGGTTAGTGATTATATCTGTGATATGAATTACATGGTTGTGTTATAGTAGCTCATTTTATTCTTTGATCAGAACCTTTTTGTATTAGATACTGTACAAGGCCAAGATGGCTCTGCTTCAAGGATTTTCAGTCTTAAGTATAAACAATAAATAAGAAATAGGGAAACAGTTGGGGAAGGGGGATGCTTTCCACTGACATAAGACCAAAAATATCCCTGAATGGCCAACTGTTTTGATATAAATTATAGAGAAGAGTTTAAAGGAGACTGGTACCTCTGTTTTGATGAGTTTTATAGGGAGTTCAGACCAAACATGAAGGAAACATCATTGGCATAATTTCAAAAGCTGACTTTGTGTTTGGGTTAAAATTAAGTAGTGGAAACAGGTACACATTGGAAGGACACATTGTGTACATGTGTTGACACACCAATAGTGACTGACAGCAGATAGTACCATAAGTAGTTTTGAAAGCAAGGGAATATAGTTTATATAATAAGGCAATCAGTAAAATAACTAATATCACAGAGGGTGACCGTATCCTCTGTAATTAAGGGGAAGGCTGCTGGAGACAAAAACTAATTTTAATCCCCTTGATTGATGGCTAGAGAGGCACGTAAATATGGCAGAAGATTGAGGGTTCAGAAGTTAGAAGTACTTGTCTGTATGGAATTGTGTTTGTGAATCACAGTAGCAGGAGGTGTGAAACATGGAGAGATGGTCTTCAGAAAACCCTGTACAAACCAGACAGAGGATTAAGTGGTGCGTCAAAGTCTGGACACACTTGAAAGGACAGTTACAGAAGTAGGAAGAGAACTAGCAAAGAGAAGAAGTAAACAAAGATTTCAAGACAATTATACTTGTCTGTTGGGGAGGATGAGGACATTTTTAGTTCTGATCTTTGGCTAGGAAGGCATCATTGAAAACACTGGAAGAGATTTTGAAATGGCTGTTGGCTGGAAGTCTGCAAAGGTTATATATGGTGAGTTTAAAAATCAAAAAAATGAATCATATGTAAAGAAGCAAAGGATGTAAGTGTTAAAGGAAAAATTCACACAGATGGTGGGTACCACTAGGCTTGCTTTAATCACAACTCAGAGTTGAGCCACTATCTCAGTGAGTGGCAGAGAACAAAGGGATGCAGCACAGCTTAGTACACACTTATAAAATCATTAGTCAATGTCCAGAGGTTTTTAGACGTTCCCTTTGGCCTTGTCAGTTCTGCAAATCCATCACCTGACTGTCCCAGGTGATTCATCTATTCGGTTCCAGTCTCTGCCTCGGTTCCAAGGTCCTCCTCGGATCATGATCTCCTTTCTGCCTGCTTTAACTCACATAGTCCTTCAAGCACAATTAGTCTTTGAACAAGCAATTCCTATTCACATATACTATTTTTTTTAAAAACACCTGCGTTTCTGAGAGCACCTGTGTATACAAATTGATCAGCTATTGTTTCTCTATTCTCCTACTGATTAACTTGACTAAATTTTAAACCAGCCTTGGATTAGGGCTATAAAAGGGACAAGGCCTGGTTCTGCCATTTAGTAGCTCCAGCACTTTAAATTTCTTAATTCAAAATACATTTTCTTTAACAGTAGGTTTAACTAGAAAAAGAGAAAGCATGTGTATATTGTGAGAAGGAGGAGAGGGTGCTAAGAAGGAGGTGGAAAGCAGATCCAAAAATAAGATTTCTGGGTTTAGGTGAAAAAACGAGACTCCTGAATAAGAAGAGGTTTTGGTTTTTTTAAGGATCCTCTAACCCTGTTTTCTTTTGGTAGAAATAGGTCAGATTACGTGGCCGGTTAAAGAGCTAAGTAAAAGAATTGGATGATGGTTATGAAACGATATATTATATTTTAAAGTACATTATTTTGTAACTCTGAATTCCACACCTTCCTTTCTTAAACATTGTAAATACCGTGATCAAGGTCCGGAGGGGGAAAAAAAGGCCGATTTCTTTTTTCCATTTAGTGTATTTAATTACTAGAATTTCAGGTTTAGTATTTCAAGAAATATTTCCATTATGATTAACTGTTTGTATTGCTTTACAGAAATTTCAAGACATTGAAGAAACACACCTTCTTCGCATGAAAGACATTATAGAATCATTGTCAAATACCATAAAAGAAATTCATTTACAAATAGGAGAGGTAATTTTTATATTATCATTTCTTTGTTTGAATTATGCTACATAGTTTTCTTAACCATTAAATGGAACATTTCTTACTGTCTTTGTGTTAATTACAAGATCACATCTTTCAAATGATGGTGAGTTCAAGATAAACTCAAATTTTGATGGCTTCCTGTTCCATTTATAAGTTCAGTATAGCAAAATCTACAGAGTCAGTCTGAATAAATTTTGTCTTAACAGAAAACAAAATATTTTGACAATTTGGAGAACTTTTAGTGTATTTCAAAGTTCTGTTCCCTAGATACTGAAGTAGCACTCATTTCACACAATTAGGGTACCTGTGCTTTTCTTTGACTAAAACTTGAGATTATATCTCTCTGAAAAGTTTCTAAATTTTTTTACACACTTTGGGTTTTAAGAACAAAAGTCGTTCAGTAACAGATTTTGTAGTATCTTTTCTTTAGCTGTAAGTTGGTTTAATTATTAATCCTTGTAAGTAGACCTTAATTTTTAGATGTTTTGTGTGTAATTTTATTTGCATACACTTAAGAGTCGATAATCTCTTCAGTTTTGAGGTTTTCTGCTAATGAATGATGGTCACAAGGGTCATGCTATTTATTTCTAAAGCATATGCATACTGTCTTGTTGGAAAAACTCCTTATTGACAACATGTGATTATTCCTTTATCACACCAAAAACATTACGATAGTAATGCTTTTACTCAAGCAGGTGGGAGCTGTGATAATACAGTAGTTACTGTTCACACCCTTAACTGGTGGTGGCTTAAGAGACTGTTCATATTCCTGACATAGACATGTTGCTGACAAATGCAGAATATGATACATAGACAAGTTGTTTACATGGAAGAAATGGATGTAAATCCTAGACCTGTCATCAAGCTATATTCTTCCATTCTTAATTTGTATCTGTATTGTAGTCACACTTGCTAATACTGAAACAAAGAAGGGATTTCCTTCATAAAATGCCTGTTAATTTGTGGAAGCCCTCTAATATATTTTATAGGGAAGTATTTGGATCCTTAACTCTAAAGAAAACCACTTCTTAAAGTTAATTACATTTTTTTCAATTACTGCTTTTTAAGTTCTTTTTATGTGTGGTGTCTATTTTTTGAAGGTACATGAAGAGTTTATTAATAACATGACAAATACTACAGTTGAGAGTTTAATACAGAAATTTGCTGAGTCAAAAGGAACTGGAAAGGAGAGACCTGGTAAGAGATTAAAAATAAGGGTAGGAAATGTTGATTTTGAAATTATAGATTTCCACTCCTAATAAAAGGTCAAACAAACAAATATTTGTTAATCTGTTATATTTTTAATGTACTTATTTCAAATTTTCAAAATTAATTAGGTTTAATATTAAATAATCCATAGAAATCCACAAATTATTATGTACATATAACATTTGTGTTCATAAAACGTGGCAATTTGTAGCTCTGAGTAGACCTTCATGGAAGCTTTTAAACTATACTGTTCCTTGGTATGACAGTGAAATTTGTCAAGAAACTTCAGTTTCTTGCACAACCTACGTGTTGTCTGCTATGTGTTTCTGTATAAATTCTATTTCAGAACTTTATTTAATAGAAGTTTATTAATATATTTAGAACAGGTGTCTATAAAGCTGGTTATTGAACTGCTGCAACAGTTGCATGAGTTTATTTGGTTATCTTACAAAATTACCCATTTTAATAGATTGTATATGGAGTGTTTCTTTACTAAGCAGTAAATTGAGTAGTACTTTCTGAAAGTATTGCTTTTCGGGTGTGGTGTATATGACTTTCCTGGACTAGCATAAAAAGACAATCTCACATTACTGTGTATCTAGCATTATAGGAAAAATGAAGAGTTCACTTTAATATTAGGGCATGAATACAGAGTCACTAGGTGTGTGAATACAGAATTTCAGTAGTGCTGTTTTCTATTCAGCACTGGGACTCTTGACTAGTATCTCTGTCTTCTGCTATAGAAGCACAAAGGCTTTTTCAGAGTGAGGATGTATTACATAACAGAGTAGAACTTGAGAATTTATATTAAATTGTTAAATATGTTTAGCAGGTATCTTACAATACCTCTGCGAGGTGTTTTGAACATAACATTGTTTCATGTTCTTTCTGTGATCCACTAATGCTGATATCTGAGTGGGCTGAGGTAAGATTGTACATGGAACAATTTTCAAATGTTTCCTGTGTATTTTGCAATTTTCCAGTAAAGATTAAAAAAGGAAAAGTATGAATCTTAGGATTTCAAATTCAGTTGGTCTGATCAGGATAAAGGTGTGAAAATTCAGTGTTCAGACCTCTTGGACTAGCTATTGCCGAGACGTTGTGGCTGGGAATCTCCATCTTGCATTTAGGATTCTGAGTCCCTGAGTTCCAAAGACCCTTGCTAATGTGTCCTAGAGCATTGTGCGCTTCAAGTCATTTATGTTATTAGTGTGATTTTTTTGCTAGACAACATAGTAATTGTAAGAAAAATAACACTTTGCTTTTTAATTTAGTGGGAGCAGTTATACAAACTCTGTACTTGCTGCTTTACAGATTTTTCAAATCCTATTTGTATTCTCTGGGGCCAAATAAAAGCTTTTGCAATAGCAAATGTAATTTCTTCAACTCTTTTAGTAGCAAAGTATTCAAAGAAAAGGTAGTGTGTTTAGTGTGGAAGTGTTTGCACCTTTAATTTTCTTTACAGTGTTAAATTATTGTGTTGATATCAACTTTATAACATGGTGCAGAGGAAAAGCACAGGCAAATTCAGCAGTAAAAGAATCAATTAACAAGAAGTTATGAAGTGTCAAAGACTAGAGACACCAACTGCTAGTGATGTTAATTACAGTTACTGCTTCTATTATACTCATTTTATTAACTTAAGAGTTATGCAGCTTTGATAATTACAAAAATCTGGGAGGCAAAGTGAGGTATCAGTCTTCTAAGAATGAAATGGAAATGTCCAGTGTGGTAAACACTGCTTTTTCTTGATTAAAAAAAATACTTTTCTTCATAGCAAAGTATTTTAACTCATGGAACGAATGTTGAAAGTCTTTCTCTGTGTGATGTATTTATTAATTAGGCTGGAGGAACATAGCTCCTCAGATAAATCTAAATGTGCAATGTAAAAATTACACTGACTTGGTGTATGAAACAGCTGCAGAAAAAAGGTCTTACGGATGCTTAAGATTCCAGTCCTAAATCTGAAGGAAATGCTTTGAAATTCCCCAGGACTATGTAGGTCTTCTCCCTTCCATGTTATTTGTGGGCTAGTATACTAAGATGATGAGTTGCTTTCTGAAATACTGAATTCTGAGAACAAAATAAACTAAAATGATAATACATAACGAAGTAGTTTATTTTAGTATATTCCATCTATAGTTAAAGTTCCTTATAGCTCACTTGCTTCTGTTTAATCTGTAAAAATAAGAATTAATCTGAAATTAAGTACAGAGGAGGGATGTTTTATTGCATGGGCTATAAAGAATTTACAGTAAGATTTTCTAGATATAGGCAATTTTTTTCTTAAACATTCATCTGTGTATCTGAAATTTCTTTGTGCAGTAAATTCCTTTGTACCGGATTATATGGGCTCCCTCTGGTGGCTAATTTCTGTCACCTGAAGTGATAATATACAGGGCCTTGTAGAGTTTTAGTTTTAACACTGTTTTTCTAGTACAAATAACGTTTCTTTCAAGCAGTAATGCTTTGTGATTTTTTTTAACTTCACTTATGGACTTTACAATGGCTCTTTTTTAACTGCTACCTAAACAACTTATCTAGTCAGCTTTATCACCTTCTTACTAAATTTACATTAATTTTTTTAAAATCTTAGTTTATTTTTTAGTTTGCAATTTTTAGTATATATACTATATATATATTATATATACAAATACAGTATTTGAAGAAGTTGGATTCATTATTTGTTTTCTCAATTCCATTCAGTGTAAAAGTAATAGCCACATACATCCAGTTGCAAATCTTTTCATTTTAACTGAAGAAAGAATCACTTATTGTAAAACATTTTAGAACAGAAAGAGAGCTGGCAGGACCTGCAGTAACCATTAAGGCTTCAGGTCAGAATTTAATGTGTTCTCTGAACTGTTTCTCACATCCAGAGGGACCTGGGCAAGGTCAAGAAATGGGCCCATGTGAACCTCATGAAGTTCAACAAGGCAAGGGCAAGGTCCTGCACCTGGGCTGGGGCAATCCCAGGCATCAATACAGGCTGGGCATAAAGGGATTGAGAGTAGCCCTGCAGAGGACTTGAAGTTACTGGTGGATGAAAAGCTGGACAAGAGCCAGCAATATGTACTCACAGCCCAGAAAGCCAACTGTATCCTAGGCCACATCAAAAGAAGCGTGCCCAGCAGGTTGAGGGAGGTGATTCTGCCCCTTTTCTCTGGTGAGACCTCAACTGGCGTGCATCCAGCTTTAGAGTCCTCAATACAAGCAAGACATGGATCTGTTGGAGGGAGTCCAAATGAGGACCGTGAAAATTATAAGAGGAGTGGAACACCTCTCCTGTGAGGAAAGGCTGAGAGAGTTGGGGGTGTTCAGCCTGGAGAAGAGATGGCTCCAAGGAGGTCTTATTGTGGCCTTTCAATACTTAAAGGGGGCTTATAAGAAAAATGACAGACTTTTTAGTAGGGCCTGTGATGATAGGACAAGGGCTAATGGCTTTAAACTAAAAGAGGGTACATTCAGACTAGATATAAGGAAGAAACTTCTTACAATAAGGGTGGTGAAACACTGGAACAGTATGCCCCATGCCTGGTAACATTCAAGGCCAGGTTGGACAGGGCTCTGAGCAACTTGATCTAAGTGGAGATGTCCCTGCTCGTTGCAGGAGGGATTTGGACTAGATGAGCTTTAAAGGTCCCTTCCAGCCCAAACTATTTTATGATTCTGCAATATGTTCCTGCTGTTAGGTCTAATAAATGGTAGGTTTGAAACCATCTGTTGGAAGAAAGTTTTGTCACACACATGGTCTTGCAGTGTTCATCAAAACTTGTTGCTCACTTCGGACGAATCAATTTTCTGTTAGTGATAGGCTGTTGCTCCACGTTCTTAGGAAAATTCATTCATTGCATGGCAGAAAATGTCTGCTTTTCTTCCACCCAAAGTGTATGTTAAATCAATAACAGAGATTATGTTTAGTCCAGATTAATGATATACCAATGAGTGCTAGCTTTATTTACCTAATCTTCTAAGAATCCATCAAAAAAATTGGCTTGTTCCAATATGAAATGTTGATACCGCATGAAATACAAATGCTAGGAAGTATGAGCTCATGTTCTTCCTAGATCTTATGTCTGAAATTGGCATGATAATATCTAATGCATTTGATTGCCTTTATAGCTGTGGTTTATCACAAATTACTTCTAATTTTTAGCTACTGAATTACTGTACCCTGTTCTCATATGTGGGGAGCTAACTGTGTGTTTGTCCCTGTATTAGTTTTTGCCCACTATACAATTTACCCAGAAGGTACCTTGAAGGCCAAGTAAGAAGAATGAGTTGTGTTGCATTGTCCAAAAAACCAGGAATGAAGGCCAAATTCATTAATTAGTTCTGGTGTCATTGTTAGTGGCTGTTGGTAATCTATTAAGTTGTTCCTCTTATTTTTGCATTTTTTTCTTAAAAATCTAATAAGGAAGAAATAAAATTTTGTATTATAATATTAAAAAAAAATTAAAGCCATAATCTTTGTTGGCTCCTGTGCCCTCCAATAAAACAATGATCTGCAGATAGCAACTGCTACATATGCTGTGCCATTATTCAATGTGGGAGGTGTGGTGAGTCATCTTTTAACTGTAATTTAAAAATTGCACAGTCTGAAGAAGCCAGAACAAGATTTGCAACTGGAACACACAAGTAGGCAGAGAAGATCTGGTAAAGAGGAATAGTCAAATGCAAGTTGTCCTTGAAGTATACTAGTAAAAGCATTAGAATGTGAGCTGTGGAAAACACAATATCCAAAAAGATACTGCATGTCTCTTTTCATTATCCATCCAATAAAGTTGAACTTTATGGAGAGTCTAGAAGAAGTTCGCATTTTTTAAAACATTGTAAAATTAGTGCCTGCAATCCATCAGCTCTTTGGATTAAATGATAACAAAAGTACTTTACACTATTTATTGTCCACAGTTGTTGTTGGTCAGTCATCACTGGCTCTTGCACATATATTAAAACATTTGACTTTTGTCCTCCTTATCCGTTTAGATATTAAGAATAATAGTGTAAGTCCTTTTAATCAAGTGGTGCTTCCACAGATAACAAGATTCAGAAAAGGACAAATGTAAAATTCCTATACGTTTCCTTCTCCACAAAATCAAAAAAATGGCAATTTGGTCAATAATTGATCAGTGATGGTGGTTAAAAAAATGTTTGGTCTGTTGCTTTTTGGAGCTAATGAAACCTATTTTGGTTTATTTGCCCATGCAGAAAAAATTGTCTCAAGGCTGCTGGTAACTCCAGTCATGGGAAAGTTTAAGGTCATAGATGTCAAATGGGGACATTTATTCAGGATTATTATTTTTTTTAAATGTTGAAGTTCTTTCTGGGAAGGCTGTTGAGTAGTCTAGACTTGAAAAATTTATCAGTGACTTAGGACAGATTTAATGTCAAGATCTCCACTTCCTCAGAATGTAGCACATATCAGAAAAAAATAATCTTGGCATCCTTGTCAATGTGCTAGTGATCCTTGTCTGTTCTGAGGGAACACGTTTGGGAGCTCTGTTTCTGCAGAGCTAACTCATTTTGTATTTTGAAGTCTTAAACAGTAATGGTTTATTTAGGTATGGCATTCCTGCTGAAAGTGTTGTGGACTTTTCACAGGGTGCAGAACTATTGGTAAACCATAATGTTAACAATTTGGATGGCAAGCAAAGCAGTTTAATCTGGATTCCTTACTAGTTCATTAATGCTGCCAGCATTGTCTGTTAGCAGAATCATAAAGCATTAAAGCTTCAATTTAGTAAACATTTCAAAACCAAATTTTACCTAGGCTTTAATTCAACTGATTTCAGATTCCATGAAACCAACTGGATTGTTGGTTATTTGATTAGAATAATGTTTTATGTGGCTGTCTGTTGGCTGTGCTGGGGAGTTAGTGCAGACTTTGGTGTGAACTTATGATGTGCTGTCAGGTCTTTTTTATGTTGCTTATGTGGGCATTTTCGTCCTAAATCCCTATGGGACTTACTCCTTCTGTGTTTTTTCCGAAGAGCTTAAAGTAAGCTGCACAACTGGAAAGCTAGTGCAAATAGCTAGTGCAAATATGTAAATGTACAGTTGTGCTTACTCCATGTTAATCATAGAATCATAGAATTATTTAGGTTGGAAAAGACCTTTGAGATCATCAGGTCCAACTGTTAATCTGGCAGTGCCAGGTCCACCCCTAAACCACGTCCCAAAGCTCCACACCTACATGTCTTTTAAATACCTCCAGTAAGGTTGAGTCCAGTGACTCAAACACCTCCCTGGGCAGCCTCTTCCAATGTTTGACCACCCTTTCAGTGAAGAAATCTGTCCTAATATCCAATCTAAACCTCCCCGGTGCAGCTTGAGGCAATCTCCTCTTGTCCTGTCACTCTGTCACTTGTTACCTGGTAGAAGAGACCCACCCCCACCTGCCTACAGCCTCCTCACAGGTAGTTGTAGGCAGCAATAAGGTCCCTCCTGAGCCTTCTCCTCTCCAGGCTGAACAACCCCAGCTCCCTCAGCTGCTCCTCGCAAGCCCTGTGCTCCAGACCCTTCCCCAGCCCTGCTGCCCTTCCCTGGACATGCTGCAGCCCCTCTACGTCCCTCCTGCAGTGAGGGGCCCAAACCTGAACACAGGGTTCGAGGTGCAGCCTCACCAGTGCCCAGTGCAGGGGGACAGTCCCTTCCCTTGCCCTGCTGGCCACACTGCTCCTGACACAAGCCAGGGTGCTGCTGGCCTCCTTGGCCACCTGGGCACACTGCTGGCTCATGCCCAGCCGGCTGCCGACCAGCACCCCCAGGCCCTTTCCCACCAGGCCCTTTCCAGCCGCTCTGCCCCAGCCTGTAGCGCTGTGTGGGGCTGGTGTGACCCAGGTGCAGGACCCGGCACGGAGCCTTCTTGAACCTCATCCAGCTGGCCTCGGCCCATCGGTCCGGCATGTCCAGACCCCTCTGCAGAGCCTCCTGCCCTCCCACAGATCAACACTCCCCCCAGCTTGGTGTCATTGGCAAACTTACTGAGGGTGCATTTGATCCTCTTTTCCAGATCATTGTTAAAGATATTAAACAGAACTGGCCCCATTACTCAACCCTGGGGAGCCCCACTTGTGACCAGCTGCCAGCTGGATGTAACTCCATTCACAACCACTCTTTGGGTTCAGCTGTCCAGCCAGCTTTTAACCCAACATGGAGCACACCTGTCCAAGCCACGAGCAGCCAGTTTTTCCAGGAGAATGCTGTGGGAGATGGTGTCAAAGGCTTTGCTAAGGTCCAGGTACACAACATCCACAGCCTTTCCCTCATCCACTAGGCCAGTCATCTTCTTGTAGAAGATGAGGTTTGTCAAGCAGGAGCTGCCTTTCTTAAGCTCATGCTGTCTGGGCCTGATCCCCTAGTTGACCCACACGTGCTATGTGATGGCACCCAGGATGATCTGCTCCATAACCTTCCCCAGCACCCAGGTCAGGGTGACAGGCCCAGATCCTCCTTCCTGCCCTTCTTGTAGATGGGTGTTGCACTGGCTAACCTCCAGTCAAGTGGGACCTCCCCAGTTAGCCAGGACTGCTGATCAATGATGGAGAGCAGCTTGGCGAGCTCCTCCAGCAGCTCCCTCAGTACCCTTAAGTGGATCCCATCCAGCCCCATAGACTTGTGCATGCCCAAGTGGAGCAGCAGGTCAGTTACTTTTTCCTCCTGGGCTGTGGGGACCTCATTCTGCTCCTCCTTGTCCCTGTCTTCCAGCTCAGGGGGCTGAGTGCCCTGAGGGCAACTGCTCTTGCTATTAAAGACTGAGGCAAAGGCAGCATGAAGCACCTCAGCCTTTTCCTTACCCTTTGTGGCAGTGTTCCCCCCAACATCCAATAAAGGGTGGAGATTATTCTTGGCCCTCCTTTTGTTTTTAATGTGTTTGTAAAAACATTTTTTGTTATCTTTTAGAGCAGTGGCCAGTCTGAGTTCCAGCTGGGCTTTCACCTTTGTAATCTTTTACCTGCATAACCTTGTGACATCCTTATAGTTCTCCAGAGTTGTCTGCTCCTTCTTCCGAAGATGCTAAACTCTCCTTTTTCCCCTGAGTTCGAGCCAAAGCTCTCTGTTCAGCCAGGCTGGGCTTCTCCCCTGCTGACTTGTCTTCCAGCACACGGGGACAGCCTGCTCCTCTGCCTTTAAGATCTCCTTCTTGAGGAACGCCCAGCCCTCCTGGACCCCTTGGCCCCTCAGAACTATCTCCCAGGGGACTCTGTCAACCAGGCTCTTAAACAGGCCAAGTTTAAGGTAGCCATTCTGCTGACACTCCCTCCTTACTTCACCAAGAATCAAAAACTCTTATCATCTCATGCTCGCTAAGTGCAAGTTGTCCTGTGACCACCACATCCCCCACCAGCGCTTCCCTGTGTGCAAACAGCAGGCCCAGCGGGACATCTCCCCTGGCTGGCTCACTGACAGCTGTGTCAGGCAGGCATCTGCCGCACACTCAGGAACCTCCTGGTCTGTGTCCTATCCGCTGTGCTGTATTTCCAGCAGACATCGGTAGGTTGAAGTCCCCCACAAGAACAAGGGCTAGTGATCGGGAGACTTCTCCCAGCTGCTTGCAGAATGTTTCAGCTGCCTGTCTGGCTGGGTGGATCCCTGATCCTTACCCACAAACATTGAACCCTACTGTCCCATCACTCAGCTCCAAGCAGTGGAAACAGTCCCTGACATACGGAGCTACCCCACTGCCTCTCCTTCCTTGCCTGTCCCTTCTGAAGAGTCTGTAGCCATCCCTTGCAGCACTCCAGTCATGCGAGTTTCCCCCCATGTTTCTGTGATGGCGACTATGTCATGGTCTTCCTGCTGCAAGTTCCTTCTGCAAGTGCACATTCCTGTTCAGTTAGTGTGTTGTGTTAAACTACATGTTTTCTATATAATGAAGAAATGTACAACAGGGTAAAGTAGGGAAAAAAAAGGGTTAAGAATAACTGTAATTGTATTGCTGCTAAGAATTTTTAGAAACTAATCCTTTCCCAGACACTGAGAGGCTATGGTGTATTGAAGCTTTCTTTGATTGAAGCTACTTGCTTTTTATGTCCTTCAATAATGAATTCTGCTTTGAGAGAAAGATTTGAAAAAGTGCTGGGTATGGCATTTATTTTTTCCATGGGTTTGTTTGATAACAAAATATATTTATAACTTTTATGAAAATGCTTTTCTAGGACACTAAACAGCAACAAAACAGATGGAAATAAATGCTGAAAATGGTTAATACTAAGTTTTAAACAGCTCTGCATGACATTTGAGCTTCTTTTACACAGAGAAGTGTAACAAAGCAAGTATTTATTTTATGTTCCTATAAATTATTTTTCTTTGTATTTTCTGTAAATATTGTGAATATTTTAGTATTTCCAACACTTGTAATTAGGTGCATAAATAGCCTGAAGTGTCACGATTTCTGAAGGCCTGTGCCCATGCGTAATTCCACACAGAAAGCTGACTGAGGAATGAGTTTAATTTATCAACACTGACAGTATCCAAGCAGTTCAGAAAAGTATTGTTTGTAAAGGAAGGCAGACCATTGCTGTACTTCAGAAGTTAATGGAAGAAATTAAGTGTGGATATCTTCAAGGATTTTTATGAGAAGCTGGGCTTGAGGCAGGTAAAAAAGTATTTAAGGGTTCTGTGCTGTAGAGATCTGGTTTTGATAAGGAGCTGCAAGCTCAAGAGCTGGACCATCAAATGTGTCTTAATTCCTGTCCTAGATATCTATTTTATTTTACCTGCAAAAATTGCATCCCTTCATAACCAACAAATGTCCCAAAACTGATGTGGACTTAAGGAAGTCTCATCTGCCAGCATAGATTTTTAATAATCATATATACCTACGTTGCAAACCTGTTTTAGATTGTGATGTATTTATTTTTAATGGTCTGGAGAGTTATAAATGTACAAGTTTTCTTCAGAAAGTCTCTTAATGCAAGTGGAAGACTAGTAGCATTGATGAAAATACCTTGGACAATGTGTGTAGATACAACAGGGCAAAAGCTGCGTTTTGAATGATCTTGGACACACAGTAAGATGAAGTACTGTTGGGTCCTCTTGAATTTTCTTGCTACAAACAAAAACAGTTGCAGCCTGAGGCAAATAATTTCTCAGGGCTGTGGGAGTAAAGCAATGTCCATTTCAGTAACTTAAGTAGGAAGAAGATATTATTAGGTGATAGTTGTCAGAAGATGCAGTAGCATGCAGGATAGGTGCTATGAGCTTTTATGCACCTGAAAATAGAAATAACATCCTGAGATGTGTTTTATGCTAATAAAGAAAATAAGACCTCTACTTCAGTTACATAAAGTAACGTAACCTGACATAGGATGAATTTTCAGGGAAAGGTTTGGGGTTTTTACTTTGTTTGTTGGAGGCTGGTTTTGTTTGGTTTTTTTTAAGATCGGAAACGTTCTTTGGACAGGATTAACTAGGCCGTTAACTAAATGGCCTTTTCAAACACAAGATTTTCACATGAAGCATATTTATCAAAATCAGAAGGAAGAATTGTATTCTTTTCTCTGGGTTTGGGGTTGGGTTTTTTTCTATCAGAAGATAAAGCTTACAAGAAATTATATTTCCTTAAATCTGGAAAGATTTGGAAACCTGTTTGTAAACATATATGCATGTAGTTCATTCATAGTAGACTGCAATGTTAGAGAAGAACAGTGGCTTGACTTTTAACACAAGCTTTTTGAGGAAAAATGTGGTTTTAAACTAAGGAAGCAAACACAGGAGGGTAAAGTTGGACTTAAAAACAAACTTAAAACCATCTATCTTGTCTAATAGTCTACCTTTCTAATAAAATTTAAATAAATCCAAAACCTTGCATATAATAGTCTATCTAGTATTAGTAGTCACTAAGTTGTGTTGCACAGGTTTCTGCTTCTAATTAACTCAGAATTTCATTGATGATAATACTGCAGCATAATAGTACATTATACCAGGACAAACTACTATTGGACAACATCTGCATTGAATTGACTGCCTGGTCAACTACATTTGTATGTCATACTCTTTCTTGAACACAAATATTTATTCAGGCGTTTAAAAATGAATTCCCACTTGACTTGTATTTGACCTTTTGTGTCCATGGTGGTTCTCCGGAAGTGCAGGATCTTTTCTGCTTTGTCTTCATTATCTTTTTATTGTGGTCTTAACTGTTATAGATCACCTGGGTGACCTTCAGTGTCAGTAATTCCATTTTAAATGATGTATATTGATTTGTCTGCATTTTGGTAATGTAGGGTACAGTAGGGTACCCCCTGACCTGTTGCCTGAATAGTATGAGGGTAGGAAAAAGGAAAATGTCTAAGCAGTAGCTAATTGAGCTAGCTGCACAGACCCAAGCCCAGTTTTAACCACAGCAATAAAATTCCAAATTCCTATCTTTTACTAATAGTGTCTGTAATTTAAATTCTTTGTATAATTTTGTAACTAATTTGTTTTGAAGAATTTTCTCTGTTGGTTGCTTTTTTTCAGGGGAAAGCGATACCAGAAAAACAGTATAAGAAATGCTGTAACTGTCATTAAACTTCTTCCTAAGCCTTGGAAATTGAGTTTCAGAGAGTCCCTCTCTGTTTTACTGTCATAGCTGATACAGTGCTTTAAAAGGCTATGTAATTCTGTGTCATTTTTGATAGCCCGGTTCAGGAAGAACGGACAGGAGTGGAAAACTGGGGTCTTGTTACATGGATTTGTCCTCTTTGCAACCACCAAGTTGGATACTACTATGGATAATATTGGATAATAGTATGCGTATTTTGTGTCTTTAAATGCTGAGGTACATTTCAAGGTCAAACCTATACTGTCTTGGGCTCCAAGTAGCTCTTTGGGCATAAACATGGGGAAAGATTTTAGGGTAGTCCTTAGTAACATGTCTTGTTGTGCCCGTAGTTTCAACTTTCTTCCCCCACAAAGCAGAAAAAGCAAACCAGGAAGAATTTCACCCTCACTCTCTTTGCTTATTGATGGCACATGTATGGAAACTGATACTTCCCATTTTACAGTTGGGGTGGAGGTGGTTAAGCATGTATACTTTTCTTCCTTTCCCTACAAAATTAATCTTTGTACAAGTAAACACTTTCAAAGCACTACAAAGCAGGAAGATGCTGCCATGGAGAGGATTTTGCCTTAATTGAAAAAAGATTTTTTCTGTCTGAAAAATTCTGGGTATTATAAAATGTATTTTCCTCTTCTTTTGAAGAAACAGGTCCCATTAAACATCTTAACTTCTGATGACTTCATATGTTTAAGTTCAGAACATCAGTAAGAAACCATTCCCCTCTTCATTTACAGGGGCAATGTATGACTGTTACAAAGACATGATTCTTTCAAGTGGTCTTTAAAAGATGAGGGCTATAATTTAACATATTTACAATGTCTAGTGTTCCAAAATCTTAGCTGACTTTAAGAAGAAAACTACTGGAACATTTCTCTGAATTTCTTTCATCGCTGTACTTGCATGGTCTGTTTTCAGCAGGTGAATCACGCAGCATGCAGTCAGGCAGAGGCATTTTTTGCAGATGCTTATATTTATACACTAGGCTTATGCAGTTCTGCTGCTTTGCAGGATTTTCCCACAGGCACCCTGTCGCAAGACTTCACTACTTTCAACCCAATCTGACAGAAAAGTAGAGGTTTCAAAGACTTTATAAAAGTGATGAGTTGAGGAGAGAAGAAGGACCCAAACTAGTCATGCCCTGTAAGGGAAGGGCAGTTGTAATGGTGTAAGTTACTCACCTGGAGAGTTGGCAGACAGTTTTGTGTGTGTATGTGTGTGTGTTAGCCACCGACTTAAGACTGTGGATACTTCAAACCCAGCCACATGTCACACCCTGTTGTTTATGCAGCCAGAAAGGAAATACGGAGTGAAGCTTAAGTATAGAATCATAGAATGGGTTTAGTTCTAAGTGACCTTAAAGATAATCTAGTTCCAAATATAAAGCAGAAGAAGAATAGAAATGGAAGAGAAAAGGGACTGGGAGTGATGTGGAGGATGGGACACAGGGAACATAACGTTCTGCAGATTGGTCTCTTAGCTGACTTTAATTTTGCGGCTCACACACCTCATGCTTTCATAAACTGTGGCTGAAATTTCCAGTGCTGTTGTCATATTCAGGTATTGCAGGCTAGTTAGATCTCTACTTGAAATGTTGTCTTGGGTATGTGTATAATGTCTCTTGTTAAAAATCCTTGTGTTACCTGAGCACTAAAAATACTTAATTTGTAACAGATGATGTTTGGCACTTTTTTCATTTACAGGAGAAAAAAAAATATTTCTACTTGCTGCTGATAAACATCTTAATTGATAATAATTATTTTAAAGCTACTCAGATTATGATCCTTTTCTGCTTTGTTTTTGCTCTGTAAGCCACATGGAAATACTTCTCCTTGAGAGCAGTGTGCTTGCAAGCATTCATACAGCTTGTGTCAGAAGAGCATGAGATGAATAATGTTTCCTTTGATCCAGTGAACTGAGTGCAGAACTAGAAGCCTAGTAACAGAATTAGTGTTAGAACTGATTGCTTATTTAGTAGATGCTCTCCTTGTATGTTAATTTTTTTATCTAAAAAAATACTTGCTTTGGAAGTGCTACATATGTTGCTACTGATAATTGTAGTTATTTATGCTGCCACTGTCACCCCTATCTTTTCTTTTTCGAAAGGAGTACTATCACCATGCTATAGTTTTCTTTATTCAACATGAATTTGTTTTTAAAAAGAGGATTCAGTCAAGTCTTAAGCATCTCTAGAGGCTATATATCAGCTATGCTGATATATGATCCTGAGGATGCGGTCAAGAGTAGTCAGAAATTCAGTGGTTATTGTGGTGGAACTGTGTATTTGTAGAATCAGAGTAAAGGATACCATTTTACCAGTCTTATTGAAGTATTTTCCCTTAGACTGGCCAGTTAACAGGCCAGTTGTATTTTCTGTCCCTTAACCTCTTTTTGGCAAAGTTGAGCTGACTGAAATCCACAAACTAATGTTTACTTGCAGTAGTCTGGTACTAGCATGGTAAATATATCACAAATATATTTTTACCTCAAAGACAGTAATAGCCATTCATCTTTAGTCTGCATTCCTGCAAATAAGCTATGCTTGAATTTGGGTCTGTTTCTTCTTTTTTCAAATTTAGAATAAGTCCTTTTCAGGGGAAAAATAAAATTATCTTTATCTTTTGTAAAAATCACTCTTTTCTTTTCTTTTTTTTTTTTTTTTTGACCGGCAACAAAAATGACAAGTTAGTGTTAGAAACAGTAATGTTGAGAAAATACATTTTGGCTTCCTGGCTTCTAAATTTGAAAGCTTGAATTTTTTTATAAACGTGTCACAGTATCAGATGATAGCAAGAAAAAGATTGCTTATGTGTTTGTGTACATACATAATTGACCTTTGTGATGCAGCTTGACATCTAAACACTAAAAGCAGTCATTTGTTTTAACAGCAGAATTAATTGAGGCTAAAACAGTCGAAATTCCACTTGTATCAAGCTGTTCGTTAGGAATTGCTGTCTGGCTTTAGTGCTGTCAGAAAAATAACCTGTTCTGCTATGATTAAATAGCAGAATGATGGTCGGTCCACTGAATTTGAGAGAGAGGTTGAATAAACTTTATACTGCGGAAACAATTCAGAAGTGACACGCTGCAAGGGGGGGCAGAATGTGCATTGATATCCAGCTGAGCTGTCAACTGGCACTGAGCCAGGCACGCAAAGCTTTGCCATTTGAAGCAGCATGTGAAGCATATGTAGTTTAAAAAAAATTGTCCTCCTTTCATGCATGATTTACACTTAGAGACAAAGTTCTGTTTTTATCAAATACAAGAATATGGTTTGTTATCACATTTGTAACTACAAGTACAGATTTACAGAGTTTTCTTAAAAGCTTTTGCTTGAAACAGATATGTTAATGTTTATATGTGTGCATGCATGAACTGATTCCTCAGGATGGGAGGAAGGGCAGATAGGGGTTTTTTGAGTGTGAGAGTTTCTGGTTATTAACAATTAAACATCGTGAGTAAAAATACATGCTTAGGTGGGATGATGTTTCTTTCAGTCATGCATATGCCCTTAAACTAGAAAGGAGACAGTTTCCAAAAGCAGATGCAAATGTAACGCAGTTTTTAGTTGATTTGTGACTTCTTGATTTGTTTACCTTTTTAGCTCCACAGGATTTTCCAGTTCATTGATATACTTACTGGGGGCTCTTTTTCAGGGTATGACATAATATTATGTTTTCCTTCCTAGTAATAGTAGTTGGCTTTTATATTTGCCTTGTTTGTTTAAGAATCCAAACAGTATAACTTTTTTTATGACTTTGTTGAGGAAAGTGCAAATTATGTTATTGTTTTGACCTTAGCAAAACATTCTCCAAGTGTCTGCCTCACAGAGGTTTTGTGTAATAAGTATACAGATAGGTTAGAAAACCCGTCTGTAGGGTTTTGCAGCGGTAGGTTTTGTAGCTCTTTTCAAGGCAGTTGACAACAAATTTAGCTGTCTTCAAGATAATTAGTGTCACTTGTAGATAGATCAAGTAGCAGGTGTAAGGTTATTTATAAACTCTCTTCTGTAGTTGCCTCGTGTATACTCTGAAAATACTGTTCCCATAGATGGGAGCTAAATATGTAGTAGATACTGTAATATAATTTACAGTGTAATTACATCTTCTTTCATCTTTGAATAACATCAGTATCTCCTTATTGCTAGCCATCCACTTTGCCTCATAGTGTCATGAAAGCCCACATACTTACATGCCTTTTGTAACAAGAAAAACAGTACATGTATTTTCCAAACAGTCTAGGAGATGCATCCTGAGCTGCAGACTCACTGGTGCTTAATTTATGCCAGTGTTACTTATTTTAAGTTATTAAATTAATTGAAATAAAATATTTCATTTGGAAAATTGCCTTTTGCCTTTTCTGTTCTAGCAAACCAAAGCTTCCTCATTTTCAGGAGCCTGAGAACTGACCCACCGCTGATTTATTTGCTTCAGTCTCTTGTCAAATAGCAGCTGTCTGTTTCCATGTGCATGTAAAACCCTCATCCAATTGCCCTTTTTTCATGTCTGTATCTGTCCCAGCTGGTAGAATGCTGTGAGCTGCAGCAGCTTGCCTTGGAAAATGCTTTAGGATGGCGCTTGGTGGGAATGTTTACATACAAGTAAAGGAGCTTGCTGATTTTTGACGCCTGCTCACTTTGTAGAATACTAAATTCTCATTAGCAACCTGACAGCTAGGGATCCTTAAGTGACTGAAATCCCACTAGATACTCGTATCTTTTCCTGTTATAAAGGCTACTCTTCATTTACGTACTGTATTTTTTTTTCCGTTCCGTGTGTGAACAATAACAGATACTTTCAAGTCTATGTACAGGCATTTGAAATGCTTAAACCACAGTTACCGTTGTATGGTTCAATGTAACTACAGGCTGACCAGACTGTAAAAAAGTTATCTTGAGTCTGAAACAATCCATCCTTAACCCAACAGAACAGTAATTCAGAGACTTTTGCAAGGGCTGGACTAGATCTCAGCTATAACTTTTTACTTACATCGATAAATGTCTTAAAATGTATTTTTTATTTTTACAGTGCTGCTTTAGTTCTAGTATTTGCTTTAATTTTGTGTTCATATGAATGCTTGAGAATAGGCTTCCTCCTCAATTCACATTGTTTTCTTGTCATGAAGAAAAGAAAAAAGTAAACTTCAGTGCTCTGACTGTAGTGCTACAGAATATCATCATCAATGTTACTGTCCTCATTGCAGTATGGCAACATGTAGATGGTCTTAGGTGCTTTGGGCTATCATGTGGCAGGACTGTAGAGCCTGCTTTGGGGAATTACTTCAGTCCCCAATATCAGCAATACTTCCTAAATGTGAAACAACCACTCTTCTTTCTTGGCATATTGCAACAGATGGTGAATCTGTGTGCTTGCTTCAGAAATTTGGGCCATTATAAACTCTCAGATTTTGAGCTGAAATCCTTGTTGGTGCTAAGGCTTTGTCCATACTTTAATCACTGGGCACAAGTCCATCAAGAAAACGTTTCTGCCTCATAAAGAAGAGGTAGGGCATTCACCTTCAAATGTTTGTGTAGTTGTTACAAAAATTATTGTGATATCAGCACATGAGTTTGCATGCTTTGACTTGCAACTGTAGATTTTACCTGTCTGGCATTCTCCATTCATGCCAGCCCACTGCGAGCTTTTGACTATACCATCGGATGATGAAAGAATCAGGAATCAGAAAGATAGATGTTGTAGTGGTTCAGAGAAGAATGCTTTTTGAGTGTTTTTTTCAGGGATAGTGCAGATTCTTTTGTTTTCATATGCATAAGTACAGTGGACAATGCAAGGGAACTTCTTACAGAAAGCATCAGAATTCCTTGTTGATGCTGTGCTCCCATAGCAATATGTGCGCCTGAGGCCTTGTGCCTGGCTCAGAGACTGCAGCTGGTTCTAGAAGGAGGCAATGTGGTCACAGTACACACTTTTGGCTGGGCTATAGTATTATTACCTCTTTGGGCACGAAGACATCTGCCCACAGAAGACTCTAGCTGTTATGTGGGCTACCAAAAGCTCATCACAACTATCCCATTTTCTAAACTGGTTCACCATAGAGTGCTACAGAAAATGTCTATTTCTGTAATGTTACTTTGATTTAAAAATACTACTCCCCAGGCAAAACATGGTACTCTTTACAGCAGGCATATAGGAAGCAGATCTGTTGGGAGATCTGAAGTTACAAAACAAAACTCTAGGAAAATAAAAAACAGCTACAAATTTCACTCTTCTCTGCTCAAAAGGGCAAAATGTATGAATTTGCCTTTGCTGCAAGCAAATAATGCAACGTGTTTTATATTGGTGGGGGGTGAGTTAAGTACAAGTTTTACAAAACCAGCAAACATCTTTGGGCATTGGAGGAACATGCTGAACTTAATTTTTTAATGTTTGAAGATTCATTAGGGACAGCCTCTGGCAACATGAACTTCTGAGATTCCAGAGGATGAAAGGCGCTATAGAAATTTGAGTTAACTGGGAGAAGTAAGTTAGGATCAAAAGATGCTTTCAAATTGTAACCGATGCACACAATTTGTTGTAACAAAATGCTGGTTTCATGATCGCTATTCATCTTTCCTGCGGTAAAGCAGGTGGTAGATGCAGGGGAAGGAAAGAGGGCACATGTGGGAGTAAGGGACTCCTATGATAACTCTGCCCACTTTGGTGAAGCATAAAATAAGCTGATAGGTGTCATTAAGAATATTTAAAATTTCCAAGTTAACTTCACAGGCCTTAGTGAAAGGTGGGACCTGCTTACTGAAATTTTTTGCACAGCTTCCATCTCATTACTATCTTGGGCAATACTTCAGTAACTGAGATTTTTTTCTGGTCCTGTTTTATACTCTTCCCTATGAAAAAAGAATGTTGCAAGAGTGAAGTGAATTTTTGGGAGATTAAATGAGCTTTAGTTAAATTAATTAAAAATACTAATCTGATCTTCCTATCTATGCCTTTCTGTACTAAGGATGAATGTTTGTCTCTTCAAATAAAAAGTTAGCAAGCTGTAAAAAAAACCCACCTTCAAAGACTATTGTTATGCAAGTGTAATGGATAAAATACAGGAACTTGGATATGTTGTTAAAGAAAATCTTTGCTTTCTGTTGATGTTAGAAGTGAAATTAAAGATACTGATCTGAAATAAGGATGAGTTTTATATGAACCTTGAATATTTATTTCAATCATTAGTGTAAAAGTCTTGAAAGTCTGGGGATCAGTCTTAGTAGCTGGAAAGGATAAAGAAAAAGAGGGTAGTCTGAAAAAGCTTAAGTATTGTTTTTCTCTAAAAAAGTTTAAGTCTCTGTTGATTACAATTTTTTTCCCTTCTGTTTTTGTTTTGGGGATATGTGTTTGTGGTTGCTTTGGCTTTGGGATTTTTTTTCCCTGACCAAATGAGAATATGTGTAGAAGCAAGAAACAGAAGTAGTTGGATCCTTAGCAAAGTGATGAGAAATATATAGTCTGAAGTGTAATTCTGAAGAAGTAATGTCTTTGTTCTTCAGCTTCTATGTTTTATGGCATTTTTCTGAATTTGCTGCTCAATATATTCTCTACAGGAGAGGTTAAATTCCTAAAGTAAAATGTCGATGAAAACGTTGTAAGGATGTAGGCATTTACAGTTGTCTAAATAATTTTTCTGGACTTTTTTGCTGTTTTTTGTTTTGTGAGATACCCAAATTTGCTGATTTTTGGAGCACGCTGACTTTGGTTTACTGTGAGTTTAATGGAGAGCAAAGGAGAAGGGATTGGGACACCAGCTTAAAATACCCATGTATTTACGATACTTAGTATTTACAACAGATAGAGCTGTTAGGAATTTATATTTCATCTTACTATATTGAATAATTGGACATGCAACTGATATTATTTAAAAATAAAAATTTAAAGGGCAGTCTAAGACTGCCATTTGAGATTGGTCTTTTGATATTCTGCTCTCAAGAGCTTCATCTGAAGGCCAAACAATTACATTATGGTAAGTGGGACAGTAATGGATTCTAGTCCCAGATTCTCATCCTGCTGGTAGTTTTACAACACAGATCTTTTTTGACTGGCAGGGAAAATTTTGCAGACTCATTCTTAATAACATGAAATAAAAGTCATTACTTTGAGCATACCTTTTTTTTTTTTTTAATTCATTAGAAGTCTGCAAAATTTCAAAGAAAACACCTGGTAGATTTCATCTAATACGTTTAAAATAATTCAGGCTGCTTAACATTGGTGAGCATTGAGTTACAACATCAGTTTCTCAATTGTCTTTCTATTTGTTTGACATAAGCATAATTTTTTTCATTTGCAGTTTTGAGAAATGCTATCAAAATGTAGCTTTTGTACAGAGCTGAACACAATTTTGCACTGCAAGAGTTAAATATATATACTGGGGATTATATTACAAACAGAACTGTTTGAGGTACTTAACTGCATGAATCAAATACAAATTAATCCCAGTTGTATAACTTACAATGCTAGTTTACAGCAACATTATTTTTTTACTTTCATTGTGGCATCTCCAATTGCATCACATTGAACTGCTATGGCGTACAATTTAAAGTCAAACTGAAGCTTGTAGTCTTACAGTTTTTTGTATCTGAGATTTGTTTTTATCAACTGTTTATTTTAAGCAAAGAGTATCACATGCTTATTTTGAGAAGAATGCAAATGAAAATCCTGGAAAACATTTTCAAGTACAGCTTTTATTTTATGTGAAAACACCCTGAAAATTGCACAGCTCTTGATTTTATAGTGGATACTCACGAATAATCATGACTAAAGATAAATAAATCAGAGCAGTTACTAGCAAGTGTGTTTTGGGGCAGCAATGAAAGTAGTTTCTGTTTGAGGTTTTCACAATCACTTAATTGCCAGTTGGTTTTAATTGAAATTTTCAAGATTTTAAACTCTTCACTTGAAGTAGCTGCACAAGTGTGGAGGCAGGGGACAATGTTGGCTGCCTTTGGGTGAAGAATTGAGAATGGGATTTTTTCCCCTCCATTTTATCTCTAATGTGCCTATATATAAACTTGTGTGCACGCCCTCAAAATAGTTACAGAAGGGTAAGCAATAACCCCTATGTCACAGTGCTAGTATGCTAAAATTTTGGGTTTTCTTCTGTGGATACACTTACAAGCTACTGTTTCAAACGAGTCAAAGGGCTCATTCTTAGTATGGGTTGAAAGTAATGAAACCTGCCTGCATTTACTCTGTTTTCTTTGCACTTGCACAAGTGCTGGTGTGATTCTGCCGTTCCCTGAACAGGGTCCTAAGAAGATCACTTTTTTCTGCGCATTTGCTCTGTAAAATGGCTTACATTGGGATTAAATAAATTCTAGACCTGGCCAGGCTGAAGGAGTGAGGGTTAGGACTTCACTTTGCAAGGACAATTTACTGTTACTTCCTGTCAGCTGTAATCAAAAGCTATAATAATGAATTTATTTAATCTTTATTGCTATATTTAGGATGCTGCATGCCTCTTTTGACTTTTAATTTGCTATGAAGAGGAAACAGAAGAATTAACGATACAAGTTAGCAGAAGTGTGAACCTCAAAATTAGGCCTATAGCAGTGCTTTTTTCCTTTTCAATTTTTCTATGTATAACTCTTGTTATTAAAGAGAAATTGAAAATTTTACACTAATACTATATCATAGAAGCAGTTTTGAATGAGGACACCAATTAGAGATGCTTCATGTGGTTGTAATAACATAGGCAATTTAATTTTGTTTGGATAGTGTGCACTAGCATTTTAATTTTCCACTGTGAAAGAGTGAAAATTTTTAATTGTTTGCTGCATACGTATGATTTTGCAGTCTGCTTGACCGTTGTCAGGGTAATTGTGCTTTCCAGTTTCCACCTAAATTTATAATTAGATTATCTAGTATTTTCAGGAAATAGTAATAATTGTTAAAGTATCTCAGATTAAATTTGACCTAATGTTTATATTCACTGTAATTTTTTTAAGGCTCTATTGAATTTGAAGAATGTAACACATCCAGTGCAGTTGAAGGTGAGTTGTTGTGGCATAGTTATTTACATAAGAATGCTGCAGATAAGGACCTGAAACTGTGGGGGGGGGGTATAGTCACTGTGTGAATCTGTTATACTTTAAAGTACTCCAATGGAGTAAAAAGCAGTTTTCCTTTAAGAAACAATAAGACCTATGATACTTTATAAGCCTAATGCACGAAGGTTGGAGAATGTTAATGTTTCTTATAAATACACTTTGGCTAAGATCCTGCCTTTGCAGAGGTTTGGATATGGTTCATTTATGACTGTGTTGTAACAATTTGCAAGTGTCAAAACATGGCCCAGGCTCTTTCCATTGTTACCATGTTAGTTATACCAAGTTTATTGCAGTGTTATGGTTGCAAAGCCTTTCTTTGTTGTCATAGCTTATTTTGCTTAGGGGATTGTTTTAAGCAGTTAAGAACTGCTTTATTTGCATAAGCTATGTATTTACTTTTGGGACAGAGGAGCTGACAGTATAACTATAGCAGATGACAACTTTTAAGTTGCCAACATTGCAGCAGAGACTTAAAATCTTTTTTGACTGAAGCAGAGACGATCCATATTCAGAAACTACTCTCATACTCCATCTGTCATTGTTTTGGGCTGCATAAAGCACCAAAGTAAATAAAGCCCAGACTAGCATTTAAAAATAATTTTGGAGCAAATTCTGTCTCCATTTAAATATAAGATGTGGCTGAGTTTTCAGCTACCTGATTTGAGAAGTTTTGAGTTATTTAGCCTTAAAAATTTCTAAGAGTAGAGAGATTCTTTATGTGCTGTGTAATGTATTTAAGGGGAATATAATGACTTGGGATTTTTTGATGATGTTCTTGAATTGTCAGTTGTTACATTTTGGATACCAAATTATTTCCACCATTTTGCTCAAAAGCATGCTGTCAGTAGTATCATGTGTCAAAACAAATTGTAGACTAGTTGGACATGATGTTTGCACTTAGTAATTTTGTTTGGCAATCTACTTTGCTTCAGCAAAAATTGGGGAGCAAAGCAAATATTGCAGCAAGTCTGGTAGAATATTTAAATGTGCTTTAATTTTAGTACATTAAACAGGTATGAAAGCAAGCAAACTTTTTTTCTGTATTATAGCTACGTGTATCTGGTGCTAAAAACAGGAAAGAAACAACAGAGGGGAGGCATGGCTCCAGACTCAGTGAGAGCCAGCCTTAGAGCTGGCTACAGCACTGGGAAATCATGAGCTCAGCATCAGCTGGGAAGCCAGAACAGATTCTCTGGCTTTTTACAGGACCAAGATCCTAATTCTTAGGAAAGACAGGGGCTTGCAGCTACTGGGAACATGCAGGGAAATAGCAACAGGGTGTTGAACTGCAGTATCTGAGGGAGGCAGGGTTCAGTTTCTGATCCAAGCGCATTGGCTATTCAGAACTGGCAGGAGCAATAGCTGCCACTGAGTTTCTGTGAGCCGAGTCCCTTTTCTGAAAACTGGCAGTACACCCATTTTTTTTTTTTTTTAAAAAGTGATAGCCTGCATACCCAGCTTGGAGAGTTGGAAGTACAATGCAAGTCAGTTTTATAAGGACTTATGTTATTAATGTGTTGAACCATATTTTAGTTTAATTTTTTGATTTGCCTGTTACTTAACAACAAATTGGAATAATGTTCCCCTAGTTTGGCTCCATACTTATCTCCACTGTTAGATTTTTGTATCACTTGCCGCAGCATTTAAAATGTATGCATTGGTATGCACTTAAGTTTGACATGGCTCAATACATACTTATCTCCTTGATTTTTAAGTGAAAAGTTTTTATTCCATAGGAGTAAAACCACGGAAAAGAAAGCCTTTTGGTTTATCAGGAATCATGAAAAAGGAAAAAGATGCTGAATCTGTGTAAGTATATTTTCCATCTTGAAGCCTTGTCTTGTATGAAAACTAGTGAAAGTATGGGGATATACATTAGCTGATGCTTAACAAAAGGCATGAGTATGAAAACACAGCTATTGAACATTTTTATAACTTAAGGATTTTAAGGAAGTAACATAGTAGTCTACTCATGTTTCATTCTTTCCTGTGCATTGATGCATAGTTCTCCCTTGTTTTACATTTGAACATTGTAGATAATGTGATTCTCATGTGTGCTGCTAATGAAATAGGACCTCTGTACATGGAAAAAGTACTGGATGTCTGTGTTTGCAGAATTGAAGCTCCAGTTATTCTTTTATTAGAAAAACTTCTGTGTACAGTATTGAGGACAAAAAAATCTTTTAGTGTTTTTTCAGTACTATATCATGTGCACACTCATTTTAAAGACCATCATTTTAACTCTGATGTCCCAGCTGTGCCCTTTGCCATACTGATTGCCTGTGCTCTGTCTCTCAAGAGTTAAAACTCTCCAGAAAGTGAGTTTGAATAAAAGTTCTTAGATGGATAGGTTAAAGTCTGCATATTATTAATGGTCACTATATTACAATATGTTTTCTTTGTAATTTCTAGATGTGTTTTCTCAGTAGAAGTATTTGTTTTAGAAGAAAATAGCTTACAATTTGACAAACTTAACAATATAGAAATATTCTCAAAGGCAACATCTGCAAACATACTTTTTAAAGTTACTTTTAAAAAATATTTTAGCAGCCTTAGCTTTTAATATAATTCTGAAAAACTAATGGCCTAAGAACTGCAGTTGCTAATTATTTGCTTATACAAAGTGCCTTATACGTGTTTTTCTTTTGGTGTTTAGCTTTAATAGTGATATACTCCTAAACCATGCTTTTTCATATCTGTCATGATGCCTTTAGTGCTTGAAGCTCTTGGGGTTTTAATCCATTCCTCTATATTTCTGTTCTTTCTGTGACTTAGTTTTCCCCCAACTTCTCTTCTGTACTTTATGAAGCTGGAGTAAATGGTGACAGAAGTGTTGTATATCATGTGATTTTGGCCAGTAATAATCAGAGAATACTATTTTTTTACAAAGAATTATTTTTTCTGATGAGGTTTAGCTTAAAATAATTAAAATATTTAAAATATTTTATGATACTCATGTTTTAAACAGCTTTAATGCCCTTTTTGAAAGTAATCCATTCTCTCTGGAGTTTGTTTACTACATTTTTTGTGATTGCAAAACTGTTGCAGTATCAAATAGCAGCAAAAAATATGTTCAATCATTTGCATTTTATGCCTTACAAAGTAGTGATTTTGATAGTATTGAGTACTGTTGTATGATTGAATTCTGTAGCTGTCAGCTTTTCTTGTCCAACAAGATAATTATTTTGCCATCACTTGGGTTATTATGCAAGCTAATCTCATGTCATGTGTGTTATAAGCCTCCTTGCAAACCAGGCATCTCCTTCCATCCATTCTTTGACAGATGATGAAACATAATCTGGCCCCATCAAAGATTTAGGGCTCTTAATAGTAGCTTTCTGGAGCCAGTAAAGACCTGGAAGCTCCAAATTAACTCTTCCTAGGTGTATGACTCAGTGTGTCCTTGCTTAGAGATCATGTTTTTTCTTTGACGTGTAAGAGAAAGAAAATGTCCTTTGGCACTGAGGGCTGAAAACTGGCTTCTATGCTATGTGAAATACTTTCTACCTTGTAGAAATGTTTACCTGTTGTAGATCTGAATACCTTTCCTGAAAGGTGCTTCTTCCCAAAGATATTTTATTTAATGATGAAAGGTAATATCAGTGTCTCTGTCTAGAAATAATTTTGTTTTTCATAGCACGATGATGTCATCAGAAAATATAAATCAGCTCAGCTACTCCGAAATGGGAAAAGGATTTGCCTTATTTTCAACAAGCTGGACTGAAATTTGGTTTATTTTTTTTATACTTGTTATTATGTTTACACACAATACAAAAATACGTAGATTCTGATGTCAGAAAGCAGTATGACAGCATGATATTGACTTCCTGTCTAACACATGACATAGTCTTTTACAGAGGTTTTCGCAATAATCCATGACTTCTAAATAAACTAGAACATCACACATAAAAAACCAGAGAATTCATTATGTGCTTAAGTGAAATACTCCAACAGTTATTTATGATTTCTTTTAAAAAAAATTATTACTAGTTAAATTTTGTGTGATTTAATCTTTAGCTGATGATCCTGTTATAGGCTGTAATGATAAAACTGTATCATCAGAAATGTTGCTGCACATAGACGTCAAGTCCTTTCTTAATCTCTTGTTAAATTAGGCTGTAATTTTGTTTAGTTTTTGTAGGAAAAGCTTTCCACATCTAGAAAAACTCCTAAGGTTTGCTTGCTTTTCATTTCATCAGTACTGTTTTTAAAGTGTTGACACCTAAGCTGGATGTTGTGTCTAGTAGTGGTTTTACACAGTGAGATACCATACACAGTGTGTTCTACTATATATTGCTATACAAGTTAGTCAAGAATTTCCCTTCTTTTTCCTAACCACTGCTTTGCATGATTTGGTTGCTCTGGTTTCTATCTACAGTCTTTAAATTCCTTTATAGAATCCCCATTTGCTGAAATGTTACCTTATACTAGAAGTATGGCCTAGTTCTTTAATCTTGAAAGAAGATCATGCATCTAGTGACGTAAAAGCACATCTTTCCAAAACCTGATGTCCTCATTTTCCAATTCACCAGCATTTGCAAACTATTGAGTTTTCCTTTGTGTCTGGTGAGCAGATCTTGGAAAGTGCTGTTGGTGCTCCTCTGAATGATACTAGATCTGCCCTTACTTTTTAAGATCTATCGGCTCGCTAGTTTTGAAAATCCTCATTTTAGGCTGACTTCGCTGTGGTTTGCCTCACATCTTTCACAGTTCTTAACAAGCTGTCCTGTTCACATACAGACACTTTTTAAAACCATCTCAGGAAATCTGTTTGTTATATCTTTTGAGAGAAGTCTTGCTGTAAAATAGCTGTTACAGTAGCAGTTTCTATTGCTATGAATTCAGCTTAGCCAGCAGAGGGAGGTAAAGACGTTAAGTCAATGAGGAAGGTCACATGCGTTTTCTTTTGTTTGAGGCCTTTAAGAGGAGGTGGGATCCTTCATCTCACTGTCAATTCTTTAAAAGAGCGTACTGTGTTTCATATTAATGCTTTCATGTTAGCAAGTTTTTGTATCTGTTTTTAAAGACGTTGTAGTTTTTACTTTTAACCTGTTTAGCCTTTCAGAGAAGATGATTTAGATTGCAATAAATTTGACGGTTTTTCCTCTTCTTTTCTGTAAATGCATGTTTAGGATGTTCAATTTGATTATATAAAAACGCTGTTGTTCAGTTACACTGGCACTTGCCGCTTTATTTCTCAGGGTGAAAATTGGAGAGGACTTGTATGCTACTCAAGTATTCCCTCAGTCTGTAAATGTGGTTGCTTCTGCTTCTGCAGACGTCAAAAATAATTGGTGTCATTAATTTTTTAAAATACTACTGCTTCAATTGAGGTTATAGCAGAAAAATATAACACTTGTGAATAATGTGCTTACAATCACTGCCCTTCTGCTGACACCTTTTTTTTTTTTTTAACTGCTTATTAAGAGGGTGCTCCATTATTTTTTCTGACATCTAGTTTCTAGTGTTTGACTGTAACTGTGCTTGACAAACACAAACTAAGAGTGAAATTCCAAAAGAGGGAAGCTCTGAATACCTCTAAGAATAGTCTTAATTTCTTGGGGAGCTGGTTATTGTCCGAAATGTTTTGCAATTGCATGTGGACTGTTTCATTAGGTTTGGTGACCTCTACTTATTGTGCGCATCAACCACAGAGACCTGACTCTTAAAGGATATTCATGCAGAATACAGCATGGTACTCCTGGCTTCCCTTGATTATTTTTTTTATTATTAATTTTTCATTGTATGTGAGTTTGCTTTTTCAGAGCTTCTTTTGAGGTTTTCTTCTGTGGTGTTTTGAGCATAAACTTTCAGCTTTTATTTAAATCTCATTCAGTTAAATGTGGATTACAGTGAAAATTTTAACAGAGTCTGAGAAGCAAAAGGGTCAAATGCAATGTTTCAAATTAATTGAAAATATTTAAGGAAGTACCAGAACTGTATGAATAAAATAATTTGTGCATTTTATAATTGTATATTCTCTTTGGGTTTTTTAACAGGGAGTGTCCGGATGCAGACTCAGTTGTAAGTAGATTTATTTCCAAAACATGCATATGCTGATATTGTCAAGCGCTACAGTCTGATGAAACTTAACATATACAGTCCCTGCAATGGATTGTTTATCTGATAGAGGAGTTAATATTTTGATAACACTTGAAGTATTAATTTTGCTCAGTACATAATCTTTAGCGGTATATACAAATATGTGTCAGTACTGCATTTATATTTCCTAATATTTTTAGGTTCTAAACAAGGTGTTTTTACTGCGGGTATTTGCTACTTTACTTTTCAAGTTATATAGTTTAAATTGCTTGCCTAATAGATTCTCAGTAAGAAAAACATTCAGTTTATTGAAGAGACCCAACTTTGTGTCATTATATTCCTCTGCTTACTACTGTTTCCTTTGAGAAATTATTCTAATATACTTATTAAAATATAACTTTAAATGCAGTTTTTCTAGATGCACTTTATTAATGGCCTGTTTTTCATCAGTTTGATCTGTGATATGTCCTACAATTTTATTTATTAAATTCAAATAAGTGACAGTTGCAAATTAAATTGCTATGTTAATGCTTTTTTATTTCCTTAATTGAGCTTTTTTATTTAAACACGTATGTTGTCTTGAATTATATGTAACAGAGATTGCAGCTCCCCACAGCTATAGTAGGGAATAATTTATAGAATAATTTAAATTATTTTCTGTAGACTGATTTGGTTTTCAGTTCATTTATTTATAAGCTAATTATATTAAACAATGTAAGTTTCCACATTCACCTATTTTGTGGAATTTCTTCTTTGCATTTAATATCTGGGATTTCTAGTACCTAATATTAAAAATTCTTTTGAGAAACTTGGTTTGAAAAATCTGTCGGAACCATTCTTCTGAATAAGGAAAAGTAACTTTTGCCACATAATGGAACATCAAGACAGTTATTATATCCTGTGCAAAGTCATCTTGATTTAGAGAAATTTCTTCTATAGGGTACATTTAAAGTAAAGTAACTTTAGAATTATCCCCATGATTATCAGGCTTTTCATGGAAATAATATCTTTTGACAGTTCAGGTTGAGTCACTGGAGTGAACCACAACTGGGTTTGACTTGCAATGTTTATTTTCTTCTGTGTTTATTTTGGTCTCTACATTTTTAAGAAATAATTAGTTCAAAAAATCAACTCTAAATGTGTTTGACATTCTTTCTGGCTGCATGAAGCATGCCATATGATCATTGAAGTTAATTGTTCTGTCTATATGAAATATATATTTGGTTTAAAAAAACCCTTAACTTTCATAGTGTCTAACAACAAAACTGATACTTTTGTTGCATTCTGGTTTGGGTTTTTTATGGCCAACATGTTATGACTGCATTTGGAACTTAAAACTTGGTCTGCCATTTATTCTTGCCTTTTACAAGCAACAGTATTATTCTGAATGGTGGAATGCTTTAATAGCAGAAGCTACCATTCTCATGAAAAATAATGCAGCATAGCATAGATGAGATTCATTTCACCCCTTGCAAACAAGCACCCCAGAGTGCTTTTATGTCCTTTTCTGGAAGGTCCCATTTCAAATGTTTTTCATTTTTCTTGTCATTTACTTTTACGATTTCCTTTCTGTTTAATTTTTGAAACTTGATCTAAAAAGTTAGAGCTATCTGTACTGTTATCTTTGTGAGGATTTCATTTGTATGGATTTTTGCAATAAATTACACATTTCAAGAAATTGAACCTGGAAAATCATAGTTGTCAAAAAAGTGTTTTTGAAAGCAATTATCATTTGTGTTTGATTGCTAGAAAATACTAAGGACCAGCCCTCAGAAAATCCAACTTATTTAAGGTGTTCCAATTATGATTTTGGTCAGCTTTGGTCACTCACAGAAAATTTGTCTGGCTTTTATATTATTAACATAATCTTTTTTTAAAAGATGGTTTTTATTTGTTTGTCAATAATTTTAATTGTGTGAAAGGAATGTAAGAGTTAACCATTTTGCAATTATTTATAACTGTAAACACTGAGGTAACTGTATTGAAATTTTAGAAGTTAAGGATCCAGTAAGAATTGACTTCAATACTTACTGGTTCTACATGGTATTGTGGATCTTTGGACATACGGTGTGTAGCCAATACCATTAAGGCTCTCACTAGTCCAAAATGTAAAATGCAGTGTATTCAAACTTGTTCTCTGGGTTTCCAGAAAACAAAACAGTGAGATGGTCCTAAAAAATGTCTTTTGTACCAAAATGGAAGTTCTCAAATTTATCTGTGGGAAGCCATCTGCTTTTGCTCATTCTTTTCCTAACTGCCAGATTGTACGTATTGGAAAATGTAATGCAGTTGAACAAATTGTTAATTCCTATCAATATTTTTTTATAACTGCTAAAAGAGGTTTTTATGTGCTCGTGAGTAGGAAGGCAGCTGTGAACTGAGAACTGGTATTTATTAAAAAGATTGGCCACTTCAGTAAGCAGTCTCTGTTTAAATATAGATGACAGTATGTGTTACTATATGACAAGCTATGCATGTAACTTTCATTAAGCAAAGCCTTGATAATTAAGAAACGTAGAAAGCAACTGTGTGTGCACTAGAAAGAGATAGCAACTAAAACCTGGCTCTGTATATGCTTATTACCTAGAAAGTTTTTCTAAAGGCAGAACTAGTTGTCTTGTTTCCCATGGGTTTGTCATGTCTCTAGGGCTGGTCTATAGGAAGATCAAAGCTGTAGTAAAAACTTTTATTTTGGGGAGGCATTTACAAGGTTCCACTTGCATCCAGCAAGATCTGAATCTGGATTGCAACCCTTCCACTGGTTGGGATACTTGCAGGTCTTCTACTTGACTGCCTATTTTCATGAAGACTGTAGTAATGTAATTATCTTTGAGTCCTCTGTTCTTTCTGTCAGATCCATTTGAAATTGTCCAGTAAGTTCAAAAGTAATTAAGAATTGAGCCACAGATACATGGAACATAATGCTGAAACTTTTTTTTCATTGGAAACCAGAATGCAAACAAAGGTATTGAGGCATCCAAAACTTGCCATTAACCTCTTTACATATCAGTGTAGCATAATTGCAGTTGTGTAGAATATATATTGCTGGGGACTGATTGAATTTGGAACCACCGAATTCTAATTAGTGGAAGACAAGAGTAACCTTATATTTAGTGAAATTCAAATGGTTTTCTTTATTTGCATTTTGAATGTTTAGTTCTGGCATATTTTGAACAGCTGCCATTGATAACAGGGTATGAGGCTTTGTAGTTACAGCACAGGACAGGGGAACTTTGAATATCTGTTTTCTTTCTTCCTTCCTGCATCTCTGGCCATGGAAGAAACTGACTGGCTACTCTCTTCTTTCATGTCTTTTGGGTTAATAGGCACCCTAAGCAGAGGAGACTGATAATATGTAATACTTCTGTCTTAACCTAAGGATATACCTCAGTCAAATCTACATCTCAAATATGTTAAAAGTAGAGAGGCTTTTTTCTCTTGTTCCAGACTATGAGCTTCAACTGCTTACTTTGCGTTCACTTCAGTCCTCATCTGAGTTACAGGAAGTCAGTCCAGTTCAGTAAAACAGCAGAAAGTTCATCTGGCAGAAAAAGAAATGGTGTTCAGCTGTGCTGTATCTTGAAGCACTGCCTGAGGAAAACTTGATAAGGAGCTCTCATAACCGCTGTAGATATCCCAGGAGAAGCGAAAATGGAGAGAGATCAAGCTGAAGTGTAGTGAAGCTGCTTTGCTTCTTGACCGATGCCCAGCCTGTAAGCAGTGCTGACATTGCTGAGGAAGGGCCAAATGAAGTAGCTAGACTGCAATATGCTCCACATGTTCCTCTCTCGTATGTAGCCCAGAGGAACTAATGACATGGTAATGGTGTGACTTTTTCTGTTGCTTTTGGGTGACAGATGGGACAAAAAAAGGAAACTGAGACAAAGCATTCTCCAAAACTCAATTGAGTTTTGGCAACAGAATGCTTAGTCCTCACACTTTTTGTATAGCCACTTCTACTTCACTATTTATTATGTCCTTATGTTTTATTTCTTTAAAAAATTATTCACCCCAGAAAGTTCATAGAACATACTAATGCAAAGACAGAGTTATGAACCCTGTATTTTTAATGTATATTTAAAACTATGTAATACCTTAGTTTGTAATGTGTTGTATTACATCTACAAACACAGGGAAACCTGTGGGGTTTATAGCTGTATGTTTAGTTGCTTAACAGAACCTCTGAGAATGTGAAACTTTCTTCCAAAGAAGTCTGTCTTTCCAGTTACTTCCACAGAGTTCAATTCACATCCATATTGAGCTTGCTTTTTTTTTTTTTCTTCTACAAAGAGTATAAGTAACATGTTTGGGTAGGGGACTAGACCAGACCGTCATCCCTGTTCTATTAATAACTACTTCTTTCAACAGAAACCCTAAGTTTGCAAAGATCTTATTTCCTGTGTTGAAGTTCAAAAATTACACAGGTATATGTGAAGGCTGGGGTAAGGTTGGGGTTTTTTTCCTCTGATCAGCATGGTAGGCAAATCAGGTCTCTTCTGCATGCTGTGCCTGCTGATACTTAAAAAACACACTAGCCATGACATAACATACAGTTCTGTAACTGTAGGAGTGGGGAGAAGGGAGTAAGAATTAGTCAAGTAAATGAAAACGCCTTCATTAACATCAAATTTGTGAATGTGTCTCTGTAAAAATTCTGTGTCCTCTACCACTGTTACAAAATTTAGATTAGTAAATAAAATTCTGATGTTTCAGAAAGCAGAACCATTCACCTGTTTACCAGTTCAAAATATTGAAAAAAGTATTTTGAAATTACTGCTTAACTTGTAAGTCAGATTTTGAGGTAACGTCTTGCTCGTATGTGACACAATTTGTCAGTACAAATGTAGATTAAGTACTTTGTACTGAAGTGCAAAAGCTCAGGGACCTCATTGCTCTCTACAACTACTTGAAAGGAGGCTGTAGGCAGGTGGGGGTCAGTCTCTTCTCCCAGATACAAAGCAGTAGAGCAAGAGGAAAAGGCCTCAAGTTGCACGAAGTTTAGATTGGATATTAGGACAAATTTTGTCACTGACAGGGTGGTCAAGCACTGGAACAGTCTGCCCAGGGAGGTGGTGGAATTGCCATCCCTGCAAGTTTTTAAAAAACATGTGGATGTGGTGCATAGGGACATGGTTTAGTGGTGAACTTGGCAGTCCTGGGTTAACAGTTGGACTTGATGATCTTAAAGATCTTTTCCAACCTAAATGATTCTATGATCCCAGATACCTCTTCCACCCTTTTCTACAATTGGTTTACTTCAGAATCTCATTAATTAAAGCAGGTGTTTTAAGAATGATCATAAATTGGTACAAGACCAATCTGAGTCACTGACAAAGCTGGATACACAAAGAGGATGATTCCTGACTCTGTATACACTGTGAAGAGTCAGATGTTTTAAGTTACGTATATTTAAATTTTTAAAATGGGAAAAAGAAATTACAAATTCAGTTTTCTGCACAGTGTTAGAAAGAAGTGATAAGGTAGCCCTGCTGGAAGAGAAGCAAGGGATTTTTCAGTTGCTGTGTTCAGAACTTAAGCTGTAAAGCATCCATCTGTGTTATGTATGTATTTGAGTTTTTGTCTGAAGTAATAAATATAAGCTACATGGTAAAGTGCCATTCCTGAGGAATAGATCATTCAAATATCTCTTCAAGATCAGAAATAATTTACATGAAAGTATTAAGAAAGAAATTTAATACTTAAGAACTTTTAAGATTTTAGTGCTTGCTAAGGATTTACTTGATTCTAGGGATTATTCAGTAAATTAAAATAACAGTGAAAATAACTTGTGAAAATAACTTCTGCAAATTAGGTTCTTTCACAATTCTGTATCAAAATAAGTCAGATTTGCCAGCTAGTTTGTTCATGCTGTGTGTGCCCTGTAATAATATCCTTTACATATATGGCCCAGCTGGAAGAAAAACTAAATGTTGTATATTTAAAGATTTTTGTTGGTTTTCAGTTCATCTTAACCATGAATGATCCTGATCTATTGAAAATTGCCAAGTATGACAACTAAAATAATCTTAGAATTCAGAAGTTGTAGTATTGTAGGAAAATGTACCTACCCTCTAGCTATATGTTTTTGTTCTGTTTACTTTGATGTCAAGTTTCATTAGTGTATTTTGGTATATAAACAAGGTCGACCTGAGGTCAAGCGTAGCTAAGAACCCTGATTTGAGCAAGTAGAGCTAAGGTACTGGACCGTGTGATCCTCTCTTATTACTTTTTTTTTTGTTCAGTTCTTTTTCTTCTTCTTCTTGTTATTTTTGTTGGTGGTTTGTTGTTTTGGTTTTTTTTGGTTTTTTTTAATCAAATAGTGGTGAAGTCCAGGTCTTACAAGTATTTCAAGAAATTGCATCTGTATGTTCCATATTTTAAGATCTGAGCTTAAAGATTATTTTTTGGCCTTAGTTTAATGTGCTACTTAATTGGGTATGGTATTACATCCCACATACAGGATTGTATTTCTTACTGTATTTAGCAGAAATATTTGATCTATGTTTAAATTCATTCCATTTAATTCAGAAGTGCTAGATTTAGAGAGCTTTATAGAGGAGAATCTTTCTTAGTAAAATATCAGACATCCCATTTGTAGTATCTGTAAAACGAATAGAGGGACTACTATGTTTTTGTTTATCTTCCTCTGTAATTCAAAAGCTATTCAAAGTTAATCTCTTTAAAATTGGCTTCAAATTTTAGCTGAAGTCAAGTGGTTCCTTGCTAGTCCACTTGAAGTCTCCAGTGTAAGTCACTCGTGACATACAACAACAAGGTATATTTTGGCCATACTGTACATACCTCTATTAATCAAACTGCTTCCCAGTACCTACTTTCTGGTAAAATAAACTGATTGGTACACTAGAATAAATCACTGTTTTATATGAATCTTGTAATTTTTATAAGGAATTTGTAACTGGTGAAATCACTGCATTTTGAAGGCATTTGAGTTGTGGGGTTTTCATAATAAACTTACTGAGGCATCTCGGCTGCTCACATAGATTAACTATGCCTCCAAAGTCATGAGTGGGCTTTTCTGTTCAGAATGGGGAGAGTATCTGTGCATCCAAGTTTATCCCTTCATATATAATATACATGAGTGTGGGGGTTTGCATGTTTTTTAAATTTATATTGTTATATTAGAGACTTGTTCCTTTCTGCCCCAAAGCTATTTTATGAAACTAAGTTCTTTTCTAAGCATTCTGAATGATTTAAACATAATTCTCTTCAATTTATATTTAATTGCCTGCAAAAAAACCCAAAAAACGGAACTAGTCTGAAGTTCTCAGGTACTTACTAGCTTTGAAAATCCAGGATGGTGCTGGAGGTGTGTAAAGGAAAACTTTGGAACCTAATTTTGAGCACTTTTATTAAGTTTCATCCACACCCTTAAATTAATGTGGATATTCTTTGCTAAAGCAAAAGTGCAGGCTTGCTGCCTTTTCAAGAGGGAAGAGGAAATTGCAACTTGTGCAACCTGGAATGCTTTTATTCACATATTAAAGTACTGACTAGTACTTAGGAAGGATTTTGCTCCTGCACCATCAGTGCTTCCAGCAACTTAACTGAAAAGAGTTACATGTAGAAATCGGGAAAATAGGGGCTGAGAGAACTGTAGGCTTATTTAACACTCAATAGTAAAGCTGAAATGCTTCTGTTGGTTTCTGACCTTTCTGGTAAGAGCACCAGTAAAAGCAGATGCATTCAAACTTGCCAGTTTTCATAGCAAATTTTCAGGTTGTTTTGTTGTATTCTGTTCCTGACAGAATGATTCTGTTCACACTATTTCTGAATTACAGATCATAGCTTGAGGTAACTGTAATAATTAATGGTGAAGAACAATGACTTTCATGAGTGTTCATAATCAAGTTTTAATTTGTCAATGATACAAAATTCGGTCTGATTTAAGAACAACACTTTTTTTTCAGTCATTTGTCAATATAATAATTTTTGTTGTTGTTTTAGAACATTCCTGATGTAGATGATGAAGGATACAGCATTAAACCGGAAACAACACAGGATATCCTTTTCACTGTTATTGTGCCAAGTTATCTGATGTTATTACAATTCTTTGGAGAGAGGAATTACTAATTAAATGCTATGTAAAGGAAGATGAATTACATTCATGCTTATGTTGCAACCTTGTATTCTTATGTTCATAGCTTTTACAAAATATACAATATTTTGTCTTAGATTTTGTGTGTGTGCAAATGTCAAAAGATTAGATCTTGTGTATTGGGACCTTTAAGTAGATCTAGGTGTATTGGGACCTTTAAGAGGGTGGGGGTTGTCTCACAGTAAAAGAACAAAATAAACCAAAAAAAGTCTGAACAAAAGCTCTAAGGTGACCATGCAGATCTTTCTCCTTGAAAAGCTCTTAGAGAGTTTTTAAAGTGAAGTTTGTAAACTTTTTTAAGCATACAGAGTGGTTATCTGTTCTATACCTGCATCTTTCCACTTTTTTGTAACACCATTAAAAAGACTGGGAGCTCCAGCAGTCTAGAAATATAATTTCTGTTACTTAATGAAGTCATTACACCACATGCTGTTTCTAACTGATGCTCATAGATGCTATTGTCTTTTTAAAAATAGCTATGATATGCAGAATAGATTTTTGTTATGGGTCTTTTTTTATGGATGCTTGTGATTTTTCTTTGCTCTTCCTTTGAAGGAAAAAATTCTTGTCCTCTTTTTTTCCATCAAAAACAGAGGGAAGCTGTACTTGAGCTGGAAATAATTGCTGTATATCTAAGCAAGTCTAATATGCTAGCAAGATAGCTCATTTTTTAAAATGTATTCACTGAATTCTTTAGGCACTGCAGATAAAAAGTAAACTTATGCTTTACAGTTAATGTAAATTGTGAAACTTTTAAGCAGTTAACAGCACTTTAAAAGTGGACCAGTCCATCATCATAGCTTCTCTGTTTTCATCAGCTTCGCAGAATATGCCGCTATTACCCCTGGTGAAGATTCTTGTGCCAATAAAAGCATTTCATGTTATCTTCTATTTACAAAATTGATATAAAAATGGAACACTTTTATCCAGTTCTGAGAAGGACAGTGTTTCGTGCTTTGCATATATTTATAGGAGGCATGAACAACATTCATGCTTTGTAAATGATTCATCTGAGCATCTTTTTCTGCATTATCCTGTTTGTTGTGAAACAATAGAAAAGGCCATACATACAGTGAAATAGCTCAGTGATTTGCAATCCCTGTCAGCCAGGTAGTACTTCAGCTTCTGAAAATCTGGACCAGATTCAGGAAGTCATCAGTTCCCTTCCTGTTCCCCTCCCTTACCTTCCAGGAGTGGATATTTATTCTGTTGATGGAAAATCTTGAGATGATTTGTTGGAGGACATTATTTTACCATAATGGCAGTCAGTCTTAATAAGTCCAGTATTAAGTGTTTGAAAAACACTTTACAAGAGCTGCCTGATTTGGAGAAAATCAATCTTGAAAGTTGGTGATAATGTTCATAACAAGAGAACTTTTGATGAAATGAAAAATGACTTGCTTTGAAACTTTCACTTCTAGATATGATCCATTTGGGAGGACAGGTAGGCTGTAAGATGAACACTTGACTTTTTCCTCACCATGACTTAGGGATTCTTACAGTTGAAAAGGATTTGGAATCTCATTAGGGTTCAGGTTTTAATCTTTGTCAGGTAATAGTTTGAAGAAATGTCATTCAAATGGCTGGCATATTTCCAAGTGAAAATAATGGAAGCAAGGTATAGAGTATATATGCTCCCCTAAGTGGTACAAAACTTGAAGTAGAGGAAAATTTTCAAATTCTTTCTTACCAAAACAAATGCATCTTTTAAGACTTAGCATAGCCATTTTCAGAGCTTTTGTTTGGTGCAGCTCCATTCATATAAAGAACCAAGGCTAAATTTGTCTGTATATTTTGCTTATTTTGAGGGCTGAATTGTCATTATGATTCCTTTTTTTGCCAAGGATGACAGTGCTTTAAGCAGCTGACATTGTTCAGTTTACTGTGCAGCCTTCTATGTAACTGACATCCTTTCTTGCAAAATTTTCAGTGCCACTCTGCACAAGGGGCAAGTAATGGTGGCTGCCACCGCTGCTTCCTCCACTGTTAATGCTTGTTACAGGTACCATGGGCATTTCATTTCCAATTAAAAAGCCTAGGGCTTTCCTTCACTTGGTTTAAAAGGATTTCCACATTTTTCATATGTGTGTTAGAATCCATGATTGAATCTTACAAATCATAAATTTAAGATGCAGAAATGTTGCTGCTGTAGAATCTTTAATTTATCCTGATGCCTTCATATATGCAGTTGTTACATGATACTGCAGTTCAGTTATATGACAGACACTGCAGTTGTTCATTTAGATGACATAGTGCCTTTCAGAACAGAATGCTGTTATGAAGATGACTGGAATATAAAAACTAAATTTTAACTCTCAGTTGTGAATTTTGGACAGTGGATATATTTGAAGTGTCTGTATAAGCACACAAAGAGGTTAGGCAGCATTGTTTATCTGTGGTGTTCACTTAATATAAGCATTTTGTGGGGTGTAATTACAACATTGATTAAGCAGATGAAGTATTTCCATCTTAACTGAGAAAAACATACCAAAGAGAACCATTTCTATTCATCCAGTGATTCTGACTCCGACGATGATGAACCCAGGAGGTTCCATGTAGAAATAAAACCTGTCCAGCCAAATAATAGCTCTCAATATACCATGCCTTCCTTGGATGAATTAAAAGTATCTATAGGGAACATCACCCTTTCTCCAGCAATATCTGTAAGTTCCTTTGCTTCTTGTATTTTTAATGCATAGAAAAGTGGCAAAGAATCTTTAGTATAAACAGGTATTTTACTGTTCTGAATTTATTCTAGGTTCAGTTCCAATGATTATTTTTTTCTTGTGCACTAGGTCATCTGTGGTACCCGTTATTGCAGTAATTCTCCCTTCTCCAACTAACCTTCCTTTGAGTCTTGGGAGTGCTCAGTCCTTGTCTTTCTGCTGCTGCCACCACAAGACACTGGAATGCATCGTAGAGTTTGCTGAGCATGGCTTTCAACATAGCTTACTAATTAGTATTCTGTAATATACAGACCTTTAAAATAGATCATATCATGTGGACACATGTAACATTTACAGTGCCACTTTATTGATGTATTTTGCCAATCCACAGAGTGATCCTTTATACCCCGAGATAATACTACAAATAAATAGTAGTAAAGTGTGCTTATACAATATTCAGATCAGAATAAGAATGACTCTGATTATAAGGAAAATATTGTGCATAACAAATTAAAATAATGATTTTTTTCTTTTTTTCCCCCACATTTTGAAAGCAGAGACACAGTCCTGTAAGTACAGAATGGCTTTATATTTACATTTTTAGATTAAAACCAAGTAAGTGTAGTATGTGAGGGGAGTTTTTGGGAAAACCTTAGGAATGTTTCATTGTCTATATACCACGTGATATATAAGCTATTCAATTTTACTTCCCCAGCCTGTAAAGGGATTTGGTAATACTGCTCCCTTTGTCAGCTGTACAGTGTTTGTTCCTGCCTTTTCTTACTGGTGTGCTGGGTGTGCACTGGTTGCTCTGTCCTGGCTGATGTTCTGGTCTTCTGCAAGCTCAGAATGTTTTGCCAGGCATTGAAACAGAGTATCTCATAGAAAGTTGAGTGGAAATAAGAACCCTGGGACTATTAAGTGGTTTATTTGACAGCTGGTAAAAGAATATATTGCTAATTTACTTTGTCCTCTTTCAGGCACAAATGAACCAAAATTCATCCAGTAAGTGTGAATCTTTAACTTTTAGTCTATTTATGTCAGTTTTTTTAACAGAGCATGAAAATGGTGTTTAATTGTTGAAGAAATAAATGTCTTAAGTATCTGTATTTTAAATAGAAAAAAAATACTTATCTTGTCAGTTCTAAATACCTCTTCTTTTTCTATATATTCAGCTGTTCCCTACTCTGGGAAACAGATGAGGCTGTCTGTGACAGTGATGAGGAACATACTCAAGAGCCAAAGGGGAGATCCCATGGAAAAGACTCCTGTACAAGTTCTTAAAATGTTTCCACCCACTAAAGTTTAGTATGATCCACAAACCAGGCTCTGTTTTATAGTCAAACACATAAAATGTGGCCATGGAGATAGAGGATAGAGCATTAGTATCTATCCTGTAGGGTTTTTTTCAGTGGGAAACCAAGCCAGATTTGCTGAAGAGTAGTATTTTGTAAAGAGTATAATTCAAGGAAAAAGTTTCAAATGTCCAACACTTCCTCCCCAAATGCATTACTCTATGTAGTCCTCTCCTGTCAGTAGGTATTTCAGGAATGTCTGAATTTATATTATCAGAAAAAATGCATTTTTGCTTTTCAATTTTAATAATTAATAATCAGTTTCAAACTGCAAACATTTATTTTAGTATTTTTTTAATGAAGATGAGTTTTTTGTTTTAGAGTGTCACAGCTTTGGTGATAATATTGTGTCTTTTCCTTAGGTGAAGAGCTAACAAAATCAAAGCTTTCTGCTCCAACTAATGAGTAAGTTCAAATTTAAAATTCTATGAAATGTAGGTTTGCCACAATTTGGTCTTATTTTGATCTAATACTCAGAAACTCAATGGAAATACCAGCTGACTGCTATTTTAAGTTGGGCGTCTATTGTATTATAAGACCTAGGGAGTAATTATGTAATAGTGGTGATTTAATTTTTCCCCTTCTAATGCATTTGCTTCATTGTGATCTGTCTCAATTGCTGTTTATAATTACATGATTACAAAATGCTGCTTTTATTAAAATCTCAGATTTTAAATAAAACAGGTTTAGTTTCTATCCTATAGTGTTCCATGGTAAAGTGTTTAAGTGTTTACAAGCCCCAAATTTGGACAGCTCTGTATATGTTGCTTATATATGTAGATACTGAAATAAATGGATTTGAAGATGTATGTCTCCTTGAAAAGGACAATCATTTAACTGATGTTATGAATTTGTCCACACACAAACTTGTACCATGGTGTCAGTTCAGATATTCTCCTCACATGTAAATCAGTTCCTTGATCTATAATTTCTAAGTACATTTTAGATGCGAGATTAATAAAGGTGATCTGTCAAATGTATTTATCATATCATTGTTTTTGTTATATTATCAAACTACTGAAGTTGTAGTTTGATTTTTATGAGTATGTGCATCTTTCATTTATATTCCAATTGTAACTTTTAATGTAGAAAAGGGAACAGTGACCTCCTGACATGGGATCCGCTCTTCAGCAGTTCTCTTGAGTCTTCCTCTTCAGCTTCCTTGGCATCCTCATCCTCCTCAGGTAGAATATTGATAGTAGAAAAATGTTTCCTCTACATGCTTCTTAATGTTCTGTTGTTGTTTTTTTAATTACTGCCAAGGGGACATGCTTTGACTATGGAAATTAAAGACTTTTGTAAAGAGTGTACTATCTTATAAGTAATACACAACTGAAGGTGCAGTCTATCAGACTTTCAAGCTAGGGAGCAATGGGGAAGAGGGGACACTAGACGCCTTAGGAAAATTCTGTCTTGCTTCTACCATTTTTTATCACCTTTTCTCACTTTCCAAAAAAAATCACCATCTAGAAAATAATCCTATTTTTTCAGCTGGTAGGGCTGGGAGATTAAATGGAGGTTGTTGCAGCAACTGTGAGACAAGCTGAGCTTGCACTGTGAATAGGGACAGGTTTCTTCTTTCCAGGAAAGTCCATTGAGCTTTGCAGTTTGAAGGCACCTTGGAGCTTTGCTGTGAGGAACTCATTTCCTGTAGGAAACCATGATTCTGTTAGCAGATGTGTGAACATAATCCAAGGGGAGCCAAATGAAAATGGCAGGACTGAGAACAGAATTAAGGGGAGACCCTGAAGCTGGGGCATTGGGAGGAAAAGGGTGGACTGAGGAGTATGAGAGGGGTAGGGCAGATGTTGCGTGGGAATTTTGAGGAGCAAGATTCTGGAAGATATTAGTGTGGGCAGGACACTGTTAGGCTTTCCTGAAACCTGTTTTTGGGGAGAAAAAAAATTCCACACAAATAGTCAATATTGATTGTCACATTCAAAAGGCAGTGAAGGAGAGGGAGGCAGAACAGCATATGAGTGGGTATATGTGTTAAAGATGCTGAGAGCACGAGATGTTGAGAAACCAGTTCAGAAAAAGGAATGAGAGACTGAAACAATAGCAGGTATTATGGCAATGTTAGAACCTGCTTACTAAAAGTACTTACTTAAATTGTTTATTATTTATGTTAATTTTCTCAGATTTAAAGCACAATCTACTATTTACTAACAGCAGGTATGCTGTTTCCATAGCTTTTCTCAGTCTACCTACTGCATATCTGTTTTCAAACCCCTGCTATCTTGTTGCACGGAAATGAATGCCACATGCCTGAGGAAGTGTTTACTATGTCTTTTAGCTAGGTATTCATGTTCAAAAAATTGTAACAGACTATACTTCTTTGTTCACAATCATGGCTTTCTAGCTTTTTTTCTCTGTACTTGATTGAAGAATAATAAGGAAGAGTACTTGTATTGATAGGGGAATTCTGCACAGCTAGTGTTAATTCTTCTTGGCCTTCATAATGTCCTTTTAGCGGCAACCAGCATTGCTATGTAACCCTTCGGGTTTTAAGTAGAGCTTATTCTTTTGCTACAAATTCACATTCCTTAACAGTTACGGGTTTTAACAGTAATGTTTCTGGCTTACAGAAATCATTACATTGTCTCTTCCTCACTTAGATACCCAGTTATTGGTTAGTATTGGATCCAAATTTGTAACATATTTAAGGATAAATTATATATAGATGTATATTACTGTAATATGCTGAAAAGAAGTGCTGCTTTCTCAAAATAATGTTTTGCTAGCTTTTGTCTGGTGTTGGAATCTGTAGAGGAAGGCAGAGGACACTTTATTTGTTGTGCTGTTGTTGTTATTGTATCAAGTTGTTTATTGCTATTCCTGGATGGGAAGTCAAAGCAGGGTGGGAAATGTTCATACAGTCCCTTTGGCAGCAAAGTGTGGAGAAAGTAGTCTCTGGCTGTTGAATACTGGCAGGTAATTGGTATTCATAACATCCTCTGCAGCCATATCGAGGGGAGGGAGTCATCTAGCCAAGCCTTCATACCCAAAAGAAGCATATGCACAGAGCCCTACATTTCACTGAAACTGGAGGAAAATAGTGTGCTGTGAGCATAAGTCAATTTTAAATATAAGACATCTGTGCCTTGGCAAACTTTTATCTGCTACATAATTATTTAAAGGATTGTTCGTTCAGGAGTTATATAAGATACTTAGACTTGTGAAATGATCCATGTAGTTAAGTAAAAAGTGGGTGTTCAAAAGCATAACTAATTATTCATGTATTTTGGGGGGAAAAATACTGGATCAATGTAGGTCATATTCTTGTTTAAATCAAGTTCTGATGCTCACTAACCTGCAGCTTTGTTCTAAAGACTTAAAAAAATACACAAGTGATCTGATTTTATTTTCCTTGAAGTCAGTGTTTTATCTTCAACATGAAGGTTAATGTAGGTAAGCTGATGCTTAAAGCTATTGAAAATCTCAGTCTAAAACTTAATTTACTTAAATTAGTTGTTTTGTACACAGCATATCTGCATATCATGGTGTAGCATGTCCCACAGATTACGGGTTTTTTTCCTGTTAAAACATTTTAGATACTGTTTTCTAACTCTGTATTAATGATTGAACACTTACACTACCATGGTATTCCAGCAGACAGTGATTTATGCATCACAGAAGTAAACTTTGGTCATCCATTAATAATTCTGCTTTATTAGAAGTTTAAGCTAACTTTGTTACCTTGAACAAACACAACAGTTTTTTTAGCCAGTGTCGTGGTTTAACCAAGCACCACACAGTCACTTGCTCACTTACCCCCCTACACCTCGAGGGGTGGGGAGAAGAATTGGAGAGGAGTGTAAAACTCGAGGGTTGAGATAAGAAAAATTTAATAATTTAAACAGAATTTTAAAATAAAGGTAAGAACAAAACAATAACACTAATAATAATAACAACAGTTATAACAAAAAGGTGGGGAAAAGGATAAAATCCAAAGGAAAAGGGAGAAAAGAAAACAAGTGATGCACAGCACAGCTGCTCACCACCTGCTGACAGATGCAGAGCCAGTCCCCAAGCAATGATCCCCACCCCCAGCTAACCCACCAAGTTTACATACCAAGCATGATGTCCCATGGTATGGAATACTTTTTTGGCTGGTTCAGGTCAGCTGTCCTGGCTGTGTCCCTTCCCAGTCTCTTGTGCCCCTCCAGCCCTCTGGCTGGCAGGGCCCAAGAAACCAAAAAATCCCTGACTTAGCATAAACATTACCCAGCAACAACTAAAAAAATCAGTGTGTTATCTCACATCAGAGCCAAAACACAGCACTGTACTAGCTACTAAGAAGGTTAACTCCATCCCAGCCAAAACCAGGACAGCCAGCTATTGATATTGTAAAAATGGTTCTTTTTATTTATCTTCCTCATTTTCATCCATATGTATTTTTTAAATAGTTTCAGACATTTCCACATTGGGTTTTGAATAGGATTTATAGTAGTATTTTAAAGCTTTTGAATTATATTTAAGATATCTGTTAGAAAGGGAAGGCTGCATTAAAACTGTTTATGTGGGCTTGTTACCGAAATCTCGGAATGAAGAACTTATCGACATCAATGTGATGTAGATAAGCAGACACTTCTTTATTGATGGCCGGGTGCGTGAGTGAGTCCTCTCACGATCGACGCACACCAGGTTTCAAAATCAGACACCATATATAGAACTTATTCATGCATATTCATTAAGTATTCATGCATAATCATAATATTTCCCATAAATCTTTAACATACTCTCCTCCCATATCCGATTCTGCGCAGTAAAGGTTAGAAGGGTCCAGAAATGGGTCTGGGGTACGATTTGGGTAGGTGGTATATGAGTCGGTGGTTGCGATCTCCCCCTGCCGGAATTACCTTTTACTAAAGTTCACGGTTCCTTGGCAGGCAACTACAAGCTGTTCCAGTCGACTCTCCCCAGTTCCCATTAATCCTATATTCAGACATTTCAATACACTTTCTACATACGGAAGACTAGTTAACTACAAAAAAACCTTTCAAACCCTAAATTTATTACCTAAGTTTTAACAATGATTCTAGCCCATTCTTCTGGCCTTGGTATGGGACTATGCAGAGGATCTCATAACAGCTTTTACTGTATAAGTTTCACCAAAAATCATTTTTTTACCCCTCTATATCAAAAAATGATTTTATAAAATCAAATAAAGTCAATCAATCTTAACTTATTAACAAATCTGTATCAGGCTTAGAGAATGTACTTGTTCGTGGCAAAAGGACTGCAGTGAAGAGGGTAGCTATACTTCTGATCTGAACTTCTAAACGTGTTGCCCTCTTTTTTTGATTCTGTACGTCACTCTGCTGTTGCTCCTAGCTTTGCCAATCTGCAAGATGTTGAGAATTGACTTTTTTTGAGTTGAGAATTTGTATTTCCTGCTTCTGTTGTCACCTACTGCAACAGGCACAGCCAAGTGCAGGGGATATTTGGGGAAACTCCTGTTTTCCAGAAGCCTGAAGACTGCAGGATAGGAGAGGAAATAAACTGCCTCAGGCTTAAAGTTACTTACTAGATATGGGTTAATACAGATAGAAGAATTTCAAACAGTGTCTCATGACTGCATTGCCTTCATTCATTCACTGGACCGCTGTTTATGTTGGACCTTCCCATTACAAATGTTGAGGGTAAAAGGGTAAAAAAGTTTGGAAGGAACAGGAATAGGATAGGTTTGATTAAATAAATTTGAAAGAAATTAAAAGCGGAAAGCTATGTACAGGAAACAAAAATAGAGTAGGGTGCAAGAAGAAGACAAAGATCAGAGGAAAACGACAGGGAGGAAGTTGGAGGAATAAGGAAAGTCATGAGATGTAGGGCCTTACCTGGAGACAAACACAGTAAATTACTTTTTGGGTTACTTAGAAAAATGGGAAGTGACATGGTTAGCAGTATGCGTGAAGTACCTGTGATGTTTTCTTTCATTTGTAAGTGATGGGATTTTTAGCCTAGTAGAGCAGTTATTTTTCATGCTGGCTAGTAATCCTCTTGCAGTGGATATTGAATACTTTTTTGAATATTGAAAATTTTATCTTTTGGTCCTAGTTTCAATTCTATCCTTTTCCTTCAGCTACACTAAAAGAACACAATATGAACTCCTCCTCATCTACCACTGATTTGCCTGGGTGTAGAATATCTCAGTCTTTGCTTGGACGCCAGACAGATTCTGGGTCTACAAGCCCATCCTCACCAGATTTTACCATTAGCACTTTGTGCAAATCTGGTGTTACAGGAGCGCCATCAGGGAGTACCAGTACTTTATCCTCTGTGTCCTGGTCTCAGAGTCAGTGGATTTCCTTTGCTGATGAACTTCTTACAATTAGACACACAAGCACAGACAAGAAGGACCCCCAAAGATTGCATTTTAAACCTGAAAATGCCTGCCTTGCCTCTTCTGCCTTGCTTGGGAATTATTCCAGCGGCTGTGCTTCTGAGGATCAAAGTGACCTTTTCAATAATACTATATGCCATGAACAATTACTCATTGAAGAAACTGGCACTACTGCTGAAATTTCTTCTGCATCATCTTCAGCACTACTGGACTTTAGTTTAGTGTCTTCCTGTGCTCATACAAATAAGGGTATGACAAGCATGCATTGTGTACTGCTTTTTGCTAATAGCTGATTCCAAAAAGAAAGCTTTGGAATTATTTTTCTTTTTGTTATTATTGCTCACCTGATGTTAAAATTAACTCATCTTCTTACTTTGAATATACTAAACTGCTTGTTAGCACCAACTTCCTTGACAGTTAGGACAATGTAGTAAATATTCAGCTTGAAATAATAAAAATTCAAATTATTCAATTGAAAGCATTGCTTTCTCTTAACTGTGCAGAGCTTTACTTTTCTAGAAATAGGAATGTCTATGGGATGTGGGACAGCAGCGAGATGTCAAAGATTTAAGTGATTGAATTTGCAAAAACAATTCCGTTCCCAGATGGCTTTGTATAAATATTTTCATATTAAATAAAGTTAAATAAATTGGATTTAAAACTGTTCCTTTTTAACACCCAGTATTTTGAAGCACAGAATCATGGTAATGCTACATACTAAGAGGGCAAAGGAAAGTGCATTTGGGCAAGCATGCCATGACTCATTGAATACCTCTGGTACTGCCACAGACTACTCAGTGTTTAGTATGCACTGTTGTCTTGGGGCATAATAAGAATTTTGCAGGAATGACTGATATTTTAGAAGTTAATTTATCTGGGGACATTTGAGTTTGCAGCTCATAAGGTGGATGTGGTCAGTATTAGCCTAATTTCCTTCTTCCCAAGTCAGTGATGAAAATCCTGTACTTAAATGACAGCAGAGTTGTGCTGAATGGCTGAGACCACTCCCCACTTAAAAGTTGCCTTTTAAATAATATTAACTAATTTAATTTAAAAAGAACCATCCAGAATAATTTGAGGGAGACAACAGGATGTGCTGCAACAACATAGTCATATATTAGGATTTCAGTTTGATTTGGAGTTAATTTTATATCTGGCATACTCATTGGATAGGATCTAACATTTATTTTTAAATACAGTTCTATTCGTTCAATTCAGAAAAGTGACTTTGTAAAAGTGGCATCTTTGTACTGCTGCCACCATCTGTTAGTTGTTTGTTAGGTTTAGAAGGACATGGGGGCAGGTGGTTTTTTAAACATCTTATAGCTCAGCTAAACAATTATTAATATATTAATAAAAACAAGTAGAAGTTAGTGTGTTCTTACAATCAACAGAGTAATTTAACTCTTACACTGGTGTATACTTATTGAAGTCAGTGGTATTTCAGTGGGCAAAATTTTATATAAGCAGTTATGCCATTGTCAGCCAGGATGAAATATGAATTTCCACTGAATTTTCCATTTGTGGTGAGACATTAAGTACTATCCTATATTCTGAATCCACATCAATTATACATAAGAGGAAACTCGGTTAAACCATCTTTTTGCATACAAACCTCCAAGAAAAGCTGGTATAAAATCATTTGAGAGCAATGAGAAAGCCCATGATGCCATTTTTAGGGTCACTTTTCAGGGTATCACATGGTCCCATTTTAAAAGCATTTGTGATTTGTAGTAAATCTTACAGAATGGAGCTTGTAAGATAGGAACTTCTAACCAAAACTTAACTTCCAGTTGTTCTGTTCAAGTGAGTATGTATTTATGTTCAGTGTGACTTTTCTAATATTTGTTTCCTTAAATTTGCTTTCTTCCAGCAAGACCCACAACTCCTCTCTCTGTAGGCACCATTGTACCCCCTCCAAGGCCTGCTTCAAGAACAAAGCTGTCTACTGGGAAACTTAGTGGGATTAATGAAATAGTATGTATTGATTGTTTATTAATTTTCCATTGTAACTTGATTTTAGATTTACCTTTCATTTACACTGTTACAGTGGAGTTATTTTCCAGCTAATGTTCAAAGAATCACATAAGCAGATTTTCACCGTTGGCAATCAGGCATGGAAGGTGTTCATGATAATTATATTACTATAACAAAGTAATTCTTAACAGAACTATGAAGGTCCAAAACATAATTTTTGCATCAGCTGAATGTTTTTAATTGAATGAATCAGTAATTTGATAATGAAGGGATAGCAAGTGTATGAATTTGAAGTTTTCAAAATGTAAAATACTAGAGAGGTTACTAACAAAGCTCCATTGATTCAGGGATATCACCAAAGCTTTGTGGAATGCATGGCATTAAGTAGATCTTTATCAGTCGTGTGTTGACACAAGTAGCCCTGCTGTGACTTCTCCCTGCACTTGCCCTTGGTGCGGGTTGGTGGAGAAGGGAAGTGGCAGGCTGCAGCAGCTGCCCGTTGGGATAGTGAGAGGCTACACACTTGCCTGCATCTCTGCTTACGGCCCGCAGTGCAGGTCCACCTGCTGATACGGAGTGTGGCAAAGAATGCAGATACGCAGACAGCATGTCAGACCAAGCTGTGCTAGTATTAGAGTTCTTTGGGTTTCATTTGACTTACTGACTTGCACAAATCTTACCATGATAAGATCCTCTTACTTTCTTTCAAAGTAGCAAGGTATTTTCACCATGTTCTTGTTAGGGACAAAATTCTGGTCTTATGCTTTGACAAAACTGAAACATTTTAAACTGTTCTGTATTTTTGTAAGTTCAGAATAGGGTTCATTTTGACATTCTTTTCTCATTCCAATATAAAATTGTAGTAATTGGTCTTAAACCAAGGAATCTGTTCTTCATGTCATCATAATTAAAGAGACAAATTTAGCTGGTACTGTTCTGCTATAAAGTAAGATTCTGCACAAAGATGCATTCATTTTATACTGTTATTTTAGAAATTGGCTATTACCTGTATACAAGTTGAAGCTTGTCAGTCGTCTTCCACTCCTATTACAATTTCCATAGTCTGTATAAAAAGCTACATACTCAGCAACAAGCTTGACAGAACCAAAATTTAAAAAAAAAAAAAAAAAACCAAAAAAAACCCAAAAACGAAAAACCCCAAACAACCAAACAGTTAAGTGAATCATAAAACCACCCAGAGATTTAGGATGGAAGGGACTTTTGAAGATCTCTAGGCCAACCTCCTGCTCAAAGAAGGTCCAAAGAAGGTTGCTTAGGGACATGCTGAGTTGTGAAAATATCCAGAGAGGGAAATCTTAATATCTCTTTAGGCAACCAGTCCCAGGGTCTAACCATGAGGTTACAAGAAGGAATTTTGTCCCTGAGTTCCTTTGCTGTAGCTCTTGCATCTCTGAGAAGGGCCTGTCTCCTCCTCCTTTGTACCCCCTTTTAGCTAGTAAAGGACTGCTAGTAGATCCTTCCTTAGACTTCTGTTCTCCAGGCTGAACAAACCCAGGTTCTTGAGGTTGTCCCTCTCTCTCACTTACTCCAGTCTCAACTATTTTAGTTGCCCTCTGCTGGACTCAGTTCCAGTTTGTTAGTAGCTCTCCTTTAGCTCTGTAAATCCACATTTGCTGACACATACACAGGGCTGTAGGCTTAGGTTCCGCTACAGTGTTACAGCACAATTATTGACCAGCTGCTACATAATCAAATATATTAGACTTAACTACCTAGGCAAAAAATTAATAATGGTAATCTATGAAATAATGGAATTGATTCCAATGGAAAATGTGGATTCTCTGTTTTACTCTAAACCCCAGGGTAGATAAAGCAATAAAGGAATTGTGTTAAGAAACACTGTGAAATTGACTGGGGCATGAAATTAAGACTCTTTTTACAGTCTTTTTTTCATCTCTTTAAAACCACATTATGTAATACTTTTGTAATCTCTTTTGTTCAGCCTAGGCCATTCAGCCCTCCGTTGACTTCTAACTCAAGTCCACCTCCTGCAGCTCCCTTGGCACGTGCAGAGAGCATTTCCTCAATATCCTCTTCTGCATCCCTCAGTGCAGCAAACACACCTACAGTTGGTAAGTTAAAGTAACCATTTTAACTTATTTTAGAAATAGCATAATTCTGCCACTAGGTTCCATTGGACTTAGTTGTTCCATATGTGAGTCCAGTCTAGGTACTTCAAGCATCCTTTGCAATACCTGCTTCTAAATGACACAGAAAGACAGGAGAGTGGATTAATTAGATTAGACCATAGATCAAATTATGGCATGTTCTTTAGAGAAATATTTTTCAAAATTAGTATTCCATGGATTCTTATTTGGTATGCTTGTATATCCATTCATCAAGCACAAAATGTTAACATGTATTTATTCAGATATTATTATATAGGTGCAGAAATATTTTGGGATACTGATAAATTTAAATGAATACAAATGTTCTTAAAATGGAGTCCTTTTATGCTCTTTTTATTTTATTTGTTATCCTGTAATTGCAGTTTCCAAAAAATTAAACTAATGCATCTTTTTCTTCAAGTTAGTGAAGTATATAGGCTAAACAGAGGTGTTTAGTAAAAGCAAAACAAACATCCAAAAAAGATGATGAAAAGCAAATGTGTTGCCACTAATTTCATGTTTTTAAAGGAAAGTCCTTCAGTTTTGGTATTTGGTTATAACAAATCAAAAGGAGAGTTATTAGGGTCTTTTGGTTTGTTGTGGGTTTATTTAAGATGTTTTAACTTGTTTCTTTAGCAGAAAAGTATTTAGTTCCTGGACATTATTACAACTTAAACCCCAAATTAAATCAGATTCTTGAGTTAGCACTCAGTTGGTTATCTGTGAATGTTACTGATGTGAAGGATTCCTTGCCCAGGCTCAGCAGCTCAGGAGAGCATCTGCACAGCTTCTAGTGGGAGTTCTGCAGTGAAAGCAGTGCAGCAGTTGCCACCCTATGCAGGACCAGAACTAGTAAGGTCTGCCCAGCCTTAGGTGCTACAGTTCAGTGTACACCAGTTTTCCAAATGCTGAGAAGAACCATCACAGAAAGATAACTGGTATTTTGGTTGCCAAAGTCCATCTGGGCTCACATCCTCAGGCCTCAGCACTGGTAGCAAGGAACCAGCAGTTGGCAGCAGCATCAATAACACCAGCTCTGAGTGTGTGTGTTGTTGGGGACAGTGACAGAGTGAAATCATGAGATGAGGGAGGACATAAGGAGGTATGTGCTGACACCAAGGTTTGACATGGTTATTAACCTGGCCTAGCAAAAATAAACAAAGCCAGTTCCATCTGCACTGACTGTTTGAATTAAATAGTCCTGAAGGGCTGGGAAGGACAGTGCAAACAGCTGAAAGACTTTGGCACATGAGGATATACTCTGCACTCCATTCTCTATTCTTTTGGCTTTTGCACAAACCAGAGTTCCCCTTACCCCATTTGTTCTGAATAATGGAAAGTTTAATGGAGACTCTAATTTTCCAAGCGAACTTTAAGGCATGCATAATTGAATGTTTCTTTTATGCTTTAGCCTTGTTTTAATTTGCAAAGTATTTTTATATACATTGATTTTTTTAACATCTATTTTTGCTTGAAATATTTTGTTTTCTTGCAATGTTCTGTTTCATTTAAATGTAATAGAGGATGATCTTTTGATTGGAAATCTTCCCACAATTGAAAAGCTTTGTGAGACACCACCAGGTATTGTACTCAAAGCAGATTTACATGTTAACTAATCATCCTAATACACTACATCTAATAAAATTGTATTTCTTTTGAAATAAGTTTCTCCAGCTATTCCTGGTACCTGGGAGATACAAGTATTTTGAACTCTCAATTACTTAACACGTTTTATTTTGCTGAAATCACCAAAACTTGATATAACTGCTTTTATGTAATTTCTGTCTATCCCCCCGCTCCTCAGCCCCCCAAAACAAGCTGAAATTCCGTCTCGCTTCTTTGGTTTGTCATTAACTACTTTCTTTCAAGTAAAGTGAATACATTTTCACTTTGACAATCCTTATTCTCATAAGACAAGTAGGTAAAAATATTTCTGTATTTACATGTAATACAAATATTTGATAACAAAGATAGTCTTTTTCAAAAAATATTTCGTTTTCATGACAGCGATTTAGCCAATATTAAAATTGCCTGAATCTCTGTTCCTAAACTGATGTAAAACCATTTGATCAGGTTTATTTATTTGCCCATTTTATGACCAATGATAAAGTCTTTTGTCCTGCAGTTTGGCATCTTCCTTGAGTGTGTCAATGCAACTGTTGGCATGGTTGTATCACTGGCTGTTGTGTCAGCTCAGCTCAGGGGCTGTTAATGAGGCGGAGGCAGGTAGCAGGGCATCAAAGCAAGTTTTGCTGTTACTGCCGAGGGTACTAGAACTGCAGCCTTAAGCTCGGCTGCAGCCTGAGATGCAGCAAGCCCACCTTGGTGCAGCTCTGTGACGTCCCGTCCCTCTGAGAGCTTGCATCAGGCATGGAAGGCCCTGAAGTTGGATATCACTGCATCGCATGGTGTTTTCAGCAGCCAGATAACAAACCAATGACTTCCAGAGTTAGGTTAAACAATTATGCTTGCTTCAATTTATTGCTGTTTAGGAGAATGCTTAGATCTTTGATGAATCAAAGAGTGATGAACAGTGAGGGCAGAAGCAAATAAGAGAGAAGTGATCTCATTTGTAGTCCCTCAAATACATCTCGGAGAAGTGTGTGAAAGAGAGAGAGTGTGTGTGTGTGTGTGTGTATTTGCTTTGGTGTTCCCCAAAAACAGTGTAAGTAGTGTTGTTATTTGCAATAAATTTCACTCGCCACTCAAGAAATCAGTCTTTGTCTTTCACTGATAGGAATATAATTTATATATTGGCATTATTCTTCATGATTTTCAGATACTAGACCTGTGAAGGACGTCCAGACTTCCTTTTTGCTTCTGAAAGAGCTGAGGAGGCACAGCCACAGTTTTAGAGTAATTAGGATTAGTTTGCCATGAGCAGTATTATATGGATGAGCAGGATTATATGTATTGTAAAGTATTCTACAGTATGAAAGAAAAATTTCTCATTTTGCTCATGAAAAGAAAAAGATTGCGCCTCCTTTTTGATAGATAATATTATGTGATACAGGCCATTTCAGCAGTGGTACAAAAAATTAGTAAGATGCTCTCCACTGTGCTGCTGCACTAATAAAAAGATGGAACTTCCAGTATTGTCTTTTATATTCAGTACAGATATAAAACACTGGCAAAAAGTAAAATCTCGTGACAACTGGTTTCATCAATTGTACGCACATATTTCAAAAAGCTGTAGCATGAGGTCAGAGTTGATTTTTATAGCCATGCGTTGGAATTGTGTTGTTTTGGCATAGTCTTCTGTGAAGGCTTCTCCAGCAATTTCTCCTGGGGAATTGTAGTCTTTGTTGGCTGAAATAGTCAAAAGAATATTCAACAGTTTGTTTATGTGGGGTAATATTAATGCATTTGCATTTAAATTCATGCATACTTTAAGTGAAGTCTTTGCATTTCTCTGGCCATGTTATCATGCATTCTTCGGTACAATAAGCATACAGTAGAGGGGTTTTTTTAAAGTATCTTAGTCAATGTCTAATTTTCTTTGAATCTGTTGACTTCACTCTCCTCTGTAGCCATTTTAATGCAGTGTTGCTCTGTCTCATATGTATTTCCTTGTGTCCATTTACATAATGTCATACTGATAGTCCTGTTTTCTTAGGCTGCTAAGCAGTGTTTTGATGGTACAACTGTACTGTACTATGTTTATATTTTTCTACTTATATATCGAGTAATACTTCAGATGCTACTGTGACCTTGATGGTAGTAACCTCTTGTGAAAATTACAGATGTAGTAAACCATTCTGAAATCTATTGCTAAGCTCTTTGAAAATTAAACCTATACACTGTATGTATGTATTCTAGGTGTTTCACGTGGTCCCAGCCCTGTCAGCCTTGGAAACCAGGACACCTTGCCTGTTGCAGTAGCCCTTACTGAATCTGTTAACGCCTACTTTAAAGGAGCAGATCCCACAAAGTTAGTTAAATAGTGAATTGTTTTGAATGTAATAAATTACAATAAAAAAACACACCGGGTTTATTTTTTATATTTTTGGGGGAAAATGTATATATATATTAGAAGGGGGATTCAAAGGGGTCTTTTTGTCCCCTGTGTAAATGACAACAGTGGCTTGTTGCTCTGTATTGGCGGGCATCCCACTGGGAATTCATATATCCCTGCTTTACAAAAATGTGTTCAATGAGAACACTGAAACTGAGAAGTTTTTTATCATAGTCAGGTAGGTGCTATGTGTATATTTGGGCAACTAAAAGCACTTCATTCCCTCTGTCACATCCCTTGCTATGCTACTTAGACCTCGCCTAAGCATAGTTGTGCCATGTTTTCAAAGCCTGAAAAATATCCACCAAGACTACTGTATGCTTAACCAGCTAAACTTTTTTCTTTACTTATTTCATCTGACTTCCAAGATGAAAATGACAGTACATTGTCACATTACCCATATTTGAAATTTCAGTCATCAGATTATGAAAGCACAGTGATTACTTTAAAATTAGTATTAAAATTAGACAGTTAATGAGTTGCAATGAAACTGATATTTTCTTTCTCTTCTAGATGCATTGTGAAGATTACTGGTGATATGACTGTATCATTCCCAAGTGGGATTATTAAAGTCTTCACCAGCAACCCATCTCCAGCTGTGCTCTGCTTCAGGGTGAAAAACACAAGCAAACTAGAGCAGATTCTTCCAAATGCACAACTTGTATACAGGTTTTGTATTTTTTTAATATAATAGCAAACTACGTGATTTGTAAAATTTGAATTGTTATATATGTAAATCTGAATTCTCTTCAGTCTTGTTGATTTGGTAATACATAATTTAATTTCCTGAATTAGTCTTGCTCAGCTCAGTTCTCTCCACTGCCACCATTTAAAATCTCAGTGATTACTGGACTTGAAAATTCTGCTAACAGCCATAAAAATTAGTTTGTAAATGTAGCTGTGTTTTTACATGCATTTTATGAATTATTTCTTTTTACAGTAGTAACTGGTAAGATTAAATGATGAAACAGTAGATTTAAATGGAAAACAAGTAGTAGGAGCTACACCTAATCTCATTTGTCAGTTACTGGTGTATTTTTAAACTGTGTCATTTCTACAGTAGATCAGATCAGCTACATAACTGTATCTCCTAGGTGTATAGCAGCATGTTTGGGAGAAGTCTTAAGAAAAATGTTTGCCAATTGAGTAGAATAAGTGTTGAAATCACAGCATTTGGAGATCTTTTAAAAAAATCTTAAAAGCTGTAATTATTGAGCAGACATCTGTTTCAGCTGAGCAGTTTCTATTTTATTTATGGGATAAATTATTTGAAAACAAATACTTTTAGATGCTACATTTTATAAATTACTGAATTAAAGACTCAAACCATATGCATCTATTCTTTTGTATTTAATTTCATTTTGATCATTCATAATATAATGAATGATTCATACAAATTTAAACCTCATTGCTTTTTGACATGAAAGTTTATAACTGAAATGTTAGCAGAGCTGTATATGACAGGGTGAATTATACTGAAAAAGTACGTTTTGAAAAAAAAATAAAAATGGTATTCTTGTGTGAGTGCAATAACACTTCATTAGTTAGAGAGGATGCATGTAATGATATTTACAAAGTTAAACCCAAATAATAGTAATTTGACTTTTCATCATATATTGCAAAGGGTATCATTTGCTTGGTATTTGTAAAGTTTTTAATGAGAGTGATATTTGTGGTGATGTCCAAATTTCTGATTTGAATTTAACTTGGTTGTAGAGCAGCAGTAAGATTGTACTACTGGCTTCATTTATTTAAGTTGTGGAAGGCCTCTGTAGTGATACATGTTTATATTTTACTGAAAATGGAAATTTCATTAATTGCAACAGTGTATTGAGAACCAAATTCTAGGAAAATTGGACAGAATACTGGTACATAAGTTACTGTTCTAGGACATTGAACACATTGCAGTCATATTTACTTTTACTCTGCAGACACACTCTGTACTCCTCTTTAGGGATGAATGTAGCTCCTTACTGTATCCGTAGACATTCAGATGAGGTCTTTGATTCTTAAGTGATGTGAATTTTGGTTTTGAATCGTTTTCTTAAAAGCTTCATCCTTATTCAAAATAAGGCTGATGCAACCAGAGCTGAAAATATTCTCGATCTGCAGAACACCATGCTCCAGTACCTCCCAAACAGGATTTTGCTTTTGCAGTCATGTACACTCTTTCCTACATATAGAAGTGATATACAAATTGTTACTAAGATTGAATGCAACTATAAGTATCTGAGAAACAATTGTCTATAATACTCTGAAAATCACTTTTAACTGAACAGATTTTGAAAGCTCACACTGTACAAATATATGACAGTATGGTTACACATACAGCACATCTTAATTCAGTGCATATGTTATAACCCAAGCTAATTATGATTTTAGGATTTATTCCAAATTGGATAATGTTCCTCTTCAAATCCCACTTTCATCCCCATGTCCCACACATCCTTAAGGCACCTAATTTTATTAAAATTGTGTTTTATTAAGTGTAAAATCCCAATTCAGCACTAACTCCGTTTTGTGATACAGATCATCATTGGAGGAAACTCACTGCTCCACAACCTGGAAGCAGAACTTTTACCAGATAAAACAAACAGTTAATTTGTCTTAATATTTAGGAAGGTACAATTATGTGTAATAAAGCGTTAGAACAAATTCTTGCTTGAAATAGTGAGGAAGAGGAAAGATCTAATCTTAATTTTTAGAGATCCAAAATAATAACTCACTGTTGCCTTTTGACTTACCTTTCTTCCTTGTAGTGATCAGTCACAAAGTGACTCCAGTACTAAGGATTTTTGGATGAACATGCAAGCTATAACCGTCTACCTCAAGAAATTATCAGAGCAGAATCCATCTGCATCCTATTACAATGTGGATGTTTTAAAGTATCAGGTAAACACTTTTTTTTCCCCTTTGGAAATTTTAAGGCATATTTGGTATGTACACAGAAATTAAAAGAATTGTTCTTTGCCTGCTAGCATGCAGATGAACTGTCATCTGTCATCTAGACCAGTCCTGGGTATGTCACTGTTTACAATGCATAGGCTCTGCCTAGACTTAGTGCCTTCCTGCTACACTTATGTCATTCCCTTGGATTCATGACCTGTTTCAGCTTGCTCACACATCACTCTAGTTCACAAGTGCAAGCTTCAGACATTGCTTCTTTAGGTATTTGTTAGCAAAGCCTAATTTTCCTTGAATTTAGGAGTTTTGGTGGGAGGTTGGTTGAGTTTGTAGTGGTACTGTCTTTGAGATTATAGTTGCCCAAGTTTTGGATGCTGTAGCTGATGAATTCTGATATATGAGAACGTCTGATATTCTGACCTCTCACAATGTAATGGAACATCTCATCCTGGAAACCATTTACAGGCACACAAAAGACAAGAAGGTCGTCAGGAATAGTCAGCATGGATTTACCAAAGAAAAGTCATGCTTGACCAACCTGATAAACTTATGTGATAAAGAGACTGCCCTGGTGGATGAGGGGAGAGCAGTGGATATTGTCTACTTAGACTTCAGGAAGGCTTTTGATGTTGTTTCCCATAGCATCCTCCCAGAGAAGCTGGTGAAGTACAGGCTGAATGAGCAGACACTGAGGTGGACTGAAAACTAGCTGAATAGCCAGGCCCGGAGGGTGATGGTCAGTGGCATGACATCTAGTTGGAGGCTAGTAACTAGCAGCATACCCCAGGGGTCAATACTGAGTTTACAGTCCTGTTTGACAGCTTCATTAATGATCTGGTTGGTAGGGCAGAGTGTACCCTCAGCAAGTTTGCTAATGCCACTGAACTGGGAGGACCTTTTGGATACACCAGAGGGTCATTCTGCCCTCCAGAGAGACCTCAACCAGCTGAAGAAACGGGCTGACAGGAACCTCATAAAGTTCAACAAGGAGAAGCATACCTGGGGAGGAACAACCCCATGCACCAATATATGCTGGGGGCTGCCCAGCTGGAAATCAGCTTGGCAAAAAAGGACCTGGGGGTCCTGGGGGACACCATGATGAACAGGAGCTAATCATGTACCCTTGCTGCAAAGGCAGCAAATGGTCTCATGGACAGCATTGGGCAAAGTATTGCTAGTAGGGCAAGGGAGATGATCCTTCACTTCTCAGCACTGATGAGGCCACACCTGGAGTACTGTGTCCAGTCCTGGGTGGTCCATTGCAAGAGGGCCATGGACATACTGGAGAGAGTCCAGTAAAGGGCCACAAAGGTGATGAAGTATCTGTCCTGCAAAGAAAGGCTCAGAGAGCTAGGACTGTTCAGCCTGGAGAAGGGAAGGCTCAGGGGGGATCTTACCAATGTATACAAATACCTGAAGGGAGATTGTAAAGATGACAGAGCCAGGCTCTTTTCAGTGGTGCCCAGTGACAGAACCAGAGGCAATGAGCACAAAAAGAAACACAGGAGGTTCCCTCTGAACATCACACCTTTTTTTTCCTGTGAGGGTGACTGAGCAGTGGAACAGGTTGCCCATAGGAGTGTTAGGAGTGTGGGAGTCTCCATACTTGGAGATAAGCAAAAGCCACCTGGACATGGTCCTGGGCAGCTGGCTCAAGGTGGCCCTGCTTGCACAGCAGGGTTGAACAGGATGACCTCCTGAAGTCCCTTCCAACCTCAACTATTTGGTGAACCTGTGAGAAGGTGTTCTGGCTGTCAATAAAAAATCTTGAAAATTCAAGACGGACAGACTCATTCCAAAGGGAGAACAGGGATTCGCTAGGCCGCCGTTGAAATCATTGAACATCAGAGACAACTGTCTACACCAGAGAACAAAATAACCTGTTAGTCCAGCTATTAATACCATTGTAGTTTCCACATCCTCCCAATATAGTTTAAAATCTTGGCATACTGAATCTATAAAAATCATGTTAGGCACACAGAATTCCTGAGAAAGATGGAAGGAGCAAAACATTTCTTTGGATTGGAGAAATGAGTACTGTGGAAGAATGATATCTATTTATGATCTTTACTCTTGGGGAAAAAATGAGGCATTGGCACGCAGAAGCCCTGACAAATAGAAAAGGTTCTGGGCTGCCAAGGAAAGGTGAGAAGGGACACTAGGACATAGCAGTATCCTCGGGTACACTAGGAGGGTGGTAGAGATGCAGCAGGGCAGTAGCACAAGCTCAGCCACAGAAGCAGCATCCAGCTTATCTGCAGCAGGGAGATAATGCTTTGAATAGGTAAGAACTGTTTTGCTGGCTGCCTGTCTCATAATGACAGGTATTGCCCTCTGCTGCTGGCTGCTTGGGCAACTGAATTGGTATGGCACGCAACTGCTAAAGATGAAGGCGTTTTGCTGCAGGTATGCTTCTTGTGTGGGGCAGAACACAAGACTAAAACAAAATTATTTTGACTTACAAAAGCCAGAACAGGAAGGAGCTTCATGAGCCAAAGGCAGTTTAAACCTTTTCTTTAATTATTTTAATTTAAAATTAAAAGAAGAGGAATTACTTTAGGCTGCGACGGTCTTCAGAATTCTGCAATTAAGGACTCGGAGGTCAATTGTTGTCTTGATCTTCTGTCAGGATTTAGTTGTATTTGTATCATTACCTCATTCTGCCCAAAAGGGGAATATTTTAATTAAGCTACTTTCAATGGTTTATTCTTTTACAGGTATCCTCAAATGGCATCCAGTCCACTCCCTTAAATCTTGCAACTTACTGGAAATGTAATGCTAGCACTACTGATGTGAGAGTGGATTATAAGTACAATCCAGAGTCTATGAATGTGCCTAGTATGCTCTCTAACGTCCAGGTTGTGGTACCAGTAGATGGAGGAGTAACAAACATGCAATCACTTCCACCTGCAAAATGGTAATATTAATACTTTTGAGGTTATTATTTTGGATTCATTTCAGGGTATTCATTAGTGTCATAGACAGCCTGAAAATTTTCACTGGAAGAAACAGCTGATTTTTTTTTGTTTTGTTGTGATAAAATGCATAGTATCAGATATTTAGGACATTTTCTGGTTCACAACAGACCATGTGCAGCCAATTTGAATAAACTAAAATGAGACAATATACACCCATTCCAATTGTGTAATAAACAGGCCTTTATGAAATTTCCAATGTTTGCTTTCTTTTGGCCAATAGACAGGATAGACATTTTTAATACAGTAACTTGAAAACATAATCTCTTAATGGTTAAAACACATTTTGTGTGTTTATATAAATATATTTATGTATATGGATTAGAGAGAGAGAGTAGAAGAAAAGCAGTTCTTGAAAGAATTTCTTGATTTTCTAGCTTAAAAATTAGCTTCTAATTGAAATGGGTTTAAACCAAACCTGAGTAACTGAGGAACTCTTCATAAGACAAGTAGCACTGTCACTCAATTCAAGCATCATGCAGAGTATTATCTGACTAGCAGCTACCAGCCACCACCTTCTAAGCCTACATGTACAGCAGCACTTGAAAGTGAGACACAGACCATGGGTAATTATGTTTCTGGAAGTTAATGAAAACAAGCAGAGGGTAGTGGGAATAGGTAAAGCAGAAGGTGAGCAGATTTCAACCACTGCACCTGTGGTTTGGTAGCACATAGGTACCTTCCCAGCTGTAAGGTAACTCCTGGACTGTTAATTCCCAGAAGAGTCTTTTTAATTTGAAGAGGGCAAAGAATACCAAGTTCAAGGAAGCCAGGCTTTTTTAACTTTGTTATTTACAGGTCAGTTTACCTTATAAAGCAAGGTTCAGAAGAAAAATAAACTGCATGCATTTATCAGGGAGGTTCTGGTGTTTATGGAGGGAAAACATTCAAATGTGTTAATTGGACAAAATGGTAATACCATTTTAAGTGGAAAAAATCCTGGCAGGACTGAATCTTTCTTGACTTGGTATTTCAAGAGAGCAATACCTTTAACAAAATCACCTTAAGTTTATTCTGAGCGAGGGTAGGTTCAGTATCCTGCCTGAACAACGTGACTAGAATGACTGGTGAAGCCAGTCTCCCTGCCCGGGCTCCTTGCACAAAACCTTCTGTAATGACGCCTGAGTGAGAGCAGGAATGCCCGGGACCCAGCACACCTAGTGTTAGCTAGGAAGACTCAAATCTGAGTGACAGTTTCATTACAGATCATCTGATTAAAGGATTTGAGCCAGATTCTTTCACCTAGGTAACTACCCAAGGCCAGAATTTTGAGCCTGGAAAACTGACAAAAAACCAAAAAAAAACCCAAACAAAACAAAATACAGTCATGTTCCAGGCAGCTGTAGTATTTGTGGTGTGCTACCTGCTTGGTCTAGTGGATTGGGTGGTGGGGTTTTGATTTTTTAACAATAAATGGTTTATGACTTGACCTCCTGCAACTAACCACTACCATCTGTGCTACTTGTGTGAGCATTTCACTCCTGCTACACCAATGCCAAAGGCAACTGCAAACCTGTCAGCGCTTCATGCTGCTCACAGCTTTGAGTTGTTGACTTTCCTTCAATGCAACTGCTGCAAAGTGCTCCAGGAGGTAAAATGCCCTGCCAGCTTAGGTACTTTGGTGCTTGGTGCCCTCCTCTGCCCCTTTACAGCTCAGAAGTGAGCGTAAACCCTGTATCACTTACAACAATTCGTTTTACTAGAGTGGAAGCACACTAACATTCATGCTGCCAGGAGTATCTCATCCCATCATCATGAGGCATAAAGACATAGCTTTCAAACTGCTTGCAGAGTGTTTGGCCTGTCTTTACCCTTTGAGACTATGGAGGGGGTTGAGTTGTGGAGACACAGCCGGGCCGTAAGATAGCATGAACTGTATCAAAAGGTCCAGAGCTCTGCTGCTCAGGGGCAATGCAGACACACCCTTCTCTTCATCTGTTTGCTTTGTATAGTTCCCACAAACATACCTTGTGTAATATTTTTATAAACCTCCATTTAGAGATGTCTGTAACCAGTGTAAATCTGGGTATAATATGCCAAAACTGGTGCTTATAACTAACCTGCCATTCTCTTACAGGAATGCAGACCAGATGAAAGCGTATTGGAAAATATCTAGCATTTCAGAGAAGTCTGAGAATGGAGGCAAGTTGAACTCTTATTATGTTTCCTTGTACATAAAAATTGTAACAGTAAAAAGGTAATTATTATAGCCTCTACACTCTCACGCTTGTTTACACATCATCTCACGCTGTATCCTGTTTACCAGTTTACCTTGTTCTCAACTAACTTCCTCCTGAAGAGTTTCCATTAACAGTGAGATGTCAAAATATAAATGTATTAATTAGCTATAAAAGAAAAAAAATGAATGAAGCCCCCTGAAAGCAGTTGGTAGGTCTAAAATAGAGTTTAGACTTAGTGAGAAATTATTACATTAATGCTATTTGGAAATGAGCAGTTATTCAAAGGAAAATATGTTCAATATCTGTGTCTTGCCACACACTAACAATAGCAATAAAGTAGAAAGATGTACAGGGAAGACCTAGGGGACTGTGGAGAAGGGGAAAAAAAAAAAGATCCAAAAGTCCTGTGCTGAGGTAGGCTCAACAATAGATGATTCTTGACCAGCATTTTGAGGGTCTTTGTTTTGGTCACATGTTGTATATGGTCATATGTACGACTCCAGAAAAAAAATTAATCTATGCACATCTGCTGAGAGTGGTAATTTATATAGCATTTTATAAGGTATCAATAGTTGTCCTCTGCCCACCTGCCTTTCCCTGAGGTCTAGTCGATGTTGCAGCCCTTACAGCCTACGCAGGTGCAATGTTCTTCTGAAGCAGAAAACAGATGGCAAAGGGAGTCATCTTATCCTCAAAGCCTCTGTAGAGAATGAACTCATGGTGTAAAGGGCGGTCCTTAAGCCCTGTTTAAGAATTTAGTGTAGGGCATTATGAGAGCACAGATTTGCTTATAAATATGGCTGGTTTCATGTGGAAACCACAATCCTGGGAAGGGAAGACCTCTTGTATGCCTGCAAAGGCTGCAGAGTTGTGGTCATCATTCAAACAAAACCAGAGAGAATTTTATGTGACAGAAGTTGTTGCTGTGTTCTGGTGTACTTTGTCCTTCACTGACCTCACAGTTCTTTGCCATCTGTCTTCCATTATGATTATGTAGGGATAGCTATCTTCTTTTCCAAACTGTGAGCTTCTTTTAAGAAAAATTACACTAAAACACAAATGCAGCCAGATGAACAGCTACTGTATACCTGCAGAGCAGCATAAAATGGACTGCCAGTGATGCAGATTGCATCTTGTGTGCGTTCAACAGACTGGCACATATCCCACTGCTTCTGATATATTCCCTTCTCTTTCCACCATCTTTCTTCCCCTTTTCTTTGAGTATAAACATGTAGTACTCAAAATACGCTGTCTAAGAAGAAGTAATACTGTGATGGTTTTACACTTACAGAAACAAAGGGAGAAGTTGCACAAACACTGTTAATAATAGGTCAAATGTGTTGAAGTCTTCTTTGTTCTAGTGTACAGGGTGGTAAAGTGTTTGGGGGTTTTTTTATGCTCAAACACATTTATGTAAATTGTCAATTGCAGACAGATAAAACAGAACAAACTTTCAGAGCACTTGAATATATGAGTTTCTATACTTAGAGTGGAAAGAAGTTCCAGTTTACCCTAACCGTGGCAGACCTACTGAGGAAATGAAATGGACTTTAAGCCAAATTTATCAAGAGCAAGCCATTGCATAAAAGAGTTTCATTCATTAATTCAGGCTTTTACCCCAGTAACATTTCACTTACTAACTTTTCTCATCATTTAGCAGTTCCTATTGGAATAGCAAGTTGTTGTAAAGAAAAAATACTTGACTTTCATTATTTCATTATTAATTATTTAAAATTCATTCTTCCCAGCATATTTCGCAAGAACAAGAAGTCTTGTTTAAGAACTAGAAAAAAGAATCTAGTAACAACATTGAGGGCTTTTTAAGTGCCTTGTATTGACTACAGAAATGTACATAAAATTATTTTGAAATATTGCTGCTTTATAACAGCATCAAAGTGATGACACTTCACCACTGTCTCTGAAAAATCAACTGAAATTTCTGGGTTAAAGTATTTAATGAGACCTTGTCTTTATTAGAAAAAAAAGAATTTTTCATCTGGGTACATTGCTGTATAGCTGCATTTCTTCCAGTGGTTTTGTTTGTGTACATTCATCCAGACAGATTGTGACAACACTTAAATATTCTGATGTACTTTCAAATCTGCCGATGAAAAGTACGAGACAGGTGTTATTAAGTACTTACAGACCAGAAAGCTTAAGTGATTATTTAAGGACCAATCAGATATTTCAAGTGATAAGTGATTACCAGGCTGTCTAATACACACATTCTTTATAATCTTGCAGAAATGTGTATAATTTCTCTTTAAATTATTCGCTAGTCATTGTCTTAAACAGAGTATTGGGGAAAAAACAGACTTTCACTGTCATCTTTTTTGAAAATTTTGTAGGACTGCTGCTAAGAATAGATCTCAAAGGTCACCATGTTAGTTTCACTTCTTACTGCTAAAAAGTTTGGGACATCATCTTGTTCTTGCAAAACAACCAGCTTTTCGGTTTTGTTATTTTTATAGGTTCTGGATCCCTCAGGGCAAAATTTGAACTTTCAGAAGGGCCCAGTAAACCAGCAACACTTGCAGTGCAATTCATTAGTGAAGGAAGCACCCTTTCTGGAGTAGATGTAGAGCTTGTAGGCACTGGCTATCGGCTTTCCCTCCTTAAGAAGAGATTTGCCACTGGTAAGACACTGACATGCTTATATATTCAAGTTAATATTACATATTCTATAGTGCTGAATTATAAAACATGAAACTGTTAAGTAAGTGATGCATAAATAGTTGCTTTTTATTAAAATGTGGCTGAAAACTGTTTCACAGATTTTTTTATTCTCCATAGTCACTCAAACTGCTCACAGGAAAATACTGATAAAATCTGTTTTGTCTAGTGACTACAAAAAAACTGCTTTTTTTTTTTTTTTTCAGGACGGTATATGGCAGATTGCTGATGTACCTGTGAAAGTCATTGGATCAAAGGAGTGCAAGAAGCTCACTCTGCCCCTCTTTACTTGTCAAACACTATTTTAATATGCATTAATTTTTTTAAAATGTTGACCTACTTTGAGGCTGAACTACGGAACAGGAAATGCACTTTTAAAAGTCATTTTGCGAACTTTTTATTACTTTATAATAGCACTGAAGTTAACTTCAACACTGTCTGTAAATGATCAACTGCAATATTTGGGAAAATTTGCTGAAATTTTAGTAAATTTCTATAGATGAAATCAAAACAGTAATCCATAGTTGTAATGGAAGTATAAAATTGTATGTTATACTGTAAGCAGTAAACCTAAAAATGTAGGAGATTAAGAAATATTTGAGGTTTCCATAAGTAATATTAATTTTTCAGATTCTTCAACTGCCAGTTTTTAAAGAAAGCAGAGGCAAAGTCTCATGTAATTCTTGTATCCACTCATGCCACAAAACCAGCTGAGTTAGAGATGTATAAAAGAAATGTACCTTGATGCCCATGTATCATATATTATTAACATAAAAGTTGTTTCATATAGGGTTTTTTCCTAAGTGCAATGTGTTACAAAATTGCAAAAGACAGCAGAGGTTTACTTCTGCAGTTAGTAAATTTTATGGGCATTGTGATTGTTTTAATTAATGGTGTAGATTTAATTTATTTTTATATGAACTGCATAACATTTGTGCCTTTAAAAAAAGCCCGTGCCTATCCAATTTGTAATTCATGTGCCTCACTTCATTTTTCAAAGTTTGGCTCTTCATCAAGAAAGCACAGTGTTTGTATAATACACACAACTTTATAAAAATTTCTTTGACTGGGATTTATTTAGAAGGCACATTTGCAAAGACTTAAGATTGTTTTAAAAGGAGTTTAAAATACTGGATTACTTCCTCATGAAGTAATTCCAATAAATGTGGCTGTAGTAAAGGGTGATGCATTATGCAGGACTTCGAAACTTTGAGATAGTAACTTTAATGTCACCAAAGATGAGAATCCTGAAAAATCTCCGAAGATGGTAAAAGCAAACTTTCAAAAGCAAACAGCATTTCCCTTCACTTTTACTGCAGGTCTTCAGACTGTGAGTGGTTTTGGGATATATGATGTGAATGTAAACTTAATACTTTGGCAGGAATAGCATTTTAGAAGTATATTTTATGGCAGCAGGATGACAAGTACTGCCATTTATATTAGTTTAATTTTTTTCTGTAACCACCAATTTTAATATTTGTATTGTCACCTAATCTGCTTGCCACAGCCTAAGCACAGGGAAGTGACACATAAGTAACATTTTTTAAAGCAAGTCACTAATTTAGAAAATCTTCTACGTATTTCTATCAAGTGTTTTTTCAGTGCTGAAATCAAAAGTACTGGGGCAAACAGTAACCTGCCCATGGGGATATATGACTATTTTGAATACCTGTATCTATTTTAAGTTCTGTATTATATATATGTTTTCAGTGAAACGTGCTTGAACTAATTAATGCAAAACCAGTAATGAATGGACTGATGAAGCTTTACAAGAAATTGAGCTTTGTAGAAGCTGCGTAAATACTAATGTATACTACACACTTTCGCAGATGAGAGTTCTATTGTTAGCACTAAGCACATACTGTACTGTAGATTTGATGGGAAGAGTATATTTGGCTTTTAATTTGCTAATCTGATGGAATGGTAAATTCCTAACTCATAAAATGGTACAGTCTTTTTACTGGAATCTTAATTGTAATCTGCTTTGCAATCAAACTGTGTTTAACAAGACAATATTTTATTAATGAAAACCCAAAACTGCGTTGCTATTTTTAATCAAGTATTACTTTCTTTTATAAGTTAAATGAAGTAGTTATGTTTCAGCACTTTTAAACTAGCCTTCATTCAGGTAATTATACATACTTTTGCATTGGGTGCAGGTTACAATTTTGAAGCCATACAAGTTTATATAGACTTTTTGTAAAGAAATTCAAAAACAATGTAAAAAGCACATGTAGCTATCTGATAAAAACAAAAACAAAACATACATAGCAAGCTGGTTCTTGCTTGTATGTACAACAATATCCATTGTAGCTGCCTCCTAAGAAAATTAACTTGTAAACACAACTCTAAAGAATCTGAAATTTTATGAATTGTTATTACATCAGACTGTAAATTAGAGCATACAAGTTTATCTTACAAAAATTGTAAATACTTCTGATTTTTCATAAAATGTAAATTTTTAAAAATATGCACCCATAATAAACATGTAATATATAATTTACATACTGATTTATATTGCCTGTACTTTTGCATAGTCCCACAGAGCTTCTAAGCGATAATAGAACAAAACTATACCTGTATTGAAAAATGTTAATTTCTTTTTAAGTGATAAGGGGTAGAGATAATATACAAAGTCTTTTACATATTCAAAAAACACCACACAGAATGTGGGTGGAAAGATGACTTCTGCAAAGAGTTGCAGCTTTACTAAACTGGAATGCCTGAGATGTCTACAAAAAATGGATTATGCCTTTATGATTAACTAACCACTTAGATTAGGCAGAACTGTAGATACATTTATTAGAAAAATCTCAACTTGATAGGCATGAGCTGCTCTGTAAATTGTGCTATCAAATGCTGTACATTCCGTAACTTCCTTAAGCCTGTATCTTGTTGAGTGCACAGGGGGAAAATCAGTAGCAAGATTAAAGTAATTCTTTCTGATTTCTTCTGTTCCACCAGTCTATAAAAGTAGACCATTTAAGTACTACTACAGCAGCCTGAGAGTAGTCCTTCTAAGCTGCAACTACAGAAACAAAAGTTGAAACTGAATAAATGTGTTTGAATCTGTCGCTTTCCTACTAATCCCACAGCCTATGTAAGTTTAGTCAGTCATGACATTAGATTCATTTTCTCAGCTGGCTAGATATCATTGCACAAAGTACCATTCTTGTCATGCTGGAAGGCAATAGTCCAAGAGCTTGATTCTTATCTTCTGCTAGAAGGCAGGAGTGAAGAATGTAAGTGCCTGATAGTCAGACCAAATGGTCCATCTAGCCCAGCAGCCTGTCCAACAATGGCCAAAGAACAGACTGTGGCATGGAGGGCTCACAAGCCATTTCCATTCTACTCCTCCAGCATCCTCAGTTACTGGATGATAGGGATGTAAACAAGTATAGAGCTGCTCAGTTCTTCTAGTATTCATTGAACTTCAAAGTGTCAGAGATCATTGCTCTGCTCTGGGACTTCTGTTAACATTTGACTTTTGTTATTGTAAGCCAGTGCCCACATACTACTCACAACTACTGTAAACTGGATTTATACTGCTCAGGCAGGTTTGTGATTATCTGAGTACGTGATCAGGTAGTTTTTCAGGGGTAACTGACTACCTCTACCACTGCCAAATTTATGTAGGGTATTTGAAGGAGGTAAGATATTTGATTATCAACTGCAACAGCATGGGAGTTACAGCTGTGTTGGGGTTTGCTATCTATCTAGAAAGGAAGGTCTTGCATCATGCCAACAAGGATTAAATTTTAAAACTTGTGTGTTTGAGAAGCTTAAGATAGGCATCTTAATATCTGTGTACCTTTTGTTTTCTTGGAATTGCTACATAATTAGTTTCCATTTCAGTTGTCATGAAAGGGCAATTTTACTTTAGAACATGCAAGTAAAAACTCTGGAATTCCTCCAAGGATAGAGTAAGCTAAAAACAGTTCAAGGTACTAAAGCAGCAAATAACATACTGTGTGGTGCCCTTGACGGGACTGATAACCAGGCCTCTTCATTTAAAACTTAATGCTTATATTCCAGTTTGCATATTATTACGCTACTGAGTATTCCTTCTCAACTCAGTTTGACCTCCATGTTTACCAACATGTTGATTTTTAAGTTCTCCCTTAGCTCATTCAATAACCAACAGAAAGCAAACAGTCTTTAAAGAATAAAATAATCTTAAAAACACAAGAGGCCTTTTCTGGATTACTTATTAAATATTTAATACTCATATTCTGCATTTTCTGTAGTTGCTTGCACTTCCTTTGGAATCCATTCTTTCCATTTTTAAATCTGGGATGGCTATTTTAATTATTATAACTGAAGTATGATTTTTTTTGCTATTGTCCCAGCTGTATTTCTTTCAAAAAGCCTTGTTCTGTAACTTAGCTTTTATTTTTTCATTATTAAAACCTAGCTGGTATAGTTTTTTTAAAAAATAGGTTTAATAATTACAAGCCATAAATCATGCTAACTTCACCACTTTGATTACAATTCAACTTCTTCTCTTAGCATCACCCTTAGCATCATCTGCCTTCTTGAGGTTCTTGTTTCCGAAGTCATGTTTTCTGCTCCAGAAAGCAGTGGTAATGTGTTCAGTGATGACTCAGTTCTTTCTTCATCATGGCTAAATGAAGCAGCCCATTTTTACAACAATTGCTGATTGTCCCCTCCAGATGTCCCCCCATGCTTTGTAATTAGATTAACTCCTTATATAATCCCCACAGCCTTCCTTTCCACTTCACGCTACTGTCATCAGTAGGTTATATGAATAGTCATCACTAATACAGAAATACTAAAGCTGCCCCAGTGTTAGTACTGAGAAGACATTGCATCCAGGCAAGATGCACCAATACAACTTGGGAAGGAAAAAAACCCACAAAAAAACAAAACACAACCACCAGAGCTCAGAAACTGTTACTTACTTACCTTCTACTTCTGTTGCACCGAATTTCTCTGGAGCCTTACAGGACTGTGGGTTTTGACAGAGAACTAAAGTCCAAACAGACAGAGCTTTCAGCCTCTGACTAAGCACCTCACCTCGCTCCTGAACACAAGCTTGTCCTCCACACGCCAGTATCCCTCAGCCTCTGTGTATAAGTCTCTTCTTGCTTCTGAGCAGTTCCTAGATTACATCACACACCAAGTACTTGAGTATGTGAGCACAGGAGTGTCACAGTCTCTGATCTGCCATCTCTGCAGCTGACATCTCTCCAAAGTCTCACCAGCCTGTTCCCATGTACAGACCAAATGCTGCTGCAGTTTTTCTCCTGCTCAAATCACGTTTCCATGTTCTGAGTCACTTGATAACACAGTAAGCTGGATGTCCACTTCTACTGAGAAGATAGATTGAATTTAGTTTTGTTTAAGGTCTAAAATGCAGAAGATTTCTCAATTTAAGAACTGCATCTTGCACACCTAGGACAAGAAACAGCCTCAGGCAAACACACTGTTACTTTGCTGTAATTTCTCTAGTTAATACAGAGCAAACACTGCTCTCACAGGAGACAGAATAAGGAAATTACATGGAAAAACAAATGTGGGCTCCAGTGTTCTCTTTAGATTAAGGGGTAGAAGAGGTATTTGACATAACTTCCCCATAAAGGAGTTGAAAATTTTTAAAAAGTCAGGGTGATGGGCCATTACAGCTATTCTTTTGGTGTTCTGCAATTTATTTGTGGCCCTCAGCCTTCTCAAAACTGAAGTTGTACCTTTAATACTGTGGGAGAGCATGCAGGATGTCTTCCCTTGCAAGAAGTGCTGTTCTGTCCACAGAGCTGTGAGCTAAAACTTGGCATTACTGCACTCCGCTGACTGAACATGGGGAGCACAGTTCATCTAAGCATCTGCCTTTGCTTCCAGGCAACAAGAGGGAGAAGTGGGGAACAAGTACCCCCATTTCCCTGACCTTTCCAGATTGCTCAAGGTGGCAGCACTTTTGCCAGCTGATCCCCAGGAGATGCCACAAAAACAGGCATTAAGAATTCAGAGGGTTTTGGCAAATAGCATCTTCTAGCATTTCATCCAAGGGATCATCCATCTTAAAACAGTCCTACAATAACCTGGGTTTGGTCAAAGAGTAAAACCATAATTTGTGTTTCAGGAAGTGGTTCATCCCCTGTTTAGGCACCAACAGTGCAGTCTCCTGCTTTTCATGCTGCTGATGGTTAGGAAAAGACTACAGTTGTCACAAGTTGAAAACAAACTTTCAAAAAATGATGCATCTTTCTTAAAGTGGTGAGTATTACCTCAACACCAGTGTGTAAGCAAAAATTGTGCCAAGTTTCACCCTTGAAGAGCCATTCCCAGCCCAGGGGAGCATAGACTCGGCTATACCTCCTGTTCAGGTCATCAGTAAAGGTAAGTGTGCAGTAGTATCTAGAAGACATGTTCACTATTTCAGCTACTCACAACAATCTACAAGCCATTATTTTAGCATCTGGAGCAAATCTTAAGACCTTGCTCCAATGTCCAGCAGCACCAGTAGCCTGCTACATCCTCCTCGTAGAAGCTGTATTCACAGCATACTGTGCCATATACAACACACTTTGAACACAAGACAGATTACTACATCAACCTTGTAAAAGTTAACTGGTAACACTGGGCATCTCCTGCTGCTATATTTGAAACCCTGTGATCTCTTCTATTGTTTTTTTCTGGAATTAAGAAAACAGAATATTTTTAAGAACTTGATTAGTATTCATAATGAACATCAGTATCTGCCATCACCCATCTGTCCAGTCCAAAGATGGGTTATCCAACTGCATTAAAATTCTTGTTAAGTCTCTTCTGGACACTTCCCTTTAGTTAAAGGATCTTCTATTCTCTTAGACTTTGTAGAGCATTTTGTACTTGCCTCTGTATCTCTGCCATGAATGTTTAGCAAAGCCGCCTTCACCTCTCTCCCAGCAAGGCAGGGTTTTTTACTGTTACTGCTGCCATTAGCTATATTTAAAGACACACATGAATTGTCATGTTCACAGTAGATACACAACCAGATCTAACCAGACATTTGCAAATAATGATTCAAATGAACGTCAGGTCACATCAGGTATGTCTTTCAGTGTTCTCCCCAGACTTTACTGGCTCTACAGAGAATACTCTCAGCATCTTGCATGAACTCCACTGTCATCTCTGTAACCCAACTATGGTAATTGTAGCGACTGGGTCAAGACAAGGAATTTGTTAAAAACAATGTGGGAGTATTTCTGTAGGGAATAAACTGATGCCATCCTTCCAGAATAAAGCACACTGCACCAAGATTCGAGAAACGTTGCTGTAGTCAAGATGTACTTTCAAATCAGGACGTGCAGGGCTGCTGGTAAGGACCATATTAGAACTACTTACAGCCTGATCACACTTTGACTTTGAGAGATACTGTTAGGATTCAAGTGATCTGCTGTCAGCCACATCTAATCTTGGAGACCCCCTTCGGCTTGTCACCTTCCTGAGTTAAGAAATGCTGCACAACTGCTTTCCTGTAGGAGTGTCCTAAACTCTGCAGAAACTTGCATGCTTGCTGGCTGTGAGTAGATTATGAGCAACTCATTTGTAGTGCTCCAAACTGGGCTCAAAACTGAAGGTTGGAGAATAGAAGTTGTGAAAAGAATTGAACATAAATTAAACACTCTCTGATGCAGTTGCCAAACAAAGAATCATAAATTATACCTCATCTTAAGCTGCCTGGCTGGACTGCACAACCAAGTATTAGTGACAACCAGGTCACCATAACTTGATTGCATTTGTTGTTTATAATCAGGTTCAAATAAGTATGAGCAGGTGGTACTTGAAAAGGTCAGCTTTTAGATTTTCTAGATGCTCATAAAGCAATAATCAATGACTGTGTTGCCTACACTAATTAAAACCAGCCAAACAGGCTTAGGCTGCAGCTTCATGATGAGCCAGCTGAACAGTCCAATACTGCCAAAAGACATGGGCCACGCTCTCCATCTTCACCCACCACACCTTGTACCAGTTCTGGCCATGCATCATGTCTGTTTATGAGTCAACTCACCAACCAGACACACATCGAACCCAGTGGGGAGGAAAAAAAATATTTGTGCTAAGTTAAGCCAACTGAACCAGCTTGCAGCTGCAAACATCAGGCACAGGAATTCCCAACTCAAGAGCAGGAAGGGGTAGGGAATTTTGGCAGGAACACACCATCAACCCAGCTCAGCTGTTCACTAAACTGCAGCCAGAGAGGGGAACTGAAAGCAGCTGGCTCCAATGACATAATGGAAGACTTCTCTTAATAGTGGCTATAAACCCTGAAGTCATAAACTGTGAGAGATTGATAAGAAAAGCAAATAAACACAGGAGGTAGGAAAGTTCATTTAGATAGTTTAACTGAGGGTGATATAAAGGAGTCTGTTCTGAAAAACAACAACAAAAATACTTAACTTCTACTGTGTTACTGGACCCATACTAGCTGAAAATGCCAGAATCAGTAAGAACACAAAACAGAAAGAAAGAAATATGTTCAATTAATATTTTGTCACATTTCTTAAAGGATACCTAGCTTATGTAGTCCCATGGTGAAAATGCTTTGCAATCCAGCAGTATGTAAACAGAGATGTTAACACATCTAAAGCTAAATATTTTTAAACCACCAGATCAGATAAACAACATCCAAGAATTTAGGAAGCTGAATAAGCCATACTATGGACCATTAATTTTTACTTCAGTGAGTCCTAAAATGCTGGAAAGTATTAGAAGATTAGGAGAAAGCTAACACTGTACCACCACAAAGAGAAGAAAAGGTAACAATCCAAATAACTGTAATATAGAACTTGGTAAGAAAACTAAAATACAGTTAAGACAATTAGTGTCAGTCATGGATGTACTGAATATAGGTCTTAAACTAACTTGGGATTAGGTTGAAAATCTGGATCATAAGAGTAATAGGGTAAAAAGAAAACAAGATTTATGTAAGATACCCAATATAGCAGTACATGACATTTTGGGCTGTAACTAGAGCAATGCAAGAACATGATGCATTTAAAAATTAGTCTTAAGATGTATCTAAACAGGAAAACAACTTTAAGCACTTTTCTTGTAGATTCCTGCAGACTTCATAATATTTACTATCTTTCCAGTTACCTGATGTTGAAAATACTGAAGTTTTACAGATGACAAAAAACTGGGGGAGAAAACTAATAAGCTACAACTCATGTATAAGCCATTTTTACCACTTAATCATCACACAAAATAGTAGGAAGAGACTTTAGGATCAAATAAATAAAGACAAAATAACATAGCACTTTTGGATAACTAAGGACTTTTCTGAACTTATTCTTAAAAGACATCCAGGGCTAGAACTGCTGACAAATCTGCAGATCTTCATGGGATCACAGAAAAGCTGAGGCTAGAAGGAAACTCTGGAGATCATCTAGCCATTTCCCTTGCTCCAAGCAGGACAAAGACCTGGAGTCTTACAAAATTAATGAACTCTTCTGAAATTAAAATGTGGGTTTTAACAACAAAAAGGTCCAAAAAAGAGTGATTACTGTGGAACCAATTGTTCCCTCATTTACCAGTACAACCTCCTCCAGGTGATACTGGCTTTCTGGACCTTCCATTAGTTCAGTGAACATCTATTTAAGTATCACTCTCGCCTTACTCTTTTCCTCATTTTACCCCACTTGACTGAAGCTCCATGCTCAACACCCTCCTTTGAGTTTTTCTTTCAATAAAGAAACAAGTTCCCTGAAGAGAGCTCGATTTTACTCTCTTGATCTCAAAGGAATAGTGAGGTAAGCCTTTGTTTCTATTTATTCTTTTCCACCTCAATAAAACTTGATACCTGGCATCTTCTACTTTAGCAACTGGAAAAGACATAGGCCAGTGTGACAGATCTGCCTATACAAAGGAGTTTTGGAGGCAAAGTTCACTTCAGACTGATGTAAAGTTCCTACCAGAGGATAATTTCTGAGCTCACCTAGAGCAACTACCCCTCCCTGAATCCTGTCCTAAGTCTTGTTGATCCAAGACAAAAGCAACACTCTCTACCCTCATACTACATGCTCAGATTTTCTTTATTTGGACAGAATACATTGCTGTTGTTGCTTTCTCCAAGGATCTTCCTGCAATCTCCACCCATGTTTTTCCAGTGTCCATGTCAGACCCTACCAGGCCCTTAAAGGCAATTAAGCTGTCTGATATGATTCAAGCACATATTATGGGACCAAGTCAAATGTTCTTATCCCTTAAATAAGAGCTGTACCCACAAAGCTGATCTAAATTCTATGCACTATAGGATAGTCAGGTACCGTGCAGAGAAGACACGAAGCTTGGGGGAGCACTCTCCTAGTCACTGGTTTCTGGAATCTTTATCCAGATAATTCAAGGTTTATCAGTGACTACCTGCTTGGAGTCACTCATGGTATGAAAAGGCCTGTAGACCACATGTCAGAAAAAAGATACGATCTGTATTCAGAAATTCTTCTTCACGGCACATAACCCAGCCCTTTCCCTTTCTCTCTATCTCAAGGTTTTCAAAATTACCTCTAGCTCTGAGTTTCCTGAATAAGTAAGAGAAATACAAGTTTGAGAGAATCCAACTGTCAGAGAATCCAACTATCTGTGGTGCTGCACAGCCATTTAAATCACTTTCCGCATTGGGAGACAAGTAGCTTAGGTGTGTGACAGTGGTATCCCATAGATACCATTAATTAGAAAAAGGCTTTCGGCTTCAGTGCCTGGATGCATCCACGCATAGGCATGTACTTACAACACTCAGAAAAACCTGTAATCTGCCTTTCTTCTGTGATGATTAATTTCAATACAGGAGAACAAACTTTGAGATTGCATGGAAATTAACTCTCATAATTTATAATGGCAAAATAATCAGATAAAGCAAGCAAAACATCACCAAAAAATCAGCTCAGGCAAGGTCCCTCTAAAAAACAAAAAAATGTAATAGATAAAACCTTATAATTACATGTGAAAGTACTGGCTGTGATTAAGCTACCACTCCTTGCTTCTCAATTTTTATTTTTAAACAAGATGTACTAAAGTGTAAAATCCAGAGGCAGAGACACTAAAAATAGTATTATTCCATTTAACTTACTTTAAAGCCAATATTGAGAGTCTTAAAATAAAAATAAAAAGCCATGGGACTTGCAAAATCAGCGGAACAGGACACCAATGATTTGAGTCTATTTTATACTGTCAAAGTCTAAGGAGTGACTTCATTACAGATGATATGAACACAGGTAGAAAAACAGCACTGTACAGGAAAGGTGAACTGAACTTAGGTATGACTAACAGGGCTTATGCTAGATCCTTTAGTTTGAATTTTAAAACAAAGACTGTGTAACTTTTTAAGACATCTGCTCTAATTTAAGGAGATCACATAGAAATATTCCATGGCCTGCACTTTACCGGCTGTACTAGAAAATTGCAGTGCTTTGAAAGTTGTGAGTTTGAACAACAAATCTTGGGAATTGCCTTAAATGCAATTCCAATAAACAGGTCTTCTAGGTCTATAATCTCTGTGTTGAAGGATGAGAAAACAAATGCTTGTAGATTTTTTCCCTTTTTTTTTTTTTACTTTATTTTTTAACTTGTGGATCCATCAGAATGGAGTTCCATCCTTATTTTGAAACTGAAGATGCCTATCCTTCAAATATTACCCCAAAACGAGAACTTGCAAGCTGAGACAAACAGTATTAGAAAGCATCATCCTAAGTTTGGACTGATCACCTATACAACAAAAACACATTACACTCCATGCACATGTCTGCTTTAGATAAAATTAATCAAGAAAAAAATGTTGAAGAGAAAGACATAGCATGTCAAAATAGCATTACTAACAGACAGTAAACTGTACTTTAGTTACAGAATTCTTACTTTTCCTTCAGCTCTCTATATATTTAATTAAAGGCATCATTAAACCTTCTCAGGGATATGCTCTACATGAAAGCATGCCCAGTGTGATGACACCTTCATTTACTGTGTGGCCTGGTGATATCAGCAGGCAAACTGAACTTTATATGGCTCGTTTCATTTACCCACAAGGATCGGTTAATCTTGCTCAATGAAACACAGTGAAATCTGAAATTCACTACAGAAGTCCTCCTCTCTAAATACTAAGTAGACTTATTAAGAGGAAATTTCTGTTGTTTGAGAGCAATCCACCTACACACATCACTCATGCAACTGTTTGGTTAGTTCACGAAGCAGTGAATCCCATGCAAAAGCCTGTAATCTCAGGAACTTCATAAATATTAACAGCTGGAGGCAAAAGACCTCTGCAATCACAACGTGCACTGGCATGCCTCTAACACATTCTGTATGTTCTACTTAAAAGTGTCTCTCTGAATATTCAGGATTCGCTTAAAAAAGGAGTAGTCCAGTAAAGAACTAGAGAAAAAAATGTTCATAAATCAAAAAGCATCTCCTTCAAGTCCCACTTGCATGCTGTATGTCTGGCAGGACCTAAATCTTTCTTTGAATTACCTGGCTGTTACAATCACTAGGCACCTAAACGGCACCTGCTTCAGCACAGGGAGAGGGAAGGGAGATGCAGCTTCAACAGCAACAACAACCTGGTTATCCTGCCCAGCCACAGTTCACTGGTTAGCCACGTTTATGTTTTCAAATATATCCAAGCCCCAGTCTTTGAGAGAAATGAAACCAAATTCAAAGAGGACTTTCCCCTATATGAGTGAAACTATCAAAACAAAGCTAAATATCACCTTGGAAGCTCAGAACATAAAAGTTACTTAGAAAGTGTAAGAACTGATTAGACCCTGAAATAGAATCTAGATGGAAAATGTACAGGCTGCTATGGTGAAAGTAGTTAAAGCTGATGATCTAATAGCCTAGTAATTTCTGCCTTAAAATAAATTAGATTTCATTAGAAGTATTAAGAAAAAATCCAAATAAGACTGCTAAAATAATCACAGTTCATTAAGACTTGTTATTCCCCTCCCCCGGGAAAAAATTTTCATATTCCAGGAAGTTTGTCCTTCCTCAAGTTGCAGTGTCACAACATCAAATTAAATGCTCTAATTTTTTGTATCAGATGACAGACGATTATTTAGTCTTAGCTAAGAAATGAGTCAGATGCGTGAAAAGCCTTCAATACATTATAAACAGTAAGTTCAGTACTGTTCATACTACAACACAAAATTTTACCTTTGCAAATGGTTTTCCAGCCAAAAAGCTCTACAGGTATATGTTACAGAGATAAATTTATCTAGTCAAAAGGTTAATAATAATTTCAATGCTCTTACTGACAGGAGAAGACACAAAGTACAAAATGAGCAGCTATGCACCACCACTTGCACATCTGAATTTAAAAAGTATTTTCCAAAACTGTACTCAGGAGGTAATTGTGGTTAATATTAACCACAGAAGATTAATTAAAGGAATGCTTAAAATATTTATCAAGCCAATAACATTTGGCACACAACCTGGTAAGGTTCTGCTCTATAACCTTAAGAAATTTTATTTCCCATTCAACACGTGTCAATCCATAAGGGCTAAGTATAGCATCCTTAGCTCTGGTATCACACACTGGTGATACAGGGTTACCATCTTTCTCATATAAACATTCATCTTTTCACTAAGACAGAGGTAAACCAGTACATTTTGGCCACTCAACTCAAGCACTTGGGACAGTGCACACCTCTAAATGGCAGAACTCATTGTATACTTCCAAACAGATCCTCTCCTGCAAATAATCTCACAACTGGGACCTACCCTCAGTCTTGAGAAGTTCAAGGTTTCTCCTCTACTCAAACTCTGCTGTAATTTGGGCAAGGGCAAAACCAGCACCTACAACTCTGGAAAATATAATAGGATGGGAGACAAAAACACGTGGATGCAGACCTCTGGCAAATCGAAATACAGTACTCCCAGGTCACAGAAAGTAAGCAGTCGGACCTTGTAGCCTAGAAATGAACACTCAGCCTTCCGAGTCATAGAATCATAGAACTCTTTAGGTTAAAAAAGGCCTTTAAGATCATCAAGTCCAACCCTTACCCTAGCACTGCCAAGTCCACCACTAAACCATGTCCCTAAGCGTCACTTCTATCAGTTTTTTAAATACCTCCAGGGATGGTGATTCCACCCCGGGCAGCCTCTTTCAATGCTTGACCACCCTTTCAGTGAAGAAAGTCTTCCTAACATTCAATCTAAACCTCCCCTGGAGCAACTTAAGACTGTTTTTCTCGTGTCCTATCACTTGTCACTTGGGAGAAGAGATTGACACCTCACTATAACCTCCTTTCAGGCAGCTGTAGAGAGCAATAAGGTCCCCCCTGAGCCTTCTCCTCTCCAGGCTAAACAACCCCAGTTCCCTCAGCTGCTCCTCACAAGCCTTGTGCTCCAGACCCTTCCCCAGCCCCATTGCCCTTCTCTGGGCACGCTGCAGCACCTCAATGTCTTCCTTGTAGTGAGGGGTTTCTCCTGGAAAGGCCTCACTGTAGCATGTCCTTTCTCCTGGCCAGGAGCCACTTACTCATCTACATTTAAAAGTTAATTGAACTCAATCAATGACACACCATCAATGTGTATTTTCTCCTGGTTAAGTGTATGTGTTCCTTTTAAATAAGGGCACTGATGATAAACGCCTAAACAGAAAATCACAGCTTTTTTCAGACTGCTTTAGAAGCTTGCAGCTTACACAGGGAAAGATTTCCTCAAGTCCAGATGGGGTCTCCATGTGGCCCGGATGAGAAGAAATGGAGGAGCTTTGCATCCTGCTTTGCATCCTTCTTTGCTTCCTTCCCCAGCACACTCAAGCTGCCCTTCTCCAGGCTTCAACTCCTGACCACAAGAGGCAGCACAGCTTTCAGCCATGGAAGGGGTGTCTGCCACCAGCCCCTGCGCTGGTGGGTGCAGCATGTAGGAGCACTCACAGGGCCCACCTCCATTTCCTGATCCCGGTGCCATCACAGTGCAGTGCAACAGGTTAAGGGTTACCAGCGCCACCACCTGAGGTATCTGTCCCACCTTCCTCTTAAAAATCAAATGCACGCACGATAAGCAAACCCAACAAATTAAGATACAGATGTGAGATACGGTTCTAACTCTCCTGGCCAAAACAAAGCTATTTGATTTTTATTAGGGTTAATGCATGATCTCTTTGAATCGTTAATTTTGAATCATTAATAATGAATCATAAATTGAATCATTAATCACTTCTCTCTAAACATCTCAGTTTCCTCTCAGTACTTAGAGGGAGCTTATAAGAAAGATAGGGACAGACTTTTTAGTAGGGCCTGTAGTGATAGGACAAGGGGTAATGACTTTAAACCAGAAAGAGGGTAGATTCAGGATATGTATAATAAAGACATATTTTACAATGAGTGTGTTGAAACACTGGCACAGGTTGCCTAGAGAGGTGGTAGGTGCCCCACCCGATCCCTGGAAACATTCAGGGTCAGGCTGGACAGGGCTCTAAGCGACCTGCTCTAGCTGAAGATGTTCCTGCTCATTGCAGGGCAGTTGGACTAGATGAGCTTTAAAGGTCCATTTCAACACAAAACATTCTGTGATTCTATGATCTACTAACAGAAATACTGAAGGAGTCTGTTGCATTCACACAGTTTCTAGAAGGAAGGTGGGGCAGGTGGGGAAGAAGGTTTATGAAGAGGAGGCAGTCACTGCCAGCCAAGTCATGAACACTCCTGGCATGCCCAGGCCCTGAAGAGAGCAGTGATCTTGGTTTTGCTATTGGGGTTTTCTCAGTTCCTCCTAGAGGAGGGACCTTCACAGGTCACTAGGGTACACTGCATGAGTACACCCCACAGACCCAGGGGGCTACTGGTTTGGGGGCGGGGAGGTTGTCAACGTTCACCCTCCCTTCCAGCACAGCCAGCGTGATACTCTTTTCTGTGGTTCTTTTGTAGCTATCTGCCAAACTGCAAGGAACAACTATTTCAGGGTTAATTAAATTTGGTTCAAAAGCTTACTGAAAGTTGGCAGCAATGCTTTTGTCATTTCTGGGCCTATGAATTGACAATTCTAATAAAACAAACATTTTTATATCCTCTTATTTCTAAATACAGCTCTTTTGAGTCTACCAGAACTTAAATTAACCAAAACACACAGTTCTTAGCTACCCAACTGAGCCTTGCAGTTTCTATGCACACTTGCTGTGAACTGGTCATACATAACTTAATGGAAGTTGGAGAATTGGGTCACTCTTGACTTCTGCACCATCATCTCATTTTGTCCACACCATCACAGCAAGCAAGTTGCAATTTATAAAGTAAAATCTTCAATGTGTTACCTCCATGCATTCTTCAGCAGCTCTTGCTTCAAAGTATACTAACTAAAGGTCAGCTCTCACTGAAACAAAACAAGTAGCACCAGCCTTGACTCAGGGATCTTGTACAATTTCAGAAAAATAGACTGGAAAATCTTGCAAGTGTGCTGTGAATTATAAACACTAGCTATTTCTCTAGTGGTTACACTCTCATCAGGACAGTTTAGCACATCTGGATTCTCTCACTGTGTTTTCAAACATGTGAACAAGTTCTGCAGATCATATTCAGTGTTTTGAACTGAAGCACAATCTCAGGGACATCCAGTATTTTGCATGTCTAATCTCAAAACAGAAATATTACTCTAACATCTGTGATTCTATTGACCAGTTTCATATTGCCCATAACAGATTAACACCTCTTCCACACAGTGGAGTTTTATTGCAGAAGTGACCAGCATTTAGTCCTACTGCACTTTTGCCCTCATTTCTAGACACCATCATCGTTAGGCAAACAATCCAAACCACGTAGTTGGCTTTGCTGTTTATAAGCATGTTTGACAATTTAAAGAAAAAGAGGAATGCAAAGTTAATCAACTTCATTTATATTTCATCAGACTACTGCTGTAATTAGTGGTTTCCATCAAAACAGCTTCAACTAATACCCAACCAATAAAGTATCAACAACCGTATTTCTCTGCACATCATCCCAAATGGTACTCTTCTTGTCAGTGTCTTCACAAGCATTACTGTGACTCCAGAAATAATCTCAAAAGCATTGACTTTCTGGTAGGTCTGGGTCCCTCGTCATACTCCAGGTGCAAAGCACTGTGGTTTTCCATAGCTCTAGGATTGCTCTCCATGCCAGTTCAAAACACGCTGTTTTCTTTCTTAGCATAAACGTCCAAAAAACAGTGTCATACAACTATGTCCAGACTTAACACAAACAACCCTCTCAGTACTCTCCTGTATGGCAAAAAACACTTTAGCTCCATTTTTGCCAAATATTACCACTTAGGGTCTGGAATTAAAATATGCATTGCTCACAGTTAAACAGTTACTATGTTAAAAGTAAAAAAAAAAAAGTTAAAAAATACTTCTTATCTTAAGTCACAAGATATGGCTCAAGATTAGTTTTATGACTACAGTCATATGACAGGAACCATTATCCACTTAATCCACTGAAAACTCATACCAGGCTGAGTCAGAATCTCACAACCTGAAGAATGACATTCCTGAAACCCCTTCTTTCATCATTGGTGTCAAATCTTGAAGCCCAACACTACAAGAAAACCAAGTAGTAGATGGAGGGGAAAAACTGATTGCAAGCTTTGGGGAGAGACATCATTTGCATGTAGACGCAAGTCAACAAGCTTGTTAACTTTTTTCATGACTGACTTTTTGTTTAAAAAAAGTACTTCCACAAAAAGAAACAAAGTATTTAGGTAACTGGAAAAGAGAGAGAATGTATATCACAGCAGTGGTCCAATCATTTCATGGTATCAGACAACTGGAGAAAGTTTAGCCTGACAAAATACTTCGTACAGAAAGGAGCATCAAGGAAAATGGGGATTTTGTTTGGTTGGGGTTTTTTTATTATTATTTTTAACGACCTACGTTGAAAGAACAACAGAAACAGAATCAGATAATAGAAACCTGGTATATAAACAAAATTAAATCTTCTTGTGTCACTGTTGTCACACTCCACAAAGTAGTGTGGTTATACATTTTGATGCTCTTTCACTTTTTGCTTGACTTCAGCTTGTGTTTGTAATGATGCTCAACTTTTGTTCTCTTCAGGCTTTTTTTCTAATTCTCTGCTTTTTTTCTTTGCTGAAACACCTCACTCTTCACAGAATACAGGAATCATTACTTCCCAGTCTCTCCTTACCATGTGACTCTTCACAACAGTATCCAAGTGTTTCACAACTGAAGCCCACCTTCCAGTTAGTGATAGCTGAGCTGCGATATAAAACAATCAAGACAGCAAAGGGTCACTAACATCCAGGAATCCACAACTCTGGCAAGCCTGAAGCCTTCTACCCCAATCACAAGCTCCTTCCTACACCCCATATGTATTTTCATACACTTTTTGTTTCTTCATTGAATTCCAAGTCTTCCCTAGTTCTCTACTCAAACCCGGATCCCCCCAATCCTACATATCCCACTTCCCCCCCAATATCATTCTCTTACCAAACCACACTTTAACCCACTCCTTTCCCTTCTGCCATCTATTTCCTGTGCACCACACCACCTTTCACCCCTGTTACCGCTCCTCTCAACTCACATAAACTTGTTTCCCTCACACCTCACTGGCTTTGTGCCTAACCAGTGGGGCAGCTTTAGTCCCACTGTCAGTCAGGTCCTACCGCTGCTGCACACACATCCGAATGGCACATCCAGACCTTCCTTCCCGGCTCCTCATCAGCTGCTTCCTGCACTTCGCAGCTCTCTCATCTCCACCACCAAAGCCAGCTTCTTCCTCCACACTGCCAGCACCTAGCAAGCAAGAGAAAAAGCATCTTCTCCCATTTCCAGTGACTGAACTGGCTCACCACTCAAGGAAATCACTCACATCTAGGCTTGGCCTGTCTTTAATTCCCAATTGTGCCGAATTGTCTCACGCTGGTAAGCCCAAAGTGACTATAAGAAGACGTGGCACAGCCTCCCTGAGCAGGCTGCTAACCCCCATCACCTCGAAGCCACCGGTATTTCAGGGGCACACTAGACCTCGGCCACGTACACACACCTCCAGAGACGCCTACAATGGCCCGGCTGTTCCTGCCAGTCCAGCCCATCGGCCTGACAGCCTCCCAGCCGGGCGGCAAACCCACCCCGCCGCGGAGCCGGCTGGCCCTCTCCTGGCCTTCAGCGCCCAGGGGCGGTCAGTTGCCTCAGCGCCTCGAGGAGGGTGACAAACATGGCGTCGCCCCCCACCGCCTCCTCCGCCTCACCCGCCAGGGCAGCGGGCACGGCTCCAACGCGGAGCCGGCCGCCAGCACGGCCCCCCGAGGCCGGTCGGGCCTGCGGGCGAGAGACAACGTAGCCGTCCCCGCCGGGGCGGAGGGGCGCCGCCAGGCGGCCGAGGCACCGCCGGGCAGGGCGCCGGGCACCGGGGGAGGCGGCGCCGCAGCAGCCATCGCCGCGCCCATGACCCCCCGGGGCGGGGCGGCTCGGCTGGGCGCGGCTCAGTCCTGCCTCGCGCCGCCGCCGCCCAGGTGCGCGCCGCCTGGCGCAGGTGCTTAAATAGCGGCGCCGGCCGCGCCGCCACAGTCCTTCGCGCCGCAGCCAGGTAAGGGGCGGGCGCTAGGCGCCCTTCGCCGGCGACCGATTGCCGCACCTGCTGCGCTCCGCCCGCCCCCGGCCAGCCCGGGTCCCGAGGCCGGGCCGTGTCGCGCCGCACTGCGGGGTGGCCGCCCCGCTGCCCGCCGCCATGGCGGGACGCCGCCCCTCGGCGCCGGGGCCGGCGCAGCGCCCGCCGTGGGCTGAGGAAAGCCGCCGCGCGGGCGCAGCAGTAGCGGGCGGCGCCGGCCGCTCCTCCGGGGGTCGGTGAGGGAAGCGCGGGTGCGAGGAGGCAGAGCGCGGTGGGAGGGCGGGCAGGCCTGCTGCCGGGGGGGCGGCTCGTCCTCCGGCCGCCCCGTGGCGGGGCCGCGGCGGGCGGGTGGGCTTGTGCCGTGTGTCCCAGCGGCTGGCGTCGGCTCAGCCCCTGTCGCTGCCCGCAAGGGCGGAGGCTAGGGCTGCGCCCCTGCGTGGCACTGACCTAAGGCACGAATGCTGTGGGGTTAGAAAAGCCAGTTTATCTCCTCCCTGGAGAGTCCACCGCTCCCCACGCTGCGTCCCCGCAGTGACCTTTATGCCATCCCTGTGGAGGATGGGATGTGGCTGAAGGGGCCTCTACAGACCATTCCGTTGCTGTGTAACGCCCCGGTTGCTGCTGGTGGCGTGCCTCAGAGCAGGCGCTGGTGGGCAGGCTCTCTCTCGCTGGGGCGGTGGGCTGGCGCCGCACGGGCCGGGCCCCTCTCCCCCACGGGAGCCGGTGGACAGGCTGCCCTGTCTCCCTGCAGCATGTGCGCTTGGGGCATAGTCCATCCTGTGAAGATCATAGGGTGACTGGGAAGGCTTAGTGACTTAGAAGAGAGCGTGCCTGACAGGCTGGTGCATGAGGAGGGGTGTGACATGGGATGCTGCATTTTCCACATGGAGCAGAGCTTACTTGCTTGCTCATGAGTTAGCAGTGGTTTAATGCCCCAGACCAACCCCAAGAAACTGGGACAGGAAGGCTTTGGGTAGCTTTTGGGGTCCTACATCATCTTGAGTCATATCTGTCTCAAAGACTTGTGTAAGTCTCTCTGCCACTTGCCTTTTGCTGCTTTGACGTGCATCAGCCCCATGGGACAGGCTTCAAGTTGCTCTGTCCTGATTTAGCTTTTTGAAGAAAGTCAACTCTGGCTTTAACTGTGTCTGTTTACCTTTTCCCCAGTCTCCCTGCAGGTACTACAGAAAATAGGAGCTGCTTTGTCCTGGCTCTTCTATACCACCAGTGTGTTGTGTACAAAGCATCTCACCCACATGTGTGGGACCCTTCACAGCCTGTTGTTGAAGCTACATGCTGTCTTAGTTGCCTGCATGGCATCCAACCAATGAGTTACCAGACTTTGCTTTGCAAGCTTTTCTTTGTGTCCAGACACGCTTTTGGTGTCCTCGCATCCAACTGTGGCATCAGGACTCTTCCCCCTGCCAAAGTGAGTGGGAAACATTTGTGGACCAGCTTTTTACTCTAGCTGTTTTTCTCTTGTAGCCCACAGGGATAGTAGTTGGCAGCTTCTTCAGAGCACAGTTCTGTCTGGCACAGGTCAGAATCCCTGACTCTGCTGGTTTGTGTTAAGGAGGATCCCTGGTGCACATGTGCCTGGAGACTGGCAGGATTCATCCCAGTTTCTGGAAACTCCTACCCTAGCTGCTTTCCAGCACTTCTCCAGACATTGATTCCTGCCCCACCTGCAGTGGTTGTAAACAACAGCATAACATTACCCTTCTTATACTGTGAGCTAACATAATCATTTTCTCAACCGATATGGGCAGAGTTTCCCTCTGTGGCATCTGCTCCCTGCATAGGAATCTTCTTGCACAGCAGCATCCAAATCTTGGAAGTCCTTCTCCCTGGGATATCAGAGTTTATGCTCAGTGAGATGAGAGCACTGTCAGGCACTAATTAGAGACTGCATACACAAGAGGTCAGGTTGGGTATTTGGCATCTCAAAACTTGTTAGTGCTTGTAGACTTAACGTTGCTTGAAAGTAGAAAACTTAGAAGTACATCCTGTTGAGCATTTCGCCTTAGCTCTTCACATAAGTGATTAAAAACACTGTGGGGAGGGCAGCGTGTGAGAATGAAGGTGGCAAGCTCCAATTTAGTTTAATTTAACCAGCTATGCTCATGGCTGGGTGCTTCTGCTGAATGTCAAGTGAAGAGTGCAATCCAGGGGGGAATTGTGATATGATAAAGACCGGAAAAATGGCACAGGTACAGAGGCAGATGTGAATGGAGGAGAAAATGGGATATAAGGAGTGAGGGGAAGTGGAGAGCCATTATGTTTTGACATGGAAGTTAAAGTGAATGAAGTTGTGAGGACTTTTTCCTTCCAGGTAGCTTGTCCTGTCAAGAGTCATGGTTTAAAGTGAACCTGGGGGGGGGGGGGGGGGGGCAGGGGGCAGTGCTGGGGAATCAAAAATTTAATAAAAAAATAATCACACAATGGTGGTGGTGGTGGTTCCCAGTAGCAGCTCAAAACTTGGAAGTATGGGTGAAAACACCTAAAAGGAAAACTCTTGACAAGGGTGGCTTGTAACTTCTAAGGGGGTTTCCATTGTGGACTACAACTGGCAAGGTATTGTAGTTCTTGAAATAATAACACAGACCAGACCTGGTCCTTCTACGTGAAATCATTTGGGTCCTTTTGCAAGTGAAAGAACAGGAATGGGGCCTACTCTGGGAAGCATAAAACAGAGGGACAGCAGTGGTTTCGTTCTTCCAGTGCTTTTTTCTTTTAATGCTCAGTTCCTGAATTCATATGGTTGCATGAGGCTATCAAATTTCATATGAGTAGGGGGGAGTAGATTTATAGCCCTGCAGTTTGCAGTGGAAATACTGGACAATATGAACTCTCTGAAGGTTCAAGCAGAAAGCAAGAAGTCTCAGTTTCATCATTAAAACTTTTATTTTAAAACCCTTGGAGTTGTTCATAATATGAAAGTTGTAATACAAGTGTTACACAGAAAAATGACAAGGAATTGTGATGTTATTTCCTGTTTTATATACCTGGCATGGGCCAAACTTACAAAAGGGTAAAGCACTATATCATCTAAGTTAAGCTCATAACCAGACTTCCTTTACAAGCTATGTTTCCAATTCCCTCTTCTCTCATACTTAGCTGCCTCTACACCACTGGATTTTGTTCTAAGCAGTTTCTGACCTGGTATTTCCATGTCTGGTCTCAGACTTGGGGTCAATATGAAAGGCAAATTCTCTTATATCAATATTCCAGAGGAGATACCAGATCTAATGGAATTGTTTCAAGCACATGCTCAATATAAGGCTGGCTGCTTTCTTAAAATATTTTTTCTTGAAACACAAGAAATAAAGCTTAATCTTGCATTGGGCTTTCCATTAAAATTTAGTGATAGTGTAAATGAAAAGTAGTCCTCCCTTAGACTTTGCAGCATAAAATCTGTGGCTTTCATCTTCAAAGCCACAACAGACTGTTCTGAATGTTCCTTCTTCTGTGGCCTGAAAGAATTAAGAAAAAATGCACATGCTTCATTTCTAATGTGTGTTTTAATTTAATCTCATGACAAGATTGGTGGAAGAGAAGCGGGCACTGTTGGAGTAATAAGAACAGATCTCTAGTTTTTTTCTTCTTAAGGGCTAATTGTTTGAAAATTTTTTCCTTCACATTATTTCCTTTTGTCCTCATTTACTTGTACTTATGTCCATATTTTCTTCCCTAGAGGGAACGGCAAAGAAAGGATTCAGAGTTCTTTCTAATTATAGTGTATTGCTGTTATAACAGTTAATGTGCCTTAGCAGAAAAATACCTCAAGACAGTTGTGTTTGAAACTGGGCTTTGCTGGGGTTGGGGTTTTTTTGTATTTCGGGTGACCCTTACTCAGTTTTGGGCCTTTGTTGGTAGGTCAGAAAATCTGAGCCACCTCAGATGAATTATGAAAACAGAAATTTTTCAATATGAAGGAGCATATGCAGTTATGAGAAACTATGTTATTAATTTAGGAAAGACCAGTAAAATTGAGGAAGGAGGAGTAATCAGCCTAATCCCACTTTCTGTGCTTGGTAGTGCCTTCAGACTGACTCGAGCTCACACAATATTGAAAGTGTACTTGGCTAAAGGTCTTCAGTTTGAAGTCTACCAGAATGTCTAATATATGGGGGTTTTGTGACATACTGTCCTATCTTTAGTGCTCTTCGTAACCTTTTTTTTTTTTTCCAGACTATGACTCTTCTACCAAGGGCGCCTTAGCAGTTTTTCAAACCAGTGTTAGTAAAGGGGTAGACTGAATTCAGAACAGGGAAGAAACACTTAGCAGACATAGTTTACAAATTAACTGACCATAGTAATGGAGTGCGTTAAGGGAGGTCCCTCAGTTTTGATATTTGAGATGGCTAGCTGGGAGATTTTGTTGCTTCCTGCAGTGGCCATCTTTTTGAGTGGTGCTGCTCTTTCCTTGCCCGTCAAGTCTTATGCTTATTGTGCCTTTTACCAGCATGCAGCTCTCTGCCTTCTCCCTTGTTGCTGGGGGTCTGGTTTGATGTTCAGCAGTAAAACATCTAATAACTTCATCATTCGTGTGTCTGCTCAGCCAATTCTTTAATTGGGTCCTACACTTACAAGTGGCTAAGTAAAGTGACTCAATAGATTGCCTTGCGTTGCAGACAGATAATTATGTATTTGAGTGACTAGTGGGTTTTATGGATGTGTTTTGTTTTTATCTCAGTGGGGCACTGCAGTTACAGGGGAGTCATGCAAAGCTTGTTGTGGCTGACACATGTTCAACAGTTTGTTTCCAGAAATTACATAATACTTTGTATTTCTTGTGGATTAACTGTTGGGGCGTACGTAAGGAGGAAGCAGTATAACCTGACTTTTAGCTTACAGTCATCTGAATTAGTGGCAGGGCAGTGAAAGCTGGTAGAGGAAAGGCTGAAGGTTAACCAACAAACAGCAGCGACCAAACCAATTCTCTACTTGCATCTGTGACAGACTCCTGCAGTCCCTATATATCCTTCCAGATATATCCAAATCACAGATGAAGTTGCCTGTCATGGGAGGCGACTAGTGAGGGGAAGAAGGTCATGCTAAAATGCTGCAAGATGAGTACACTGAAGTACCTCTTACACTTGGTAGGGAACAGCTTTCTCATGGTCTCTTCAGACTTGTTATTTTCCATAGTCTGAAATTCCGCAGGTTTCAGGTTGGCTTTTGGTGGATGGTAGCCACTGGGGCAGAGATGTCTGTAGTTGCTAGTCACTGTGGTATGGAGTACAGGTGGCTGTCTTGAGTCCTTTAGGTCAGGATCCCACAAACTTCCTTGTGGGTAATGGCAGAATTTATTACTTTTTTTTCCCCCTACAGCTCACTGAATGGCACTCTGTCCTAACTTTCAGTCAGGCTTTCACTGCCACAGTTTGTCCACATCCAGTGCATTTCTCATCCATACTACCATATGGACTGTTATTTGCCTCAGCACTATTTTCTTTTGTTTTACTTCTGAATCTAGACTCCTATGGGCATTCTGGGAGCCACCTTTGGTATTTCTTTTTAAAGCTTTCTTGGAGCATAGACAGGATTCAGAATTAGAAGAAGTTGAAAGGAAGTGTGGGAGCAGTATGCTTACCAAGTCTAACTGTGGAATCTGTGAGACTTAAAGTATATGGTCCTTAGTATGTTTTTTTCCTTTTTTTTTTCTGTCTTTTCAAGAGAGAAGCCCAAAATCTTCTGTGTACTAGCTCTTGCAGCTGTATAGGACAGGAAACTGATTTAAGGAGAGAAACAGAAAAGTCTTCATAGCCGGTGGAAGGAGAAGCAAGATTTATATGCTTTGAAAAGGTATGTATTAGAAGATTTACTTGGTTATAAGTCCAATAGTCAGCAGTACTCATTTGCAGTAAGGTTCTTTCTCTCAAGAGCTGTCACTTCCTGCCATTCACTACAGAAATTTTCCATAGCTTTCTGTTTTCAAGGGGAAAGCTACCCTGTCCTTGTTTCTAAAATTCAGACTTTGAAAATTACGTACCCTTAATAGTAAGACTGTTATCTGAAGAAACAAATCATTTAGGTGTGAAACAGCATTTACAGTTGTTTCCAGTCTAACTGTAAAGCAAATTCTGTCGTTTCATCAGCATTCAATGGCAGCAAAATTGGTTAGGCCCTTAAATCCATAATGGAGGTAATACAAAACAGAAAATACACCACGAGTGTACAATACAAGGAGAGTAGCAAATGCAGAAGTAAATACTATAATGTAGCTAATTCCACTGATTGTTTTTTCTTCTTTTGATTCGTGTATTTTCATGTTCACAGATCTACTGTAGTTTTCTGCCACTTAATGGTAACGGGGGGAAAAAAATCCAAAAAAAACCAACTCATCTGCTTGAGGAGATTCTCTTGTAATGTATCCAGTGGCTGTTCCTGCATCAGGAGATGAAGGAAATAATGGACAACATGGGAAACTTATTTTTTTCCTTTTTGTTTTTGGAGCTGTGTTGCTTTGTGCTGGATTCCTGCTTTCAGTCTTTATTCTCCAGTCATGCCCATCTGGAACCTTCAGTGACTGTAATGAGGTCCTTAAGGCTGCTGGGCCTGTGCTGGCTGTAACTGGACTGGTTTGTGTTTTACTGGCACGATCAAGGGCCAGGTTGTATATAAGACAAAGACAATTGCAAAATGAGCAGGTGTACAGCCTTGTTTTTTGTCAAGGGAGCTGTCAGTTTGCCCAGTTTCTCATATTTGGATTCCTGTTTTTAACTAGTGGTATGCTAATTAGCATCCTGGGCATTTGGGTTCCTGGCTGCAGCCCCGGTTGGCACACCATACAGCTCAACCACACCGGCAGTTCTGATGTGGACCTCCAGGGCTGTGGATTCCTGTCACTTCAAATCATGGGACCTTTGATTGTGCTCACTGGGTTGTGTTTCTTCGTGATAGCTCATGTTAAAAAGAAACAAACCTTAAATCTCAACCAAGAATCCTGCGAAAGTGAAGAACATCCTCAGAGCCCTGAATCTTTTCAGGTTACAGTAGGTGGGTAAAAAATGTGTGAACTTTACATTTAAGAGTTAGTAGGGGTTTTTTCCCACTCATGATTTGCCTCTGAATATTACTTGTTTGAGCTCTAAATGTGTCCGTTCTGGCATGTCAGACTATCCAAAACTGAAAAATGTTGCTTTGTCACTTAAGTTTTCTGTATGGTCAGCTGGGTTACCTTTCTATTAAAGACAGAACCTCTCCTTTGGCATAAAAAGGAAAGGTCTCATGGTCTGTGCAAAAGAAGCCATGTAATCTGACACAAATGGGTCCAATCCCACTTCCTTTCCCAAAGGGTATAGCTGACACTGCAAATCACAGGTCTAATGACTTCTGTGACTATATTTAAGATTTATTTTAGTCCTGAGCTCTGACCCCTTAAACAGAAGAATCTGACTCATAAGCATTGTATTGTATTTCTTTTTAATCATGGCCACATCTTCCATCACTCAGAGGTGTAATTACAAAATGTTTCTGTTAATTGCACAGTTATTTGGATAAATGTAAGTTAGCAGGGAATGCTCCCCTGCATATAGTGCTACTTTTAATACCCCATGAATACATTTTATGCATAGATTATTCTGATAACTTTCTAGCTCTCAGAAAGGTTTGAGTCAATCGTAGTGTTGCTTGACTATCATCTGACTAACTGGACTTGGAATACATTATGCAAAGCTTTTTTTGTTCTGCCTGTCAAACCAATGTACAGACCTGTAGCCTGGTAATCCTTAGAAAATGCGAGGATTTAAAGTCAGCTTTCCAGCCACCAGGATAAATCACAGGGTCAGAGAAAGGAATTTGGATTGTCTTTAAAGGCAAGAAAGCAAAATCAGTGGATTCCTTTTATACTTCCATCAGGAAAAGTAAAACTGAAAGGCTGAGGTCTGGTTGGCATAGTGACGTTCTGGAACAGTGGTGACTCAGCTAGAAAACACCCCTTCCTCACTCAGCACTCTTGATGCTCCCTGACCTGTCCCTGCACACAATTTACAAAGGAAAAAAAGTGCCAACCAGCTGTGAATATTTATATAAATTATGCAAGCTCAGTGGCCAACAGGAACTTTCTGCTTAAAGAAAAAATAAGTGTGAAACTCCGCAATAACGAAGTTGAAATTGGCAGATATATGCTGCACAGTACGATAGTGAGTTATAGATCAGTGTTGTGGTACTAATGTTAATAGTGTGCCTTCAGCTACAAGTAATTTAGTAGGGAAACTGTCAAGGCACACAATCAGTCATCAGAACCATTAATGACTTTTGTTATAACACTGCAGTAGATGTGGAGAAACTTAAACTGTCCTGTTTTGGCTATGTGAGGAAAATTAAATACTTGGCTACCCTTAAAATGAGCCAACAACAACTGTATGCTTTGCACTTTCAGTTTCTGAAGACAGACAGCAACGAGAGGTTTATGTCTCTTCCCTAGATGGAACACTCCCCTGCCCTAGCTGTATTTCCTAAATGAAATCTTCCGTTTATCAATATGCTGCATGTTTTGTTTTTTGGTTTTGAACATACCTCCATGTATTCTTAACAGCGCAGAATATAAGAGTTCTGTATGTGGGATCATTGCACTTTATCCTAAATGGCAGACAAGTACAAATACTGTCATTCCAAAGACAGAAAATATTCTAGGATACAGTTAGAATAAACAGTGGTGCCTAATGTTTCAGAGGTAGTAATCGCTGGGGTTTTTTTTCCCTAGGTGATACTGTAATGGTATTCCCACCTCCACCGCCTCCTTATTTTGCTGACCCTGTGTCACCAACTGTGACACATTGTCTTATGTCAAGCGGCTTGCCTACAAGTGAAAGTCCTCCACCATACCACTCTATCTTCAGTAATGGGTAAGACTTTTCTTCTCTGTCTTTGGAAATCTGAACTATTTCTTAAGGTATCAGAGACAATGTTCTTAAATAATCATTGTGAATTAACTTTACTAGGTGCTGCAAAGTTTTCTAGTGCATCACTCAACTTACCTCACATACCTTACTTGAAATGGCATTAAAATATTCTAGTATAAAAGGGAAATCACAAGCCACTGTGTGTCCTTTATGAAGGTTAAATTCTTACCAGTTTATGACTGAAAACTTCTGAAGTGAAAACAAAGCCTTATTTAAACACTTACGCAGATTGTCCAAGAGAAGGTGCCTCTGACAGCAATGCTCCAGTGGCATAATATTCACACTGCCAGATTTTAGGAAGCCTCTGTAGAACCAGTGCAGCAAGCCCTACATGATACTATCTACAGGCCCTGTGACCCTGGGAATGCCACTTTAGTGTGTTCTGTGCTCCCTGTGACCCTTATCTCTCCACCGTGAGGAAATGAGACCTGCCATGCTGGTTTGTCTTGTTGCTGTGTCAAGATAAAAGGATACCTTGATACTGCAGGAGTCTTCAGAGAGCTTGAAGGGAAGGTTGCAATGCCAGCTTCATCTCAGGATGTTGTACATGACACATGCAGCCACTTTTCCATACACGAGTACAGCTGATTTGCTAGATGCCGCCACCACCAAGCTCAGGGAGGAAGAGCTGCCAACTGACAGAGTTGTCTGCACCACAAGAACTTGCAGGGTTATTTAGCCCCTGTGGGTTACCACCAGTGGGCTGCTAACTTGCCACTGCAAGGGCCATACTAGGAGCCGAGAGTAGGTCTGGCCAGGAGAGCTAGATGCCACATGCCTAGAGCCCCCAAATACTTTTCAGGCCGGTAATGATTCAGAATTGACTTGGGTTTATCTTCTGGTAGATCCTATGTCAGCTTGTTTTTGATCTGTGAGTCAGTAGGTGGTGTGGTATTTTTTTCATTGGATGACTTTATTTTACAAGACTGTACCTGCAGCATCCTAAGCACCATCACTGCAACAAAAGCCCCAGCCTGCCTGGCTGTATTCCATTGTAGTACTTGTTGTGCCATTGCTTTAATAGCTTTCTGCTATACTCCAGACTTCTCTGCTCTCTTGAGGCAGTGTGTTTCATGACCAGCTGTACCAGCTGTGTGCCTGATGCTGTGTACTTCTTCAAAATTCAAGTACTAATCTTCCTTTTGAAGCAAGCAAGCAAGCACGAACCCTCTTCCTGCTCGAAGACCTACATGACACAGGAGGAAGATACTTGTGTTCGCAGTGGTACTTATTACTATGCTGTGAGCAGCCATGTCTGTGGGTTTTTAGTCATAATTTGAAGTATACCTGGTGGATTCTTGAGGCTCAGCCCCAGCTTGCAAAGCATTCTGTTCTGTAGGCAGTCACCATCAACAACTACTCATGTTGTCTTCCATTTCCTAGTGCCCTCCTTCAAACATTTTCTCCCCGTGTTTGTTGGACACAGCAGATGCCTCCTTTTGTTGCTTTTATCACAAGCCAGAATGTCCTTCTGCCTCCTGTCAAAATATCTTTATTTTTTAACATAAAATAAACACCTCTATCAAAAACCCTACTCACTCTTACTTGCTACTAGTGCAACACTCTCTAGTGCACAGAGGAACTGGCTCCCAAACAGAAAAACCGATCATGTATATACCACCTAGGGAAGGGAGACGCTCAGTGTTTGCTTCCCACTGACTGAGGTTCAGCTTAAGGTTGATGACCTGTGCTGAAGGATGCAATGTCTAATAAACCTGAGCTACACCCATAATTCATGCAGTCTGCTGTTTTTGCACTTAAATTTTCAGACCAAGTACTTTTTCTACAAAGCTTGTGAGAATCTGTTGATTATTCCTTGCCCTAAACACCTGCCAATTCAGGATGACAAGGGCAGATGCAGGGATGGGAAGATGTCAGGACTGATAAAGAAAAAGTGCTTTCCAGAGAGCAGTGGCTCTTATGACCTGGCACAAATCATTGTGTGAAGAAATATTTTATTTTAAGTATAAATGTATTTGCCTGTTCTCAAATTGTAAGTGAAATCTACCAGCTCTCAGAGCTATACACAGAGCAAGCAGGAGAGAAAATAAACTCCTGCTGCTGAAAGAAGGAATTTACATGAGGTCTCTGTGTTCTAACTAGGCTGGGTGAAGGTGTCCACAGCTGGAAGGTGTTTCATACCAGCTGCTGCTAGTCCTGGAGTTAGGCACCACACTGAGCCTGTCTGTGCTACAACTCCAGCATGTGCTGTATTCCCTTCTGGCATGTACATCCCAGATGTACATACAAAGCAAATGGATGTGTGTGGAGAAATTACTTGCCCTGACTGTGAACCTGGACCTCTGGTAGCTCTGCAACAGCCAATTCAAATACAGTCCATGAGCACCCTCAAAAACCATTTCAGTTTGAACACAATTAGAAGACCAGGCTGGAGTGGATGACTGGAAGAAATACAGGAATATGCATGTTCTCCTGTAGCCTTGCAAGCAGCTGAAAGACAGTGATTCATGTACCACCACTCTGTAAAAGTACGATGCAAAAAACTGAGGGCCACAGCTCCTTTCTACCCTGTATTTCAGGCCCTGAGTTCAGATGTGGGCTGCCTGCCCATGTGCTTGGTAAAATGTGTGGATTATCAAATGGAGTTAAAGAATACAGTGAGTGCATCCTGCACTGAAAAAGAAGAAATAAAGGGCAGTGGGAAAACGACACAAAAGCTAGTTCATCAGACTTCTTGTGGGCTTTCCCTGCAGGCACACATACCAGAGGACCCCTCTTTCCCTCATCCATTCTGCTACAAAATCCCCTGCAGCTGGATCAGCTGCCTCAACCCACAAACGTCCAGTTCTGGTGCGCCAAACTTGTGTGTGTGATCCCATCAACTCAATCATTGTTGATTGTCTGTCTGGACTTCTCCGTCTTGTGAGCATATGTACACAAAGAGGCAGCTGTAGCCCAGCTTGTTGGGGCAGTTTCTAGTAGAGTGGACAAAACACCTCAAACTTGGATGCAGAAACCCTGACCTCCTGCTTTGGTGTTCTGTGGCTGGGGGTGCGCATGCTTTGTGCCCATCCATGCTCCCCAGGGTCCTCACAGAGACCCTGTGAGTTGATACCACCTCTGGCTATTTCAATCAATCATACTCTCCCATGGCTCAGCACTTGGTAGCAGCCACAGCATCTTGACTAGTGCAGATTGGTTCCCAAGACCTTTCGTTGAGAAGCAGTTGCCTCATTCCTCATAATGTAATGCCATGCTTGAAGATCCCAAAGGTGGAAGGGAATACCCATTTTATATGTGGATGGTTACAGGCAAATATAATTTGCTCTTAAGTGCATTGCTCCATGTTCTGTCAACAAGTGCTGTGGTGGAGGCAGTGCTGCATGAGAGAGCTTGTAGGAAGCTGAGTCATGGTCTGATCCCAGAAGTGGTTGGGTTTTTTCCTGCAATCTATTATATAGTGTTTCAGCATTTTTCTTGTATATTCTCTCTCTCCTTTAAACACACACACTCACACACCAGTAACAGCACTGAAAATGAATTAACTATGCTCTGTATTCCTGCTCCTCACAGAATGTTAGTGGGATTACAGATGTATGCACAAAAGCAAGAGTCAGCTCTCAGAGTGAGTCGTGAGAAATGAGGAGGTCTTCCCTTCCCTTAGGAAGCAGCTGAAGCGGTATGCTGAGAGCTAACTCCAGGGCGAGATGAGCAGGGTACCGGAACCATGCGGGTGCAACCGATTGGGATCCAGTTATGATGGTCAGAGGAGAGCAGTGAATACTTTGCTGCCCTCCTTGACTGTCATTTGGAACTTAGCATTCTGGTCATGCCCAGTTGCTTCTGTTTCTCTAGTTCTGAGCAGGACTGCTACTCCTTATGTCTGTCGTGGGTTGCTGGAAAGCCTAATAAAAGTTTCAAGTTGCCTTTCCTGGAAGATCTCAAATGGCCAAGGATTGTGATTTTTGAGATACAATTCTAAGTCTGGTAACTGTCTTTCATAAGGGAGGGGGACTGTGTCTGTGATACGACTACAGAAGGAAAGATACATTAGGAGCTGAGGATCAAGAGATTTAATAAGATTGTGAGACAGCCCTGCCAGAAGCAGCTGATACCCATAAGCCAGGCTGTGACTAGTGATGTGAAAGGTTAGAAGGGAGCATGTTTGCCCTTCCCCTCTGAAGAAAGAGTTGTCCTATGAGTCATAATGTAGCCCACAGAATGAAATCCTAATGCTTATGCAAGTTCCTTGCTTCAGGGATTTTTAGAGAGAGTGTGTGCCTACATACATGTTTATATAAGTCAAGTAGCATTTCACTCGCTGTAGAGAAATGAATTATGCTAATATGCAGTTTTGTGTTTTATAGAGCACAGCTTGCAGATGATGAAAGAACAGTTGCTGTTAGAGACTATGAAACCATATATACAATTTCTGGAAGCAGCTCGCCTTCAGACATTTTACCGATGCTTTACCTCTCCTCTGAATCACCTCCAAAATATGAAGAAAAAGCATCAATAACAAGTAATGACTATTCTCCATGTTCTTCTTCATCTTCATCATCTATTTCCTTAGCCACAACTGACACCAGCTCATAGAGAACTGTCAGTTAGATTTAATTTTAAATTAAATTGTACACTCAGATTTAGAATTTTTGAATTTATTTACATTTTGTAATAAAACCAATAATGTTGGATGTGTCTCATTTTTCATTAAAAAGCATAAATGATGAATCTGGGTTTCAAGAAGTATTAGGTAATGTTGGTCTCCTGAGCCAGCAGTCTGAAGGGATTCAGTTCCCTGCAAGAATATTAAATGCTCATCTTCTATTACAGCTTCAGTTTCTATTTTTAGTTGTGCTTTATATAATGGGAGGTGCTAAGTAGAGACCAACTTTTTTTGCTTATTTTATTTAAATCCATTTGGAGCTTCAAAAAAGAAATAATTAGGAAGTGGTTTTATTTCTGTATGACTTTTATGGAAAATACTTGTTTGCAAAGTTACTGACTTTATATGTGCTCTGAGAGCATTACAAATAGGGTGTTGAATATTGGGACCAAGTATATTGTGGAGAACTTAAATGGTTACTTTTTGGTCTGCCTAGTAACAAACACTCCATAGCTTAATTTAGACCCTCTCTGGTCGTTATGTAAGTATAATCCCTATGAAAATCAGTTTTAGCCAGCAGTTAAGAGCCCTAAGGCAGCACTGAGGATAGTTAATAGGCTAACAGTTTAACTGTGGCAATGACTGTTTCAGGGGGATTAAGCTACTGTTATATATCATCATTCATGTTTTATACAAGGAGAGCTTGTTTTGTGAGAGTGAGTGCCACTCAGCGATGTTATCTTCCAGGTGCAGACATTACCAGCAAATGCAAGAGATGCAGTTTCACGGAAATCCATGCAACAGGCGTTTTTAACTGACACAGAACTTGACAGACCCTTCAGAAATACAGCCCTCTCAGCTCCTCTGTCCCTATGCTAACCCTAAGTTAGCAGTAGCTGCCTGCCTTCACAATGGGGTGACAACAGACTTTAGTTTGACTTTGTGATTGTTTGCACCCATTCCCAAACTGAACGATTTGCTTGTAGTAGGTAAGGACAATTAGCAGCAACTGAGTTGCTGCTGTCTAATGCTTTACAACTTGCTCTGAACCTGATGCTGTGTCCAAAACCAGAAGGTGGCAGAGCTACCGTTTGGGCTTGGTTCAGTGTGGTGAACTTACTGGCGTTAAAACATCTTGCAAGAGCGATCTATGTCTTAATCATCTGAGTCTCTGAACACCTGTGTGCTCTGGGACCTCAGCTACAGCTTGACTTAGTCTTCTGCCATGCTGAATTTCAGGGAACCTGGCTGCAGCAGAATGCCAAGCTTTGAATCAAGCACTGAAGTTCCTTCCTGTGCCTGGGGAAAGGTGATTGCCTTGTGTCATCTTTCTATGACCATGCCTTTCACCTGCAGAGTTCTTCGGAGAGATGTTCAGGTCCTGCATTTGGCCATTTAATTCTACCTCTGTGTTGTTCCCTGAGTCATGCTAGGGCAGCTCTTTGTGCAGGCACACAAAAACAAACCAGCCAGTCAAGGGAGGTATATTTAGCCATCAACAGAGCTCAGGGGTTTAAGCGTGCAGAGTAATAAGCAAACACAGCATAGAGAGGGATTTAGTGTGTGGGAGCTGATTAAACTGGCATGGCTTAGCCATGGGAAATGTCTGTATGAAGAAAGGGGATCCACAAAAGCCAGCAGGTATTTTGTCCTCTTTTCTCAAGTGTTTTTTACCTAGTGAGTTTTTCAAGGATGCTATTCCTTGAATGCCTTCTGTAATCCAAGCTATGGTGTACAATCTCTTTCATTATTTTTTTTTAAGCTTTTGTTTGTAACCTGAAGCAGTGGTGCCCACTGCCCTGCATGGTTCATGCTTACAAGGCCTTGCACATGTCAAAGAAGCTTCTTTCTGTCTCTGGATTTATCATGCTGTTATATAGCAAGTACAGAAGCTGGGGTATTTTACCTGTGCAAAGATCAATGTTGGGTTTGTTCTGTTATTTGAATTACAAGTGAACACTCATTTGCTGAAAAGGTTAAACATCAAAAAGCATTTACTCTAAACAAATAAATCTTGAAATATGGTACCGTCTTCAAAAAAAAACCTACAGTCATGTCTGATTGCTAACTGTAAAGGTATTAACCTTTTGTGCTGCCTGCACTTTGCTCAATCAGTTGTTCCCAAGATGTACCCAGGAGACCAGACAAATCAAGTATGTTGACTCTAAGCTGAGTCCTCTGGAACTGAAACATGATCTTGTTTTTCTTCAGGGTTATTGTGTTTTGATCTTCTACTGCAGAGTCTCCAGTGCAGATCACCTTATTTCTGAAAAAGCAGTCTTCATGGAAAGCATGCTCTAGAGAGCTGCTGACCTGACTCTTTGGAGTCAGTACCTGAATTTCCTGGGAAGGGTAGGTGCTAACTTACCTCTGAAAAAGAGGATTGAAAACTGGTTCTCTCTGTGTCATCTTGATAAGATGCTTAAGAAATAGTTCAAGTTATGGCTGTATTAGTATCTCCCATTTCTGACTTGGAGAATCTTTCCTTGAAAACTTGGTGGGTGAGCTGGTTGCATTTCCATAACCTGCTCAGCACAGAGAGAGCTAACATAGCCAGGGCAACAGTATTTGCTTACTGTGCTGTCAAAATCTGTTTCAGCAAGGTCAGAAAATATAAGAGGCTAGCAGATCTGCCTCCACCACTGAAGGCTACCACTGGTCGAACAGCATTAGTGGGAGGAATTTTTGATGTGGGGAGTAGGGGTGAAATGTCTGTATTAGAAAGGAAGCAACACCTTGTAAAACTATAAAAGTAGCTTAAAATAATACAGAATAGCATTTTTATTGAGGAAGTGAGATACTTTACTGTCACACTAATGGTGCTATAACCCCCTTTCTGCCCTAAGGTTAGCTTAAGTGCTTGACATACAAATGCTAGGGTGCAAATCAAGTTGGTTACTGATTCACACTTACTTAAACAGGCAAAGTGGGAGGTAAGGATTGCTTAGCATTTGTAAGTGAAGTTAAAGTCTCTCTTCCTTGCTGCCTGCACTGACATTGCTCTGCTTCTAACTGCAACACTGCAATCCTTTGGATATGAGAAGGATTTACTAAAATATAAATGGATACCTCTTCTCTGGCAGAAATCTTTCTTCTTGCATCACCAGCAGCTAAAAATAAATAGAAAGCTAACTCATCTGAAAAACTTGAGATTGCACAGATCTCTGCAATGATGCTGGTTTTAGGACAGCAGCACTTGCTGGATTGCACCCACCCCATCCTTGGCCCTTGTGGTTAGTAGCGCTGTATCCATCTATCCCTTTTCTATCCTGCCTCTTCAGAGTCATGGTTCGTGGAGCACTTCTGTGTCCAGGCAGACATTTTTGTCAATATCTCCACATTTCTGCAGCGAACATGTCAACCTTCATCTAGCATGGTGCTCCTCCCTCTATCACACGTGTGTATGTGGATCATTAGGTATGGGAATACCTTCAATTTGGTGTGCCTGCTCACAAGACAACATTTCCTGGGAGCATACAAAACTACCTTGCAGGCAGATGCAGTTGCGGGCAGCTGGCTGAACCTGCTCCTCACAGCTTATTTATGCTTTGAGGCTGGCACTGTGCTGGTACAGGGCAGGAGTGCAAGGCCCACTTGTGATGGTTATTTAGGTTCTGCTCTTACACACGTAATGCATGTTTTCCACTGGAGTTGCCATGTACAGTTGCCTTTCTCTAGGAAAAAGTCTCTCTTAGTCAAATCATTGACTCCTTAATCTTCCTTCAACTGAATGTTTCAATATGGAGTATACCTTGTACCTACTCTTTTTAAAGCCAATCAGTATGTGATAGCATGGTATAATTTTCTTTTATACAACATCTTTTGCATGTTCTGTGACTGAGTCCCTGACTATATTATAGGCATGTAAGAAAATAAAACTTCACTACAACAGGCTGATAATGTGAACAACTATGTAAAAATAAATAGCAGAAGGACAGGAGAAAAGGATTAAGTGTAGGCCTGTCAGTGTTTACTAGGATGACTCTTGAAACAGGTTAGAGAACTGAGGAGGTGCAGAGCCTTGCAGGAAACCTGCTTCTGACAGCAAGTACTGCAGGGGAAGACTGCATTGGTGACAGAAAATTGTGTAGAGGAACAGAAAGCAAAGAAGCACTTGTGTTCAGGGGTAAGGTCACTGAAACAGATGGGAGCAAAACTGTAGTGAGATCTCAAAATGGCACCCATTCTGAAAACCTTGCTCTGACCAATTCCTTAAGGTTTCACAAATGTATTTTCCTTTGTTTAAGAGTTATTTCAGGTAAAAGGGGATGCATTTAGTAAATCAGCATGTTTAAGTGAATTCCCAGAGCGTACGCTTACTTGGCAAAGAAAAGTACTGGCCTTAAAAACTCAATGTGATCCAGTGATCTCTTAAGATTGCCTGAATGCAGCATTGCCACCGTGTCTGGAAATAATGGGAGAAATCTTGGGAGGCTTAGAATAAATTGTATCTTACAAAGAGGGGCAGTTTACAGGGAAAGGTGTAATTTCAATTTAGATCCTGCTGCACCAAACAGAAGGTGTTTTCCATCCCATTTTCAAAGTTCAAGAGACAAGTAGCCTTGGAAGAAACCACCTGTATTCTCCAGCTGTGCTGCGGGCTTGCTTAACAGCCATGAAGTCATGTCCTAGGCCAGAGGCAAAGAGCATCAGCCATGGGATGATGCAACACCCAATTTGGAAAACTCTGACTCCAGCCAGCATCTAAGGACCATTGTGTAGGACCAAGGAAGCACTCCAGCACAAGCTTGTTGCAAATAGCAGTTGCAGAGTTCTTGAATGAATGAGGGGAGGAAGGTGATACTACATCTGTACATACCATTAGTTACCCAGCTATGGTGATACAGTGCTGCTTTCAAAAGGATGTTGGAAAGCCTGGAAGATTCAGCATTCAGTGACAAGAGTGATTCATGGTATGGAAAAACCTGACTTGTGGGGAGCAGTAACACAAGTCATTCCATTCAGTTTACCAAATGCAAGGCTAAAGGTGACTTACATTTTAGCTATAATTACTAATATAAGGACAGCTTATCTAGTATTTCAGCACTTTCTGATGTAGTTGTCATCATAGGAACCCACTGCATTGCAAGCCCTAACACTGCTCAAGTGGTGCGGACTGTCCTGACTAGACTTGGTGCTCTGGGAAAGGCTGGTTAGAGAATTTGTTGGCACCCTTGGTGATAGAAAACACGTAATACTGACTTCGGAAACTTCCCAGATGTTTTTTGAAGGAGTCCACCACTAATAATCCCTCAAGGTCTATCTGCTAACAAATGAGAAAAACACATCTGCAATTGCATTCAGCAGCAGTTGATGCTTCAGCTAAAGGTGCCAAATTTGGTGAGCAGCCCCTTTCAGAAGTGAGCTGTTGTCACACATTGTGCTATGAACGAACGCACAGTAGACTAAAAAGGCACCTTTACTGATTTTGAAGAAGCAGTCTGAAAGGTGGATTTTCTAGTTCTAGAGCTATTTTTATCTTACAAATCTGAGGATAAGCTTGCTTCCCCAGAGCCGCTGGTAGCAGGAAATAGCACTATATGTTCTACCACCCGAGTAGTAATCTCTGTCCTGCGTGTACTCCCCTGCTATGCTAGTCAAAACAGATCGAGTAGTTGGGAGATTTTTCCTCCTTAAGGAATTATACAGGCATTCTACCAGAACCCTCTGGCAGCAGTTACTTTAGTCTGAAACTGTTAGGAGAGAGAAGATCTCAACATTCAATTAATCTGTCTGTTTAATATATGGGACATATGTTCAACAGACCGATTCATTGTGATGTAAAAAAACATTCTAGGTACTTCTGAGTACAGTGTAAGGTCCCTCACTGCACCAGGTTTAAGATTACGGAAGATGCTTTCTCATGTCTGCAATAGTGTGCTATTCAGTGTATGTGGGCTTCATTCAGTGTAAACTTTAAGGAAGGGGTGGAGACCCCACAACAAAAAATGTCCATAATTAAGGGGAAATTACAGAGCAGTTACGCTACCTTCAAACAGCTGGAAAGCTTTGGCTGGCTTGAAATAACTTCTCCCACAACCAGCAGCTCTCCCAAGCTGTTCAGCACTCACCACCCTGTTGCCGCTTACCCTCCCACCCACCTACTGCTCCCCCTTGGCAAAGTATCAGAAAACCTACTTTGATATTTTTTAAACCACGGAAGCTCTGGGCTGCAGAACAAGCTGCAACAGGGGTCCAGGCATGGCTATAAATGTCACACTTCAGAGCACTGCAAAGCACCCCCAGCAATGGCCACACATTTTCCTGCAGAAAATGGAGCTGGATGTGGTGGCCAAAGGACAGCGAGAGTCACCACACTGCTGTTGACTAAACGTATGCTGTCCATATGTTGGATGCGTCAGCTGGCAGGGGGCCTAGGAAAAGCTGCGGTGGCTGCAGCTTCCTTTCTCTCCCATCTGGCATGGGCACAGCGAGGAAGTATCTGTGGGTGCCAAATTAAAGAAGAGGACAAACAAAGAGATAAGCAGCCAGGCAAGGATGAAGCCATTTTGGAAGCAACGGTGGTAATTCAAGGAGTCTTTAGTGATCACTTCAGGCTTCACTTCTCAGACCTTTATTCTTCTAAGCAAAGTTTATTCTTTCACATGATGGACTCTGTTAACCATACACACACACAGTTCTTGTATAACTAACTTGAACCTTTGACTTTCAAAGCTCTGCCAAGTCCCTTACAAGCTCCCTTTCTCTTGAGGCAGAAGATACATTACACTCAGTAATGGAGCAGAACAACAACAATGTAGAAGATTTCTCCTTGAATGTCTTTTCTGTCACTCCTTATCAGCCAAACAGATCCGATGCCCTGGTGTCAGATGGGGATAAAGCTGGTGCCACTTTGCTCTTTTCAGGTGTGTTTTTGGGACTGGTGGGGATCACTTTCACTGTGATGGGATGGATAAAATACGACGGCATTACTCACCTGGAGTGGACTCAGTTACTAGGGCCTATTCTGCTGTCTGTTGGAGTAACTTTTATTCTGATTGCTGTTTGTAAATTTAACATGCTTACATGCAAGCCCTGTAAAGAAAGAGAGGAAAATACATCAGACCTTGACCAGACCACCAGCGGACAGTCTTTTGTCTTCACCGGCATTAACCAGCCTATAACTTTTCACGGTGCCACGGTGGTACAGTACATCCCTCCGCCATACCCACCCCAGGAAGGCATTGCTGTGAGTCCTGGCTACCTTCACCCGGTACTCAGCTGCTGCGGTGCTGCTTCCTCCAGCACCTCACCGATTCCCACTCCGGGCTCCTCTCACTTCTGCCCTGCCTACCCCCTGGATAATCCAGCTTTTACTGGAGATGAGAACTACACTACTTATCCTGCAGAGAATACCAGGTATCAGAGGTACATCTTCTGAAATGCCTTAGTGTGTTTGGACAGAGGCTTCTGAGTATTTTAAGTGCTTTGTATGGTTTCAAAGGAAACAAAAGCTAGTCCAGGGTGTTACCCTTCTTCAGACATATTTTTTGTCTTTGTTAGGAGTATTTCTTGAGTGAAGGCTATGGAGTCATAATTTTTCTGGAAAGCATTTTTATCCAAATTAAATTAATTTACGAATCCCTTTCAATATTCAATCTACTAAATCTCATGTTATTTTTTAAGATATTAGCATATATGCTCCTGCCTGGGTGGGGTGAGGGGTGGTGGTGTATGCTTATATTACTACCTTTAGGCTGTTGACCAGAAGGTTATCATATGTACAGCCACAGGCTTCCACTCAAACACAATCACAACACACGAGTCAGCGCACAAACAGCATTTTTACAACAATGCAAGAATCAGTTTGGTACCAGATGCTTTACCTCCTGATTATGCCTGGTCACAACACACTGCTTTTGCACTGTAGCAACCTTCCAGCCCTTAATCTTTTCCTGGTTTTGGGGCATAAGTAAGATCACTGCTATTACAGATCAGTACGAAACTGCTTTAATCAAAATAATTTTCTATAGTTCTTTCCCCTAAGGAAAAATATTCTAATTATAGAAATTAGCGTTATATCCTTCTTAGAACATGTCACTTTTAGTTCATTTATGAAAGTCTGTTTGAAAAACTGCTGACTGACCCATTGTCTTCAGCAAGATGTGTGACAGGCATAGGCAGCACGAAAACAAAGGTCACCTCCTGACACTTTTATACCTCATGAAAAGAACACAGCAAATGGTTGAATCACAGTAAAACTTCATCTTGTAGCATTTCTGAAGAAGTCGGGAAGTGCTTTGCTCAGATAAGGCTGACAGAATGCAGCACTGAGGTTACTTGCATGTTTTGTGTTTGCTAAATTCTTCTTGTGCCCACTCACCTTCCTATTTTCAGGTCAGATGACAGTTCTGATGAACCAGAACCGCTGGAAGTCTATGCCTGTGATGACTTGTCACCTCCACGTTATGAGGAACTATACCCACTGTCTTCATAAAATAACCACAGACAACAGATGACAATTTTAAGAGACACCAGCTTTTTAATCCCAAGAATCTTTTTCTTTAAACACTTGCGTGATAAGTGAATGTGAGCAAGGTCTTGTTACTGATACACAGTTTAGTATCACTGAAGATATTTAACCAATCCCTTATTTTTTTGCCTCAAAATTCATTAGCCTTTTGCTATGCAGTTTAATAGCAGAGCTATTAATTATTTGATGCCAAAACTATTAATACCAAAGCTATAAACTCAAGGTTCTAAACCCATATTAGAGTTGCCAAAAAAAAAGCCCGATTTTCAGACTTGCTGAAACCAGTGTGAACTGTGAATGCACAAGATGCTTGTGGAAGGTCGTGATTGCTGCTGGACATTCAGCATTATTAGAAAGCACTTGATGTATTCTTGATGTATTTTCCCTCTTGATTGCTTGGAAAACTTCAGAAGTGCTCAAGTGTCTGATCCATGAAAATGCCTGTGATATTTTAATTCTTTCTGATTCCTTAGACTAGCACATTTATTAGCAACTCCAGTCAACAGATCAGACTTCTTCTGCTTTGTTCACCTGTACCACATGGTCCTGTGGGCATTTTTGGAGTGCCCTGCTTGAACCAGAGCATCCCAAAGCAGAGAAAATACAAATAGTGACCACTGCCCAGTTTTACGGAGACCTCTGAGAGATCCTGTTTGCATCAAATTCAGTTCCCTTCCCCCCCTGATGGGATGTAAAACACCGTCTTCCACCAGGAGTCCTAACAACTACTAGGTTAATGTCCCTGAAGAAAATGGAACCTTTCTGGAATGTCGACAGAGGCATGTGGTCCTACCAGTTTTAAAGGCTTCGAAAATCACAGCTTTTCCCTGCTGCACCCTCACTCTATGGGAGACCTGTGGTGGAACCCCTCCTGAGGTCCCTTTCTTGGTTGAATGTGGGTTCTAGGCACACAACTTGGGCATTAGGTTCCTCCAGAGTATCCAGACAACTATGGGTTGCAGTGAACTTTCTTGTTCAGTTTCAACTTTCAAGATCAGCATGATTCCAGATGTATCCACAACTGTATTTACAGCCATATCTAACAAAGGATGAGGTGCATAAGCTCCAAAATCTGGCAATCCAGGATGGAGGTCCCAGAAACCTTTACTCAGGTACTGCATAAACCCCAGAGCAATGAGAATGCCATGAATCTTTTCATTTTTGTTTTGTATTTGCACCTATGCTTCAAGTTCTGCTTTTGAGTGTGCCCAGAAACACCCTGATGCCCTGACACAGCTGAAGAAGTCAATACCTCCCCATGCAAGATCCCATCAGTTTTGCCTATCATCTCCCTCGAAGGGCTCAAAGTAGAAGCTGTTCTCAGCCCACACCTGCTGGAGCAGGCACCATGCAAAATGATCTAGAGGGCCATGGTCACTGTCCAAAGTAACCAAGCAGTGTGCTGATGGTGTGCCTGTGGGTCAGTGTCCTGGTCTGGAATAGCAGAGCTAAAAGCTGGTGTCCATTACGGAATGCATGAACTTTCTCTTACTTGCCAACACAGCTGTCTCAGCTCCTGCCAGTTGTCATCAATCTCATTGATCTCATTCCCGAGGGCTGGAGAAGCCTGGTGTCGAGCACAGGCAGGTGGTACAGGATATACCTGGCAGCTGGAAGTCACCAAGTGTCCATGCAGCCTCACTAGCAATCAGGACACATAGCTCTGGATGCAGACATGCATTCAGAACATTGTTCAGTTGCACAGAGCTGCAGATGCACACCAACCTCCTTGTCTTATATACTTAGAGGGCACCAAGAAAGAAAGCATTTGCAGAGGGACACAAGACAACCATGGTGCTCCACAGTGATGGACATGACACTGACAGAGGTTGTATTTGGGACACAGCATTTAAACAGACTCAGAGGTGGGTTAGCAACTGCAGCAGCAGCTACTGGTCAGTGACTACAAGCTGTGTGCCAGGTTCTTCTCACTAAAGAAATATGTGGCATGCTGATTTTCAGCAGGAATGGCCTGATGTTAGCAGGTAGAGGTGTAGCTGGAGAAAGGCAAGCACTTTTTGTTCAGCGTGATCTCTACGGGATTCAGTGCGAGAACAGAAGGTCTAAAAATAAATGCAGCTTTCTCTTATGGAAATCTCTTGCTCCTCTTCCAGAATTTAAACGGAGGTGAACTCATCCTCCCTTCACAGCAGGAAACTGGAAGGTCCCAAATCCCCAGTTAGTTCCACATGGACAGATCCCTGCACTTAGCACATAGTTCTGCTGACACCAGCAAGCACTGCAGGAAGACAGAGGTCAGGCTTGATGGATCCAATTGCAGGACCAGGGTCAAAATTTCTACCCAGTCACCCTCCCCCACAAGAAGAAAATTCCTTTGGTTAGAAACCAAGAAACCACAGACTTTTGCTGCTTCTCATCCCACCACTGCTGCCCCCCCCTCCCTCCGCCCCCCCCCCCCCCAATACATGGCGTAAGCATGTTTTATGAGGTAATAATAGCTTTATTTTTATGACATCAAATCATACTGTCAGACTAAATATGAGAAATCCAGAAAGTTGCACTGTGAATTCCATACTGGTTTTAAAGTTTACTTCTGTAGACATTAAATTTGTTGAAAGAGCCCTGGGTTTCTTTTTAGAGAAAAGGCTGTATAAATAAAGTTAAATAACTATGTATTAAAATTATCTTGACCTGTCAGATGAATTCTGCCTGAATTCTATAGAAGTTTTTTCATGCTGCACAGGTATCTTGAGAAGCTCCAGTCTGATGACATTTCCTTGATATACTGATTGCTGATTATTGTTTGTAAGAGTACAGCAATAGGCTATGAAGGTTTTTTCTTCCTCCTCTTCCTTCCACCTTCTTCCATCCTTTTTTCTATTTTAACAAATCTTTTATCATTAGGGTTTTTTTTTTTGCTTTTGTTACTGGATGCTTAGTGATTTAACCATCACATTAATTCACGTCTCAGCTTTATGACCTCTTTCTGCCCTATGATGAGTGAAAGAACAAACCTATTTGGCCAGACCTTCAACCAAGGTGAACTGACAGAGCTCTGCTAGATTATACTGATTTAGCACCTTAGAGCACCTGGAAGATTTATTTGAGATTTTGCTCAATCCACTTTTCGTTTAAACTAATGCTCTTTAAACAAAATTACCTTCTCCCACATTGCCTGCAATGCTACTGCAGACCCGCAGAATGATGCTTTATTATAGTTAGATGCATCTGGACTTCTAGCCTTGGTGGCAGGCTGTTGTGTGCAAGTATTCAACTATGTAACACTGAATGAGTTACTGGGATTTTTTCTAATATGATTCCATTGGTAAGATTTTGACCATAAGATGGTTAACATATGAAGTTGGTGGAGATGTGTCTATTAATACGAAGCTGAGCACAACCTGTTCGTAGCAGTAAAAATTCTGCACAGAGGTGCTCTAAGATTGAGGAGCTATTTAGAAACACTAAATGCCACATGCCAAATGCAGCTGCAGGATGCGAATTGCTTCTCAGATAAAATCTAAATCTGAAGTCTGTTTTTTAACCTCGGTGCTGCCAAATCTGTGAGGAAGTACAGGACCGTATGAGCCAGTGCTCTGGTGTGCAGCATCTTCTCACGAAAGCCCGATTCCACCAGAGGTACCAGTTTCTGCCACTGGTGCTCCTGTGCCAGGTCCTGCACACATACTCGAGCGGAACGCCTGTACGAGTGGGTGTTCAAAAGCAGTAGTGGTGAAACTCTTCAAAGCGTTATTTTTAAACTGAACCGGGATTTAGAAAATTGAGGTCTCGGGGAAAAAATAAACCCGTAAGTAGGGCTTGTTCCTTTCCAGAGAGCCCTGTTTGCACACAGGGCAGCCTTCGGCGCGGGGCCCCGCAGGATGCTCGGGGGCTCTGCGCCGCGCCCTGAATCCCCCCGGGGCCGGCCGCCCCCGGCCCGCGGGCTCACCCCGCCAGCGCCCGCAGCGCTCGCCCGGCCCCGGCCCGGCCCCCCACGTCCTGCCGCCCGCCGCCGCCAGGGGGCGCCGCGGTGGCCCGGAGCCACCCGGTGGGGCCGGGCCGGGCCGGGGGCGGGGCGGAGCCGCTCCGGGCGCGCCCCGTCCCGCGGAGCTGCTGTGCCGCCGGCGGCAGCCGCAGCGCGGCGCGGCATCCCGCAGGCGCCGCTGGGCCCCCGTCCGCTCGGCCGTGTGGCGGTGGCGTGTCCCCGCTGACCCGGCAGGTGGCAAGGCTGCGGAGCCGGTACGCGGTAACGTGCTGCCTCGTTGTGTGCCACCTGGTTTTGAGCTGGGAGCGCTGAGGCTTTTCTCCCTTACGACGGATAGTAAAGATGCCATTAAAAAGTAGGCTGAGCTCCCGCACCGCTGGGAGCTGCCTTAAGGGGAAAAAAAGCTGTGGTGAAAGATCCAGCGAAACCACTGAAGAACCGAGTATCCCCACCCTCACAGGAGAGACGGACATCTGGAGGGACTTCAGCTTGGGGAGAGCTGCTGCACAGTGCACTCACATGCACCTTCCTCCCCCTCCTCCTCATCGTCCCTGTGACCTAATGGGACAGGCTTCTCTCTGCCTGAAGGAGCAGGGGGAGGTCCAGGGGTCATCTGAGAAGAACTAGGGCATGCTGTTTGTATACAGCGCGGAGAATAATCTGTGCCTGCTGCAAGTATCATTATTGGCTCCACTTTAGCTGTCAGAGCGAATAGACGTCAGCAGGACGTGCCGAACATTGCTGTTGCTGCCCCATTCCCCAGTGTGCACCAGCGTGTCTGGCAGAGACGCGCACAGCACGGACAGGTGGGGTTCTCGCGGGCGGTGTCTGCATCAGCTGAGCAGCACTGCTCAGCGGGAGCGGGTCTGCAAAGTGAAACAGCAGGTGCGGGGAGCCCAGCGCCCGTGCTGGGGGGGGTGGGGGGGTGGTGCAGGTGCAGGGCTGTGTGTCCGACTGTGGACTGAACGCCAATTAACACTTGGCATACACAAGTTGCTCTCCTAGGCTGTATTTTCTGTTGCTCGGCTCATGCTTGTGATGCGATGCGAAGCCTCACAGGGCAAGTGAGGACTGTGGGGAGAGCCTCTTCCAAGGTGCCTGATCCAGAAACACTCGTTGCCCTGCAGGCGTAGGGTGACTTGCAGCAGCTGCCAGAGTTCCATGTGTGGAAGCATACCCTTGTGGACCTACGTGAGAGGCTTGCCTCTGCATCCTGACACCAGCGAGCCCATGGCAGAGCCTCTCCCAGTACTGATGGAGGGGACTTTGAGAGGTGTCAGGGCGGTGTCGACACCTCCAAAGTTACATTGTGTCTAATTTAGAGACATGGCAGGCCTATGTCTTCCTGAATAACATTTGCAAAGCGATGGCGTTTTTCCATAGGGAACAGCCAAAAATGGCTTTCTAGTTCATGTGATCGGTCAGAAAATGCCCTCCTGAACTTCACCCCGTATGTCATAACAGCACAGGGTCAAGGAGAAATCAGTAATGCCATGTTTGCTTGTATCTGTGCCATGTGTGGCAACTCTAATGAACAATTGATTGCAGCTACACACGCTATTTAGCAAACACGATGGGACATGCTGTAGCAGGGGAGCTGCTGTACATCTTCTATAAAATCCTGGGATGGCATTATTGCTCTCCTGCTTGGGTTATATTGTGTCAGATTTTTTAAAAAGATAGTGGATGGTTTTTGTTTATTTCTGAGGGTGAATCATCACACTATATGTAAGATGCTGTGCTTGCTACTTAGTGAACAGGGCATGCTATTTAACAGCCCTGGGTATATGGCCTGGTATTTTCATGTTTTGTGTAGCTGCAGCTTCCTCTTTACTTATGGTTCAGTGAGTACTGTCAAGAGCTTAGCTTTAAGGTAAAGGTTCAGGCTTTGTCAGCCTGAAGACATACTTAAGAAAATACTGAACATTATGCAGTCTGAGTAGGTGACTGCCAAAAAAGAAATAGGCACGCATTTTAAACTTGTAACCATGAAACTGGTGGTAGTTTCCATGCTTGAGGTACCTTTATTGTTTTTCTGCTGCTTTGCAGCCCAGACCCAGCCAGCAACAGGCCACGCCAGCATTCAAGGCATCATTGGCTTGTTCACAGCCTTGTGTTCCCAGGCTCCTGCCACACATGACTCTGGTCGGCTCAGACAGTGCTGCCTCACAGGGAGGCCTGGCAAAAGCTGGCAGCTTGAGAAAGCTGCAGTTTGCACCTCTTTGCTGCTTTTGTCACCTGTGGTCACTTCTTTTTTGCCATTTAGCATGCCACCTTTGTCATTTATGTAGAGCAGGAGAGCAGATACCATAGTGCATGCATTATGATAATTGTTTCATTATCTTTTTCCAAAGCCACATTATTTAGATAATCAGTTGGCTTCACACAGCTTATGCCATCTTAAGAGAGGGAGGAAAACTAACTAATAAGACTTCAGCAGAAATTAATCTCTTCAGAACTGTAGATGTGCAACAGGATTTTTGCCAAAAAGCAACAGTTCCCTGGAAAATCTTCTGTGGAAAGGGACAGAAAAAGATGGATTATTGTAAACAGTGAAGTCAAATTGGTACAGACATAATTCATTGGGACTGTGGTTTTACTAAATCCTGATAAAATAGTAAGGGAAAATAAATATTATTTTAACCATATTTGCCCAAATAAGGCTTATATATTCCACTTCCCCTGATTTTGTCCTTAAAATCAGAGGTACCTGAGTGTTTCATGATGTGCCAATGCTCTGCATTATTATAGCCTTCTATGTCTTTTTGGTCCTTTGCAGACACATATGTGCTTTCTCCTCCTGCCTTCCAAGCTGGCTGGACAGGAACCGATCAGGACACCCATAGGCAGCACTGTGCTGCCACAGGGGCACAGAGCTCCCTTTGCATCAGGATTGGGTTTTGGCCAGATGCCTTTTTTCACAGAATAAGCACAGTTGTGCCTGCAAAAGCTGTGCAGATACACACATGCTTCGTCTTTACGAATTGATCACATCATATATGGACTTTATTCTTGTGTTTTAAGATCCTTGAATGTGGCCTTTATTTGTATCTATCAAATCTTGTGGGGACAGAATTCTTGATAGAGTGAGTAAAGACAGTAGTATGAAAAGTCTAATGCTTCTTGTGTGTTTATGGTTTTTTTCAGCCTGTTAAAACCTGGATAGGCTTGGAAAGAACAGGAAAGAACATAGAGAAGAAGCTGTGGTACGAATCACATCTGCAAATCCTTCCCTTAACTGTAGTGACACAAAATTCTACCCAGCTTCAAGAAAGCCACAGGGCAAAGGCATAAATGCCCAGAAAAGTGGAAAGATAGAAAGATGGAGAATTGCAGGAATGCCTGTGGAGGATGGCTTCTATTCTTATACTTCTATAATGAAAAGGAAAGGCAAGAAAAATAGAGCAAGCATAACAAATCAGTAATAGAGAGAGAAAAATATAGGGAGCTCTTCACCCCACCAAATCACGCAAGTGAACACTTTCCTAAGCAATGTTTCAGTTAAAAATAATTTCTTAACTCTTCCAACAAAAAACATTTGAGATTCTCTCCTAGAGCTGCATTTCTGAATAAATTCCATTATATTCGAAAAAGCTGCAAGATAGATGTGCAAAGCACAAAAATATGCAAAGAAAGATACACATGAACGCCAGTACCCACACTCAAAGAGCAGAATAACTTGCTTAAAATCACTGACTGTAGGGATGTGTCAGTGGGAGCAGGACTAATGCAGCAATTGATGAGAGACTGCATCACTGGGAGCATCAAAGTGGAAAAGATTTGCACAGCTCCTGCTGTGGTAGGCAACTGCACAAGCCCCTTCATAAATTGTTTAAGCTCCATGTTAAAATTAGGATTTGGATTTTTCCTAGCTTTTAATGGAAGGTAGGAAAAAGTCAAGAAGAAAGAATAAGATCCAACATGGTAGAAAAATAAAAACCAGGTAATAGCTAAGGGGGAAAAAATCAACTCCTTTTACACATTATGCTACCTGTTTTAAATGCTTCTACTTTCTTAGCCCATGCTCTGTATGTTGCACTTAACATTGATGGTTCATCAAAATCAAGCAACAAATGTGTTAATCTTTAATGTTTTCTTAGCCGTACAGACCAGGAGGTGGTGACCCATAGGGTAGCATTACTAAGCTATTTCAGTTTTACGTTACATGTTCAAGTATTTTATGTTACCTTCCTGTTATTTTCATAAAAAGCAAGCTTTCCTCCATCTGTTTAGTAAAAAAAAAAAATTAAAAAATCCAAATGAGCTGCAAAACTATGACCCTACTTCCAAACAAATAATGAAACCTTAATGTGAATAAACATGCCTGCCTAATCAAAGCTGGGCTTGTGATCTAACTGGATAATAATTCACTTGTAATATCATCAGCACAGAATGAGTATCAGCCTAAGTATTGTTGGTGCAGGTGTAACTTAATGAATTCAGGCTCATTTTGTCTGGCATTTAGTTGCTTATATTGGTGTTGGGAACAGTTAGTCCTTCAATTTTTTGTAACAAGCAACACCATTAAACTGCCACAGAGCAATGTAAATCAGAGATTTTTCTTAGACCCCATAAAACAACCTACAAAAATGTTATTGCCAGATTAATCATGTGCTTTTATATATCCAGCAAACAGAACTGACTATAACTATTTTCATTTGGCTATTATTTTTTGCTATTATTTCAACAGTATATGGAAATACAAAAGAAAGAGTATAGTCTGAACAACTTGCTGTCAAAGGCGTAGAGATAACAGGATCCCAAACACAGAACAAGATCCCTGCTTGTATGCTTCTCTGCTGCACTGGGACACATATTTTAGTCAAGCTACATGCACGGTACAAGTAATGAGGACAGAAAACTGTGTGATTGCAGAGTCGAGTCACGTACCCATTTAGAGCATCTTGGGGTGCATGAGTGTATGTACTTTGTTTTGATTTGCACATGTGGGCATGACTAAAATACATATACCTTGATTTAACCTGTTAACACATAGCTGTATTAAGTCACTGAAGGGTGAAAAACAAGAATGGAAATACTAAGGAAAAAGCATCCACTGGTATTTTTCAGAAGTTGATGTTATTGTTCATTGTTTATGAGTGCATAAATCATTTTCATACATTTCAATAGGAACTGTGATACATTGTATAATAAAAATATTTCAGAATTTGTATCTTGCAGGTATATTTTCCATCCTCCATTTACTACAGAGTCATCTAATCCTGATTTGATGCCCCTCAACAGCAGAATTTTAAGTTACTGATCTCTCTTGCCTCTCACCAGTTTGACTAACTTTGCCTGACCTGCCACAGAGGACTGAAGGAAATCTGTCCATTTCAAAAGTGGAACATTACACACTGCCTTTCATGTTTCATACATGAATATGTTTTTCAGTCCTCTGTGAAAGCTTCTAAGATGTACATTACCTGCAATAGTGGAATAAATTCAGCTGTGCTTCCCTAGGTGCAACCATTTAAAATAAAGTCCCTTGTCCCCAGTTATGCCAGATTGGCCCAATAGATCTGAAAAATAATTATCTTCATATCGGGTACTTGTTACCATTTACCAACGAGCTATAGGAGCTGAAGAATATGATGAACTCTTCAAACCAGTTTTAATCAAATAGCTGCCAGAAAATGGCCAAAACAGAAAACTTTGCTGCTTTTATAAACAATTCATAATTAATGCATGAATAAACAGTGTATTTGAATTTTCACCAGCACAACTGTTTCCCCCAGCAAAAAGTTAATAGCTGAAGTACATGTTCCTTTAGAAAGTGCACTTTGTTATATAGAAATAATCTTAGCAGTTAATGTCTGGCAAAGCTTCAAACTCGGAATTACATTATGTTGGTAATTTTAACTTTATCATCTTAAATTGATCTAGTTTGGATGTATGAACACAAGCGAAGTAGAACAGCCCTCAAAGAGCTGCCTTTAAGCAGGCTTTATTCTATCCCATGAAGCTTTGTAATTCCTTCTGTTATTATTAATAGCTGTTAAGTGCTGACAGCATGCTTGGCACTGAATGAAACGCAGGAGCAGACATGGTTCTTGTTAAGGGTGGCTCTCGGGAGGCCATTTACTGTGTGTAACAACAACAACAACTTTATTGGAGCAGTAACCCACTGACACAGCTGCAGCTCGTGTATCAGGAGGTGTCGCTGTTTAGACAAAATAGTGATGTGCACATTTGATGTATGCAGATATGAATATGCAGAATTTTGCCACAGCTAACAAGGCTACCAGCTGAGTAGCCAAGACTTTCTGAGGTAGCCTTTGGCCCAGAGTGCCATTTATGCAGGAGTTTCTCCCTCAGCAGTGGGAGTACAGACCGCTGGAACACACTAAGAGCTTAGGAGCATCACAGGTGCTGGATGCACTGGGGTGGAAGGAGGGTCTCAAAGGGCAAACGTCTGCTGCTAGGGGTTATGGAAGGTGCAGCCACTGGATTAAAGGAAATGGCAGAAAAGGACAGGCAAGAATTTCAAGCAGAAGAGCCTTGAAGCTGTCTTATGTGGATGGTGTCCTTTAGAACCAGGAGCTATGGAAGCGTTGGAAAAAGGATTTAAAGGGACTGAGTTGGTAGTGTAGGAGGCAGCTGCAAACCTTGAACCCAAGACACCTGGAGGGAGCCAGGCTGGTGCTCCAGATTGGAAGACAGGGTGTCTGCTCCTCTGCTGCAGGGAAGGCTGGCAGGCCCACTGGACACCATCTGTCAACAGTCACAGGTAACCTGCAGGGATGATGCCAAATTTCCAACCTCCAAGGTCCTATCAGGTGTTATTGGTTGGTTTTAGCCTAGCCAATATCAGACCTCTGCTGCATTATCACTTGTGGAGGGTAGAAGAGAGAGAGGAGAGGCAGTGGCACCAAAACTCTGCCAAAAACTTCACGCTTTAACATGTATGTGAGTCGAGAGCTTTTTAGGGAATAATTACCCTCCAGCTCCTGATCAGGCATCTGTGTGGTGTCCAAAGCAGAAGAAAATGTGACTGGCTCCCACACACAGTGAGACGGGTGCTGACACCCACCAGTGGGTCCGACCTGACACATAAATGCCACAAAGGCAAGGATGGCCATCCTCTGCTGTCTTGTCCTTTGGATCTGCTCTAAGACTTCATTGCTGTGTCCGAGAACAGCTCTTGATACTGCAGGTGGAGTCATGTTTGCTTCTGCTTCGCCAGGGATCTACTCTGCTACTCCAGCCACAACCAGCCTTAGGTTAAGCACGTCTTGCTGTGGGCTTCTGACTTGGAAGCACAGGGACTAAAGCTCCACTGCACTAGATGCTGCACCGTATGGGAAGTAAGTTACCCCTGGGTGTACAGATGCTGGCTGGCGACAACGGCAGGAGAAAATAGGTCCAAACAGGCTAAAAAGTTCTCTTGAAACTGTTTATTTTAGTTTCTTTGTAATTGCCTGGCTGGCTTGTTTCCTGCTGCACAAAACCTTCCCTCCCCCTTCAACATCACCTACTCTCGAGCAAATTCTAACAAGCCTCGCCCCCTTTTTGCTGTCTGTCTTCTAACACTAATTTTAGATGCATCTGCTTTTTGAGTACCTTTGCCTAAAAGCAACCCAATTGTCAGAAAATGCCTAATAACACTCTGAAAAACACAATAGCTTTAAGCTGTTACAGCTGGGTACTCAAAAAATGATTAATTCAGAAGTCATTAGTCACCTGTGACCATTTAGGCTGTAAAATATATGAATGAAATGGATTTTTTAACTTCCTAGGGAACAGCCTTGCTTTCCGTACTCCAGTATGCAGTGTTCCCAGTGCTGTTAATCTCTGCATTCCTGTAAACCATTGATTCTGTCTGGTGTATTAACACTTGAGTTTTTAAAGGCTGTTCTCTGCACAGTGTCTAGAAGAGTTACACCCATTTGCTCGTGATGTGTTCATAAAAGGACCATTGGAGGGGGTGGTATGGAAGGGGGGAAAGGTCTGCAGGAACTGTATAGTGACTGTGCAGAATGAGCTAATTTCCCTATCACTCCTCTGCTGGGAACATGCTCTCATACCTCACACAAGAGTAAAGTTGTGACAGCATTATTTGCAGACAGGCAGTATGAGGTAGATGTTTCCCAGTGCACCAAAGGGATCTGAGATCATAAACACCCTGCCCAGATTGCTGGGATCTACTGCGCTGCTGTGCCTGCAATACAAGAGGCAGAAGTCCCAGCGAGGCTAGAGCTAGTCACCTTGGGTACTGGCAATCATGGAGCAGAGGCAGCATGGAAGGATGAACAAGCTGTTTGAAAAGCTGAGTAAATATTCAAACAGTTCACCCATGATGCTACAGCTGGACTAAGAGTGTCAAAGTTGTTTTTCAGCTGCGCTACATCGTGTTGCAGTGGCTGTAGAGCAGACCTCCTCCCCAACTCCTTGCACCACTATGGTGCTGATATAATGTTAGTCTAAGGAAAAGATAAAAGATACAACATGCCAGCCAGTCCAGAAGTGGCTCATTTTCTACAAGACTTTAATTGTGACAGCAGAAATAATGTATCTGTTACAAGATAGCAAATAGAAAGGACTTCACTGAAATTACTGTTGTCTGTGTGGAAATTGATACTTATATATCCCTGGTTTCTCCTGTCTCCCCATCTCTCAAAGAAAAATCTAAATTAAAAGACTGAGCAATAGAGAAGATGTCTCACTCACACTACTATTTACTACTGCTTGATTCATTTCACTTCATAGTTTTTCTTTAAGCCCAAGGCCGTTCCCAGTCTCCCTCCTCAACAACACACCCACTTCACGTGTCTCCTATCACTGCTCCTTGTTTCCTTCTGCACTGAGGACAGAGTATGCTTGATTTAATTAGTTTTTAAACATTAACTCCTCCATCACCACCCGAAGAAAAGCAACCTTGTTCCTCTACCATAGAAGTAGCCTCTTTGTTTTGCTGTTGTATTAGTAAATTAGTTAGCCTTTTGTTTCCCCAGTGTCATTGCAGATAAGATGGTCATAAAGGCATTGCCAAGCAAGCTTTAAGAAAAATTAAACATAGAGTTGCAAAGCATTGTAATTAAGGCACAAAATAGGCCTGGCAATCCTCATGGTAATTAATATGTCATCTTCTTCCTATCTCTTAAACCAAATAATCTGCAAACCACCACTATATTGGAGCATTATATCTGCTATAACTTATGTCAGCTTGGATCATGCATCCCCCTTTTTCTTAAACAATGTTTGGCAGACAACTGAGTGTGGAAACTAGACTGTTTTACATTAGTCAGCAGTACATTTAAATCATTCTTACCAAATGATTTACTGTAGATTACAAATTCTTATATGGCATTTTAAGTTAGTTATTAGGCAAAGTAATATATCACCAAAATGATGGGGTGCATATGTATTTTCCTTCAACATTTCTAAATTTCTCTTTGGTTTGGAAGACCTCCCTACTCCTATTTTCCCTAGTTGAAGAAAAAAAAAATGTTTTTAAGAAAAAAGGGTAGAAGACCCCAACGTTTCTGCCTGTCTTCTCCAACTATTGCTTGTCAAGAGGATTTTTCTGCCTGTGGGAAAGTCAGGTCATGAGGAGATACTGTTAAGTTGGTTAGTGCTCTCCAGATAGATATTAGCAGGTGTCAGTATTGCACAGCATTTCCATACCTTACTGTGTCCCAACAACAGGAGGAAAAGCTTGGAGGAAAAGGGTTAAGACTTTATATCAAACTGGAAAGGCAAACTGTTGTGGCAGAATATATAAAGTGGAGTATCTCACAGGAAAAAAGAAACAATGTACTCATTCTCTATGCACAGACATCTCTGCAGACTTCTGAAAATTGTAGGTGCTGTATGACAGTGTAAAAAGAAGGATTTGCTGACTTTGTCTAGCAAGTAGACTTTGAAACCCAAATGAAAGAAAGGTAGAGCACACTAATAAAGCATGGGCTGTTGCACCAGATGCTCACAGGTAACTGGAATCCTTAAAAAGAAACACTGACATAAAATAAATTATGTGGTTGGGGTTTTTTTGCTGTGGCCCAGGGTCCTGCAAGCACTAAAAGACAGCAAGCAACTTTGCATTTACAACATAAATGAAATAAGGTGTACTATTATCTCTGCTTCAGAGGCAATAAAAATAAAGGAAGCTGTTCATCAGAGCAAAGTTACCTGTGTGTAACTGTGTAAATCAGGACCTATGGCCCTAACTCTGTAGCCTGCTGCATGCAAACACTGGCACAGTTGGTTTCACCAGGTCTGTGTGTGGCTGCAAGGATCCATTCATGTGAGCTTTGTGCCTGGCACAGCCAAAATAGACAAGATCTGCACTGCATGCTCATTTTGGCACCAATCAAGTCTTTATCTGCAGTTTCAGATGGTTGACAAATAACCCATGGGATTACTACAACATTTATTTCATTTATTAATGTTGTAAGGTCTTACTCAAAGCATATAGCAAATAAAAGAAGTAAGTGCCCAAAACAAAGGAGTGATCTAATATCCATTATTAACTGCTGCTTGAACTTCCCTATCCCCTCCTCAGGTTTCCAGCACATTCTGTAAGAGATCAGACTCTGTACACTCCTCAGAGAAGTCTACCCCAGATGATACCAGAGGAGGTATGCGGTTCCCACCATCATGACTCTTCACTGGAAGCTTTCAAAGAAAGGCACCTCCCTCTCCCTGCACCAAAACCAGAGATGTTAGGTCTTTTTCCTCAGCCAGTGCCAACACTCCAGACATGAGATGAGGACAGAGGCATTTACTGGGACAAGATTTCAGATTATCAGACAAAGCCGATGTTTTATGTTCGCCCTAGGACAAAATTGAAAATCATTGCCAATTATTAATCATAGGCACAGTGTTGTCTGATGAAGAAGTAGGTTGAAATGGATGATGTTCAGAAGGAGTGTCCAAAAAAAAAGGGTTCAAGAGAAATCTGATCTTGAAGTGAACAAGGCACAGGTAACTATAGCAATGTGAGCCTACCTGGAAAAAAAACCCTACAGATTCTCACCCCATCAAATCATGAGACTGCAATACAATAAGGAATTAAACTAGGGGTGATACCAGTCATTCCGGACTGAAACCCAGAATTCAGTCTAAAGTGCTCAGGTTTCCTCTACAGTGCATATACACCTAAGAAGAGGGCCCAAGCAGTTATGAGTCAGAGCACAGAGCTGTACAGAATGGGCTAATGAAGAATGCTAGGAAAAGGGGAGCCTGTGAAATTGCATCTGACCTTGTGCAGTTTAAGCACCTGATGGGTATCTCTGTAGGAAGCTGTCTTCACCTACATAAGTAATACAGCCCAGTACCCTCTTTGGATCCACACAGAGCATGGGGTTTATCTCAAGTGAAGGAAATGTTAACATTGGATATACAGTTTAAAAAAAGAAAAAAAAAAAAGAAGTGGATTACAGCATTTTGTCTGCAAGTGGGAAGGATGGCTTCATTTCCTGTCTTAGCCCACTTGCTGGTGACTCACACTTGCTTCTGACCAACCCATAGAAGCACAGACATTTCTCATTCCTCTCGTAGCTGTATGGACTGAAGAATTTAGTGAAGGAACATGGCTCTGGCCTCATAACCAGCATCACCTGGAAGGCATGGGAGTTTTGGCACTTTGAGTCCTCTTCTGAGGAATTAAAAATAAAAGCATTATATTAAAAATATTAGCAGACCAGGAAGCAGGTGCTAGAATGCCTGGAAACCAAGGATCCAGAGCTGTGCTCTATCACACCGAGTTTTGGATTAACTTCTGCAGTGCAGCTCAGCTTAAGAAGGGAAGTGGCTTAGATACTCTCATGACAAATGGGACACAGATTTCATCTAAGACTTTTCAGCCTCTGAGGCTGAGGGGGACGTTGAACCCAGGTGTCTCACTTCTGTTTCAGTGTTATATATACAATGAGCTCCATCCATTTAGTCTGTCTTTCAAGCTGGCATCTGGAAGCACATTTAATCCAAAATAAATTAGATCCAAAGTCAGATCTTTCCAGTGTCTCCTAGATGAGCTTAAAAGTCACCTGCTCAGACAGGTCACATAGGGAAGGTTAGGAAGAAAACCAGCAAAAATTTCAGGCTGATATTGGACTCTTGGGATCCACATTGCACTCATCAACCCCTGGGAAGGGAAGGGGGAAAGAGAAAGACTGTTTAGTAACCTTCAGCAAAATTGTATGATGGTGCCCATATAAAATGCAAGTTCTCCTACACAGCCAGTGAAGCCCAGTATTAACTGGGACACCCAGGTTTCCAGATTTGGAACAGACCTAAATAAGAGTGATGGTCTCAGGGTTCAGAGTAAAATGATTCAAGGTAGGGCGACTGTAAATGTGAATATCTGGAGAGTTATACAGCTGCCTAGCTGGGATTTTGTGGGACCCAGTGGCTATCCAGCCCTTCCTGAGCCCTTTCTAAATACCTATGTATTTCATTGTAGCCTACCCCAAAAGATCGCATAAATTGTCCAATGTTGCACAATAGTATAGTGGTGACAAGACAGCTCTAAGCCTTAGAACACATTGCTTCTGCTTTCAAAAAGGTGAAGTCTAGTAAATAACAATTTTGTATGTACTACTCAGTGAGCTAGAAAAAAGACAATCTTAGCTGAACAGTCTCCTTATAAAGGCCCAAGACACAATCCGCATGGAATTTATTTTTTCTTCCAGCTAAGACAGCAGGATTGAGCCTTAAAGATTCTTTGTTAAACTGGTTAATAGATTATTGTCCAAAGTAAACATATTTCAGTAAGTGCAAGGCTGTTTTTTTCCTCCCTCTTTCCGTCTTTTGTTCAACTTCAACTCAGCTATTTATGATTCATTTCATGAGACACTAGGTTTTCTCTGAAGGCACTAAAAAGAGCCAGAGCTATCAAACAGTTTTAGTGACTACTGCCAACAAGGAACTGTTTTCCCCTATGCCATAAAGCAGGCACTGTCAATAGACTACAACCGGCAATAAACTATTAAAAAAGGAATTTATGATGGCTACTTATTATCCTCCTGAAATAATGTTGTTACAAGGCTGCCCTTTCCAGTCCTCCACCCGGATCACATGGCAGATGTCTAACAAAGGGAAAGGCCCAGATCCGCAAGGACTGGCTGCGAAGGGCCGGGAATTGCCCTGCATTTCGTGGGCACACACTGCACGGGGGTTTCAAAGCAGCACGGCAATTGTCCCATGTTGGACTGGGATTGCTATACAGGAGTGTTTGATTTAAGGTGGGATCTTAATTAAATTATGTATAGAACATGTTGAATCGTTTTAATAGCTAAATATCAAATTATGTAGGAATGTCTATTATTGTTTAGCAAGAAATTGGTGAACCACAAAGACGAAATAAGAAACGGCAAAAACCTCAAGTGGAATCAGATCTGCCTCCTTTTTTAGACTTCAGAAAAAGTCCCAGTTCTAGTTCTTGTCCCTTCTTCTCCAACCCCATAACAGGCTTTCTTCTTTGCTGAAGTGTCTGCCTCTGTTAGGTTGACATTTGACTGTGATACAGATCTGCAATTGGCATAAATTGTGGCATACCGCTGGCATCAATAGAGCTATCATATCTTACTCCAATTAATGAACTGTTGCCTTCAATAAATATTTTAGAAAGAAGGGAAAAACAATACAGCTCAAGCTTCAGCGTCATTTGAGTTGTCTCCTTTTGATCTGGACCTTCATCCAGTGTGCCTCTTGAATTCCCAGTATGTCAGACTGGAGACACACAGGCTGCGGTCAAGGCTGAATGCACTGCCCGGGGGGATGTCTCCTAATAACGAATGTCTTTCAGGAATGATGGAGAAGGCCCTAAAGGTGTGTAGGGGAAAGAGGGGGGTGGTTTGAAGACCTTAAGGGAGAAGGAGCTTTTGGGTCTAGAGGAGGGAAAGTTAGGCTAGGCTGAGAAAAAGAGCCAAAAATGAAGTGTGGAAGAATGGGAAGGGGATAGTCACTGAGTTTCAGTTTAAAACAAAACAAAAACAAAAACAAAAAAACCCCAACAAAACACAATTGCAGCATCAAGGTTTCTTAATGTCCTGATCTATCACGGTGGTGTTACAGAGGGGGATCCTCCTCTCCTCCACATCGCTGCAAACAAAGAACGGTTGCCTGATACCCTGTTCCCCAGACAGTTCATCTCAGGGAAAGAACTATTTTTTTAATAGCATATATTAGCCTGAGAACACAACACTTAGTCTCAGCAAGGGACAGCTCTGGAGTTTTTAAATTCAGTTCTGTTAATTTTATGAACTCCAAACAATGTACACCACAGAAGATCAGGAAAAGGCGTGCATAGAGACCTCAAGCAAAAATGAACCATTTTACTACGGAGAATTTTTTACAAATAGTGTCTCTGTGCTAAGAGCACTGATGAGCATGAGTTAAACTACTGCTGAGATTATAACATTGGGTTTGCAATGTGTTCAGTTATTATTTCTCAGCGAAGGACACAGTCTTGCCTGTGACTGTCTCTTGCTGGCTTCTTGACTTCACAGCTCAGCTGTGTCAAGACTACATCTCTACAGCAAGAGCAGCAACAATTAAAATGCCAAGACCATATGAGAAGCCATATATCCCGCAAAACCACTGGAACTAGGAGTTGTGCACTTCCATCTCAGAGTGCCTGTTTACATTATTGCTTTTCAGTAATAATAATAATAATAATATTAGTAACAGAGTTATTGTTGGTTTTGTTATTGTTATTGTTATTGTTATTATCATTATTATTACAATGCAACCTTTTATTTCCACAGCACCTTCTGTCCCTGCGACATTCCCACAGCCCGCGAGCACCCACCCAGCGGGCCGGGGGCACGGGGGGGAGCCCAGCCTGCGGCCGGTCACACAGCAAAACCTCCCCTTCTCTGGGACGCCACTGAAATATGCTCGTTAATCATTATTTGACTCTTCCTGCCAGTGTATGAACGGTCTGAAGTGAAACCATCACCTTTCATTTAGTCCAGAGAAGACCGCAGTAAAAAAAACCTAACCCTTTAAAATCTATCGTTTGGTAGTATTTTTTAAGCAAGGGGCTTCGACGGCAAGTAGAAAAGTGTTTAAGTGCACGAAGAGAAAGAATCGTTTAATTAAAAGCATGAAAGAGGACGAAAGACCACATTCGTTCTTGCTGTCGGGTAACGTATGCTTATCCTGTAATTGCCTGTAAATAGCCACTGCAAAAGCAGTTCAGATTAGTGGTTTCCAGAATGAGGGATGGAAATTCTGACGACTTTAGCTCTCGAAAGCTTGCTTACATGAACTTGTGTTGTACCCGGGAAGGGGGTGGGGTGGGGGTGGTGGGGTGGTGATAAAACCAAACCTATAGAAACGCTGGCTTGCAGGAATATTTTTCCAATTATCACCTTGGCAAGATACAGTTCGTACTTCCAAAGCCAAGCTCTCCCTCTCCAGCACGGGTTTTGCACTCTCCCAAATGTCCTCCACTTCCCTCCCTTCCTCCGTCTCCCGAGCCTCCCACGGGTTTGTACAAATCACTCACAAAAATGCCCCTGGGTGTCGTCGCTTCGCGGTGCTCGGAGGCGGCGGGCGAGCTGGGCTGTGCCAGAGGCTCCCGCGCCCACCGGACGTCAGCAGCCCCGCCGGGGTACAGGCAGCGAAAGCCGCTCTCCTGGGCCACCCCATGTCCCTCACATAGGCTCGAAAACCTTTCATTATTTTTTTTTCTTGCTGGTGAGAGGTACCTCTCTGTAAAGCGCCTCGGTAAGACGCCGCACATTTTAGGACATGGCTGCAGAGTGGTCCGTGGGGAGAAACGAGAGGGTCGACGGAAGGCAAAGAGCAGGGTTGTGCCCATGGGGAGCCCTGCGGGTCCGCTCGCAAGCCCGCAGCCCCCGGAGCGGGGGCAGCCGAAGCCCCGCAGCGGCGACGTTCCCTGAAGCACCCACCCGCCGCCCCACAGCCCGGCGTGAAGCTGGAGGAAAGCCGGGCTCCTTGCTGGGGGACGAGGAGGTAGCGCCGAGCTGGGGGTCTCCTCCCCCGGCAGGGCAGCGACTGGCACCGGTGCCCCCGCAGGGGCTGGCGGAGCCACCGGCCACGGCGCGTTAAGGGTGCGAGCGGCTCCGCGGTGTGGGGGGACCCGACTGCAACGAGAGCCCGTGCGCCCCTCGGGAGGGTGGGGGGCTGCGGAGGTAACCCTGTGGGGCGGCGTTTTGATTTCTGAGACGTTCTGTTAATAACGCGTTGGTCACAGCACGCTCGTGCTTCCCGGTGTCGTGGCGCCGGGCTATGATTTTATGAGGGGACCGAGCCAGGAGATAGGGACTCGCACCACATCACGCATACTGCCCACCCCGTCTTACTGAAACACAACAGGCTACGTGGCTACATCGACAGCTTATTTCAGGCACAAATATTAGCGTGCCAGGTGGCCGCAAACAGCACCCAGTTCCCCGACTTGCATCCGCGCAATTGCATCGGGACAACCACAGATGCTCGGGGAAAGATTTATTCCCAAAAATTCAGCTCCCGCGCGTTCCCTTCGGCCGCCGGCGGCCGCGTGTGCGCAGCTGGGAGCGGGGAGCCCAGCACCGACGTGTGGGCTCCCCGCCGCCCCCCGCACCGACGCTGCTCCCCTCCGCGCCACCGGCCGCAGCCCCGGGGCCGGGGAACCGGGTCCTCGGTGCGGGCTCCCTCTGCTCCTGGAAAGGCAGCGCCGGGGTGCGTTTGCTGTACGTGCGGCACCGGGCGGATCTGGGAGACGAGATGAAGGCAGACCTCCTCTCGTCTCCTGACCGCGAAAATCTGGTTTTGAATACGTGTGCGTTTTTTCCAGACGGAGTTTTCCACTACCTGTTGACTGGAATCACGTATACAGGGGAAGCTTTCGATATAATGCTGTTTTCGCTCACTGTAAATCCCACATGTTGCAGTCAAATTCTTACCAGCTGGGAGGGCCAGAGCAGTAAAACCCAGCAATTCCGTTTCATCATAAATCAAGTTTATGAACTGTAGTACGAGGTACATAACTCTGGAAGCTGCGCTCTTTAGTGGTAAATGGCTGTTGAAACGTTCAACTGCGGCATTGCCAAATTCCCTTTTCCAGCTAAAACTTGACACAAGGTAATTCTTACAGTGATCGGCATCTCTTGCTTAATTTGGACGCAGACCACCTGGCATAAATTGTATTAGACAAACAGAAACGTAAACCTCGGAGCGTAACATTTAGAATAAAACCCCCAGGCGCTGATGAAGCATTCAGCCTGCGGTTCTGATCCGTATATTTGTACTCAGATGCGTGCAGGCGCTTGGCCGCGGCAGGCTGTCACGCAGTTGTAGTCGAAGAATAAGTGACCTCATTTTAAAAGGAAATATAAAAGAACCCGTTCAAATTTCGTTTTAAATGGCACCTTCCCCCCTCTCTACACTTGCAATGTGTACAAGATCGGAAGAGAATTATGCCCGCACAAGAAAAATCGCCCATCCTAGCGTCCCAGCGTACGTGATATTTCCTCCTGGCCTTAAATTTCTTACTGGTTTATTCAGGAGCTTTTTAGGAAAAGGGGAGCTGAAGGAACAAACCGGTGGTGTCCTCTCGTTCGTGCTCGGAGGCTGCTTTGCAGTAGACTGAGATGACTCTTGCGCCTCTCGTATAAATTACTTCAGGTTACCATCTACACCGAACTTCAGCGTTTCTTGTTTGAGGTCTGATCCTGCACTAGGTATGAAGGTTCTCCAGGAGTTTGTGGGGGAAAGTAGTTTAGCCCAGTATTTGCTCTTATTTTTTTTCATAACTGCACTTATCGTTTCTAGCAGGCTTTCAGAACGAGCTACGGCGTTTAGCAAGTGACTGGCGATTATTACCATTATAACACAACTAGGAATATTGCGACGACGACCAATAAAATATATCGGTCCAGCAGCGGAGAACACCGCAATTACGGCAACCTAATAAAAGACTTGGGTAGACTCCTCTGAGTCCCGGGAGGCAGGATAGGGTCTTTATCAGAGCTCTGTAGCTTGTCAAAACTTGTCTAATCAAAGGAAGTGAAAGTGAGGAGAAGGACTGGGATTTCGCGGTGTACCTTTGGAGCTGGGAGATGGTTAGGGATCGAGTCGAATTGGGTTTGCTCATGCCAGCGTGCTGATGAGGCTGCTGCGGGCATTTGGGCTAGGAAAAGTCTCTTATACGTTGACAATTTTTCTCCATATAAAAACCACATGAAAGATTCTCAGGATTTTACCCTTGGGAGAAAAAAAAAAAAAAACAACCACACGCCACACACCCACACACACCGCATTTAAATGACAACCTGTTATATGCTGGGGGCTCCCAGGACTCTCAAAGAGGTGTCTCTTGAGTTTGAACCAGCTGAGAGATACTTTAAAAGTAATTGTGACTCTGTTTAATAATTGTTCCATTTTCCCGTCCGGTAGCAGAGGATTTAGTCATAGAAAAAGCTCCATAGATATGTGCAACAGCTTCGAGAAAGTACAGAGACATGCTGCGTCTCTCCCCGTGGGACCGGCCTTGCGTTTTGTGTTGTAACGTACGTATTTTAATATTTCTCCATTCAAACTTCCACTCAGTATTTTTGTGCAGTTGAGGAAAAAAGTAACAAAAAGCAACCCCGAGGATGCTCTGGCTGGCACGGCTCTGTGTGAAAAAACGTGTTTCCTTGCAGAGTTTTCTGTCTGCGGTTGTGATTCTTGCATGGAGTGACCGCGCAGGCAAACGCGGGACAGGGGCAGCCCGTCCAGCCCGGTGCTGCGCCTGCATCTGCTCGGGGGGAACGGGAGCACGGATACGGGCAACTTACTCGCTCCGTGTTCTGGAGTTATGGGAGCAGGCTGTAATTTTTATAGATATGTATATCTCCTTAACAGTTTTTTATAAAAAATAAAAATTGCCGGGTTTTTTCTGTATAAAGTATAGACAGAGTATAAAGTCTGCGCAGGCAGATTTTATATTAGCAGCTGAGAATGCTTGAAGTCCAGGATAACGGGAAGAAAATTGCTACCGTTTGTAAGGTGGTCATAATACTGTAAAACAAGATTGGGAGATTTAAACCCTCCCATGCATTTTATTCCTCGGTGTATTCTGAAGTCAACCAGCTTCTGGGTGTATGGGATGTTACACAGATGTAAAAAAAAAGACAAACCAACAAAACAAAACAAAACACTTTTTTTTTTTTTTTTTTAACGGAAGCGAGCTTTAGCAGTGGAGACTGCTCTGCTGGAATTAGATACGTTACCGTTTTCCTTGCCTTGTTTTAGCCACCCTTCAGACCAGTTTTGTGTGATAATCCGTATTGGCACCCCACCACCTAACCCACAACAGTTCCAAAAATGCGTCTTGATTCATGTTCGCAAGCGCCGCTGCCACAGCAGTAGTGATGCTTCTACGAAGGATCGCGTTTAGGAAACGCGTTCGCTGTGCCTCATTCTTCTGGAGGCATACAGCTCCATTTTCATCTCCGCTTTCACAGGAGAGATCATAACCTTGCTTTACCTTCCAAATGGAAAAGAAAAGCGTCTGCCTGTTCCCGGTGTTTTAATGTCCGACGCCTTAACGCTACCATATTGACCATTAACACACAGATATAATCTCTTGTTAAAAGGTTTAGCTCGTCCGCTCAGGCAGCGAACTGCTGGCTGAGCCGGCCCTAATGTGAGGCAGAAGAAGAAGGCAGGACCAGGCGAGAGACAGAAGGCGACCGGGAAGAGCTGAAGAGCTTTATTAGATAAATGTATTAATCTGGATCCCAGCTGTATTTGCAGTGTTTTCCAAGATTCCTTTCAAAAATCTTTCTTGTCGGATGTGGGTTTCCCTAATTAATCACTCATGCCGTTGTATACATTACAGCTCGAGAGTGTAATTTTAGTCAGTTGTTTTGAAGCGCGTTACCGATCCCATCTGATTTGCATTTGTCGATTAAGCGTAGAAGAAACGCAGCACTTGCAGATAGGAGCCCCGGTGCCCGGCGCCCCCGGCCCCGCGCCCGCCGCCGCCCCTCGGGCGCGCCCCTCGGCGGAGCGGTGCCACGCTGCGCCGCCGCCCCGGGCGGGATGCGGCCGCCCGGCGCCGCTCCCCGCGGCAGCGCGGCCCGCGGGCCGGCCCCCCCGGGGCGGAGCCCATCGCCCCCGCCCGCCCTCCCGCCGAGCCGGGGCCCCGGCGGGCTGGCAGCGCGGAGCGGCGGCGGCGGGCAACGCTCAAACCACCGCGTCTTCTTGCCTAGCCTCCTCCTCCACGTGGGCCGCCACCCCCCGCCGCAGGGACGGCACGACCCCCGGGGGACCGCCCGGGTGCTGGGGTGCCGGCGCCGCCGAGCCCCGCGGCCGCTGCGGGCAACTGCGGCGCCGCCGGCCGGAGCCGGCCCGAGGGCGCGGCCGCCATCGCCTCCGGGCCGCGGCCGTCACCGCCTCGGGGCGGCGCGGCCATCCCGGGGCGGCGCGGCCATCCCGGGGCGGCGCGGCGGCTCCGCCCGCGGAGGGGAGGGCTGAGGCGGGGCCGCCCAGGCCGCTGCCGGCCTCGGCCCGCCCGGGCCCGCCCCGCTGCGCCGCGGATGCCCGGGGACGTCTCGCTTCATCTGTCACCAGGTCTGCTCGCCTGCCCAGCTGTCAAAACAGGGGGTGTCTTTTTCATTCCAGCTCACAAAGTACCAAAGGGGAAAGGGGCTTTAATGCCTGTGTTTGGACACAAGCAATTATCCCTAATTATTGTTTTTCTTTTGAGCCTGCCCGTCCTGCTGGAGAGCCAGCAGATGAGCATGCTCTAATCCTCCCCAGTCGGTTGATCTCAGTGGGTTTTGCGGGACAAACCGGGCGAGAAGGCGTCGTAGCTTTCATCTCGATGTGAGTTTTGAACTGATTGAAACTCGTTGCGATGGGAGAATTAACCTCGGAGAGCAGGCTTTCAATGGCCCCTGATAAGAGATTATACGTGTTGATGGCAAGCTTTTCTTGGCAAAATGGTTTCAAAGGACTCGGAGCTGTTAAATCAAAGCCCTATTGAATTGGTGGTAGGCCCCCCTTTAGAGTTCTCCCTCCTTCTTCATCCCCCGGTACTGTGTGTTGGTAATTACTAGCAGGGGTGGGAGAAGGAAATCAGAAAATCTTCCAGGAGGGTACACACCCCAGCGCACAAGGGTGATGAGCAACATCAGCCAGAGAACTACGGCGAAACCAAAAGAAAATTTTTTTAATCCCACAGAGCATAACTCCATAAACACTCAGGGCCAGAGCAAGATAAATCCTGTTCTGCTGCAGTCTCCTGTCACATGTCTGCTTCTTGCTTTGGTGGGGGTGCAACAGCAACCCAAGGACTCTGTGTGTGTGTTGAAAAGCTAGATAATATTTAAGATCAGCAAAAACCTTGATGATATCTCTTTAAACAGAAGCCACTTATTCTTCGATTTTACTTCTTCTCCACCTGTCTAAAGTGTGTGTCCTGGGCTGCGGAATTACACATCTTGGTAAAGAGTCACCATTATTACAAAATTTGAGTCACATTTAGTTGAATACTTTCTCTTCCCCTGTCTCAGAATGGGGACTTTGAAAAAGCCTGCGCCCAAAAGTGAAAGTTGTCTGCTCCCACCACTTATGACTTAGGGAATCTTTGTGTGCTGATCCACCCTGGATTTCGTAAATGAATGTGTGTTTGTTCAGAGGCAGTTCTGGGACAATAGATGTGGTTCTGATTTTGATTGTGGAAAGCTAAAACCTAACAGAAGAAAATCTTCTCAGAATTACAGGAGGAGATAAAAGTTTTCCATCAGACAGACAATCCACTTCATGAGAATCGCTGACAAGAATGCAGCACCCACTGCAGAAAGCTGTTGAGACTGAAGTTTTTCCAGCTTTTAGTTCCGCATTGGGATCTGCTGGCAGGCAAGGAGAGATGTTTGGATGGGCCAACCTTTATTTATATGGGTATTATATAGGACTTTGGGACTTTCTTATTGAAATTATGTGCCAGTTGGGTGTTGACAAGAATAAAACATTAATATCCAAATCCAGAAACATATGAATTAAGTAATTTTATGAGTGCTGCTGACAGTAAAAGATTAACCTCTCCAACACTGTAGCCTGCAGTGGTAATGAAGAGCCAGTGGAAGCAGTGGCAATATGGTGACAGGCAAACAGCTTAATGGTGAAACAGCTGGAAACTGCCTTAAAGGGAAGAGATCAGTGTGGCCAGGAGCTGAATTTCTGTAAACCTGGACACTGACCTACGGAGCCATTACAGCTAGCTGCCTTAGCCGATGATCCAGCTGTAAGAGGGAGGCCTAAGTTTAGGGTTATTGGAAGTATGCGCCGCGTGCTGGTAGTCACGCTACCCAGACTGTCAGGTTTTGAAGTTGGTATTTTGTTACATTTGCCTTTTCTCTCCAGTAATGTTCCACTATTTGAAGTCTTTTGTTTAAAATCTTTGTGTGTGAGGGAACATTGCTGGTTTTAGAGTGCTGAGCTGGTTACTGATATGCCTTGGGTTTCCAGCTCCTGATCCAAGCTCAAGCGAAGGTAATTTACTGAAACCTCCATGACCTTGAACCCAGCCCTTTTTAATGCCCAGAAGTATTTGCCAGAATATAAACATATAAATTTTTTTAAAATCTAGAAGATTAAACTATGATTATGATTAAACTGCAATTGCCTATGCAATTGCACAGGCAGTATGAGTGCCAGAACAGTAACATTTACTTTTTAAGTGACATTAAATTGCCACAAAAATCCAAGTTGTTTGGGATCCATTCAGCTTGTATTGAATCATGGAAGTTTTCTGCCAGCAGATTGTTTAGTGGAAAGCCTGATAGTAATTGGAAAACATGGGTTTGAGTGGAAAATTAGTAGAGGTTTTTTGTTTGCTTTTGTCAAACTGTATCTCAAGCACCACTGGAATTACAAAATGCTACTCAGTTCTTACTGTTGACTGGGCCTGTGAGTATTGTGGAAATTTTGGGAAGAAGAGTAATAGCTTTACTTGTTCTTACTGTTTTGGTTGTTGGATTGCTCTGCAAATGATCCTAGAGAGTTCACAGACTGTGCAGGGTCTCGGAACTCATACACTGCACAGAATCTCTTCTTCTTTGGTGAAGTGCCTGAATCACCACTAAACTTTTGCAGAGCTTGTCAGGAAGAATGAACTTGCAGAGTTTATACTCTCCATAGAAGCAAACAGCTGCAATGTGGATTTTATAGCTTACATAGGATGAAAGAAACCTGTAATCGTTAGAGCAGATAGAATAGAGTGGCTTTATATATATTTGGCAACTCTGAAGAGACATCTGGGGCAAGGCTTTTTCATCGTTACTTCAGAAATGCCTGCGAGTCCTGAACAGTTAGAAAGTTTGCCACATAAAATAGCGTGCATACAATTTATCAAATGAAAGGGCTGGTTTCAGCCCCAAAGACCCTAAAATTTATATACTCAGTGAGAAGCAGCACTTGGATCCAACAAGCAGATGGTGGAAATGTGGTATAACAGCAACACCTTCATCAGTCCCAGCAACAGCTGCAGCACACCAGCTTTCAGCCATGGTCACAGACTGACATCCCAGGCAGATGTAGTCTCTTTCACCAAAGGAGAGAGACTCCCACAGTATCTAATACTGTGATGGATCTCCTGAGGTTCTTGGGCTCAGGAAGGTATTTTGGCTCAGTAGCTTCTGTGGTCTTGACATGTGGAACAGTTTTGGCTCTAGCAGCCTCTGGACAAAAGAAACTCTGTGACAGAGAAATAAAAAAAAAATCCCATTTATACACCTCCATCCCATTCATACCAGGATTACCTCTCACTCTCCAGACTCCGCAGGAGTCCTTGTTCAGATATTTCCCAGACAAACTCCACATGTCACAGAATCACTGTTGGTCACATGAACTGACTAACCCACCCATGAAGAGTTCCAACATGTTTCTGTCCAGCCCTTCAGTAGCAGAAACCAACATCGCTATAACTATTTTCTCTCCTCAAACAGACTTGCTATGTAATCAGACACAAATAGCTATATAGTCCAACCCCTTCCACTGCATTATCCCTTGCCATAGGTCAACAAATGCTTCATTCTACAAAGCAATAACTAGACCATGTAGAATTAGACTTCAGCTGTTGCTCAGCAGGAACAAAGGTGAGCTCTTACGTGAAAGTATGGTATGGGCCAAATCCCACAGTCCTTATTTTTATACAGACTACTTGTGAAAATTTCTATTGGTCCCTGTAATTGTTTTCAACATTTATTACCATAAAAGGATGAAAAATACTGGGAATAGTTACCGTACTTGCTGTGTCACGTACTTAATATGGTGCTACCGAGAGAGAGGAATGTTTGTGCCCAGAACTTGGTTGCAGAGCATTAAATCTTCTTTAGCATTGTGAGTCCTGTTTTTAAACTCACATTTGTTTTTCAACAGCAAGGTGGATTTTTTTTTAATTAAAAGATAAATATTTGGAGTTTCATTTCTTGATTAACAAAAGTTTTCCCAGGTAAGATAACTATGTTTCTGAATATCTTGATATAATGTAGCAGGATTTGAAGAAAATTGGCTCAAGGCAATCTGCAAACACTTCAGAGAGGACTTTTACAGAAGACTTTTTTTTATGGCTTATGAGAGCCAAAAGTGAAAATGTTCCAGCCTATAGCAGGTGCCACAAGCTTCAGAGAAGAAATCACAAAGAAATGCTAGCCAGTAGGGTTTAATAACATTTTAAAAATGCAGTCAAAGGCAAGTTAAGATGCACAACAATGGGCTCAGGCATTACTCAGTGGCTAAAAGACCCTTTGCTGACATGATGTTGGGTACTTAGGTCCTTCTGGCATACTGTCCATCGATTAACTTTCTAAGATGCAGAGTAACTTGTACAAAACCAGGCCTTCTTCACAAAGGCAGAAGCTTTAACTCAGTTTTTACTATTAACTCAGTTTTACTATTCTGCTTTCTCTAGCCATATCATTCTTAGAATTATATCAGAATATTTTGCTTAATGTCCCATATATATATAGCTCAATTAAATGTATTATATTATTATTTTTACCAATTGTTTCACTTACTATTCCACTGATGCTCTCTGAAATAGTACTGTTTTTTAAATACCTACAACTACATAGGTCTTAAAAATCAAATCTCCTTGCACATGCTAAAAAGCATACTTATTTCCCAGCACAAAGCTATGGATCTTCCCCAAACTCTGCCTTTTACCCTAAATGAAATACCATAGCTTTCCTACACAGATCCCCCAGACACTCCAGTATGTTCAGCTGCAGAACACTTACCAACTCATGGCCTTCCTTTCAGCTCCAGACATACTGTCTTTAGTGGCCCTACACAGATGGACATAGACATGATCAGAGATATGTGTTTAAAGGATTTATTTAAAGGAAACTTACTCATTGGCTGATATTTTGAATAGTTTGTCATTATGAGGGCCTTAGCTTTTTTACAGATCCATTCTAACCTGCTCAGTGATTAACAAGGCTAAGCAGCCTTTTGTTTTTTAAAAGTTGGGCAGATGACAAGCACTTTCAGTTTAAAATCACCAAGACTGTAGAATTTTTTCTTTGATTTTTCATTTTTCTGTGGTTTTTTTTTTTGTGGTTTATTTTTTCGTTGTATTTTATGTTTGTTGATTGTTGTTGTTGGTGGTGGTTTTTTAATGGGTGTAATATTTATTGAACTGCTTGTCTGAATTCTGACATTTTATACCCATCCTTACTTTTTGTTTTGATGGTAAGCCTTGCTGTCCTCTCATCCCACATCCTCAAAACCATCTGTGCAAATTTCCCTGGGCACATGTGAGAGGAGAATGGGATGCAAGGGGCATCCAAGCATCAAGGACTTGTAAAAGGGGCTGTGGGAAGTGCTGACTGAGTGGTTGGCTGAATGGCAGCAAGTGGGGCTGGATTTTGCAAGCTTATGCAGCTAGCTGGGTTATGCAAAGAAATACATTTGTGCATGAAATGATCCTGGCATAGCTTTGAAATCAAGATGCTGTCTGCACCAGGGCTCCCATAGCCACAGAAATGAGAACTTAGAAACACAGGACATCACAGGCATCAAAATATCCTCGATTATAACATTGCCTGAAAAAAACACTGAGATAGTCCTTGGAAACTGATGACTTTCTAGCAGAGTGACCAGTCTGTGACTCACAAACTGGGCAGTTTGTAGGCAGCCAGTGCAGCTCCTGTGCCTCATGATCTGTGGCTGGCTGTGAACAAATACCCCATGAACTGCGCAATAGGTGCTGAAGAGCCTAAAAACACCATGTCATCTTGTAATGTAGCTTCATACACAGCCCAGCCATGTCTCCTAGTGAAGCAGTGGGACCTCAGCTAGCCTTTGCCGTATCTCAGGTGCTCTCTATTTCCCTCTTTTCAGAAGTATAAAATATATGTCTTTCATCTCTCAGCCCCTGAAGATCCTGGCATACAGCTTGTTGTATGAGATAGTGGTCATGAGACCCCTGGCCTCAAGTCTGGAGCACAGGCTTGGGAGACTTTGACTTTATGTAGACAAGGCAATCTATATTCCCTGCATAAAAGCAAGGGATAAAGTCCTAATACGCCTCACAAATTAACCTGATAGCTCCCTCTGGATCTGAAATAGTAGCACATAATCAAAATCCCACAGCAAGCAGCAAAAAGGAAAAGCATTCTTTGTGCTACCTGAAAGCACCAACACAGACTTTACTGCAGCCTCCACTGGTGACCAGTCTTGGAGACAAGTAGAAAAGACAACCCTCTAAAATAGAATATATATGCTGTAGAATGTTCTAGAGGAAAAAAACCCCCTTATTTTCCCATTGCAAGATCCTAGATGAAACCATAGCACATGACATGCTTTTCTTCACTAGAGTTTTGGCAAATCTTTTACTTTAATTGTACATTTGAGATACTTCCATTTGAAACACTGAAGGTATAACTCAAGAACAAGGCCATAGTTCAAAAGAAAAAGAAATTCTTGTGTGTCTGCATTTTAGCTAAGATGCATATCTGTCATTTTTGTGTGTTGTTGTGTTTGCATGGCAAGGTTTTGGTAGCAGGGGTGCTACAGGGGTGGCTTCTGTGAGAAGATGCTAGAAGTTTCTCCTGTGTCTGACAGAGCCAATGCCAGCCGGCTCCAAGATAGACCCACCACTGGTCAAGGCTGAGCCCATCAGCAATGGTGGTAGGTGCCACTGGGATAGCATATTTAAGAAGGGGGGAAAAAACCTGCTGGAACAGCAGCCAGAATAAAGGAGTGAGACTATGTGAGAGCAACAACTCTGCAGACCCCAAGGCCAGTGAAGAAGGAGAGGCAGGAGGTGCTCCAGGTGCCAGAACAGAGATTCCACTGCAGCCTGTGGTGAAGACCACGGTGAGGCAGGCTGTGCCCCTGCAGCCCATGGAGGTTAGCGGTGGAAGAGATCTCCACCTGAGCCCGTGGAGAACCCGACACTAGACCAGAGGGGTGCCCAAAGGAGGCTGTGACCCTGTAGGGAGCCCGCGCTAAGGCAGGCTCCTGGCAGGACCTGTGGACCCATGGAGACAGAGCAGCCCGCACTGGAGCAGGTTTCCTGGCAGGACTTGTGACCCCGTGGGGGACCCAGCTGGAGCTGGGTGTGAAGAGCAGCAGCCACAAGGAGGGACTCATGTTGGAGGAGTTCATGGAGGACTGTCTCCCGTGGGAGCGACCCCACGCTGGGGCAGGGCAGAGCGTGAGGAGCCCCCCCTGAGGGGGCAGGAGCAGCAGAGACAGCGTGTGAGGGGCTGACCGCAGCCCCCACGCCCCGACCCCTGTGCCGCACAGGGGAGAGGCAGAGGAACTGGGAGTGAAATTGAGCCCTGGAAGAAGGGAGGGGTGAGAGGGAAGTTGTTACAAGATTTGGTCTTATTTCTCATTATCCTGCTCTGATTTGATTGGTAATCAACTAAACTGATTTCCCCAAGTCAAGGCTGTTTTGCCTGCAACAGTAATTAGTCAATGGTCTCTCCCCGTCCTTTTCTTGACCCACATGCCTTTTGTTGTATTTTCTCTCCTCTGTCCAGCTGAGGAGGGGAGCAGCTTTTGTGGGTACCTGGTGTCCAGCCAGGGTCAACCCACCACAATTGTGTTTCATTTACCTCAAGATGAAAGAACACTTTCCTTGTTTCTAATACTCGACGGTGTAGAGAGAAATGCCCAAGTGCATGGACAACAACAGCTATAAAACTGGAAAACCATTGCAAATTGACCTACAGGACCAGGAAAGTAAAATTTCTCCTGGTAGACAATAGGAGGTGATTCACACAATCGCATTGGCCTTGATGATCTTAAAGGTTTTTTCCAACCAAAATGATTCTATCATTCTGTGCTTCTATTAAAAGTTTTCAGTCTTTGACTTTAGTTTCCAACAAATGGTTTTGTAGAAGCACGAGAAAGAAACCCTGATATATAGCTAACTGCATGAATAATGTAAAAAAATATTCATATGTTGAATTTTGCCCTTTTATCTCAATCCTATTGGATTTACTTTAGCAGATGTCAGCATTTTAAATGCAGTTGGAGCATGTCTTCTGAAAGAATTTTTAAAGTTGTTTATGATCAGCTGTAGTGATGATGTGCTGTAGATTAGAACCTAGAAAGCAGAACATTACAGGCATGCTCAGTTTACAGATGTTGCTGTGTTAGTTTTTGGTGCCCTAGAGAAAAGTATTCAAAGATATTGAAACCAGCTGTTTCTCCTGTCAGTGCACCGGATGCTTATCTTCTTGCTCTATATATCAAAATATCAATGTCAAAATTTAACATTACTGCATAAATTGGAGACACTTTGATCTAAAGATAAGATAAGATGTTTCAGTCAGTATTATGAGCAGCTGTACTTAGTATATTTAAAAACAAAATGTAAAGGAATATTTTTATTATTATTCTGCAAAAATATTCTGTAAAAATATGTAAATTATGTAAAATATAGTATTCTGTAAAGAAAAGCATGAAGTAAAGGAAAATAAAGCAAGTGATAGAACAGTCACAAAATAATTCCAAATCAACAAATTATTTTGAAAATAAATAAATGTATTTTTAGTAACACTTTCAGTTTAAGTATTTTTACATTTCTGGTTTTCAGGGAATTCAAAATGTCTATTTTTTTCTAATTCAGTGGAAGCAAAATTCAAGTCTCACTACAATCTGTAAAGTCAAACTTCTGAGTGCCAGCTGTCTTTAAATGTTTCTTGGGTCCTGCAAAACTTTTAAGACCAGTACTAAAAAGTAAAGACATAAGACACAGAAAATGTAAGGAACTTTCAAAGTGCATCTCTGAAATGACAAGGGATTCTTTAAAAAATGGAAATGTAACTGGAACAAAGGGAGGAAGGGAAAGAACACAGAGAATAGAGGGAGAAGGTGACAGCTAAACATCTACACACAGGAGATGGTGTACATTTATTGAGGGTTAAAGGAGGATCTCATACACCTGTACGTCTTTGGCAGAACATGAGAGGTGGCTCACAACAATTAGTGATTTCTGTGATTCTTTTCTGGCAATGGTCACAAAAGGGCTGCTCACAAATGTGCTTGTTTGGCAAACTGCATTATCAGACACCACCTCCCAGATGCCCTCAATACTGCATCCAGTCAGCAAAAGTGACTGCCAACATCCCTTGGTTCACAATAAGGCCCAGCAGAAGCTCTGCTCTTCTACCCATTTGCTGAAACTTTTATCTGAGGCAGCTAATTATATGTTTCACTTTTTCATTGCCAGAATCAAATCTATCTCAGTCTCTGTCTCATTGATTACATTAACTAGAAATATTTGCAGGAATCATGGACAGTGAACTTTACTTCACTCTGAGGATAGTGATAATAGTCTTTCCACCTCTTCTTTTTTACATTGTAAAACCGCTTAGAAGAGGGATAGCAAATCTGCTACAGATAAAAGTCTCTCTAAGTTTACCCTACAATAAATCTCACATTTTTGGTAAAATTGTACTTATATTTAATTTTTATACCTTGCCGCTGGTATGGTGTCTAGATATACTAAGTGCTGTGCAAGCAGTTTTTGATCTTTTAGTACTTCCATGTTTTTCAAGATAGCACCGAAAGATGCTGATTACACTGTGTACTGAAACAACCAAATACTTCTCTGGAGGGCGGCCTTACTAGTTTCAACTCTAGATGAATTTAGTGTGGAGCAATGCCTGGCTGGGAAGAAATTGCAGTGAAAAGTTACTGGGTTGCACAAAGTTGATAATGAGAGATTCAGCAAGCAGCACTCCCCTCCAGGTGTTAAAAGTAAGCCAATACTCCAGAACCGTTCTGGGAGGCCATCTGGTACAAAGGTACCTGGATACCTATGTCCCACCAAAAGTGAGTTGCCTAAAAATCTTGTGGAAGGTGTAGCTTACCCAGTTGAAAGATGCTGTCTCAGGCTAAAGCACAGCAATTAGACTGTGGTTATTCGTGCATATGACCTATTCTGTCTCTCTGGTCTCCTTCTCTTGTTTCAACTGGTTACAGTGCACATACCCTTTCTGCCCAAAACTTCTCTGAACTGCTGTGACTCATTTTGCTTCACACAATAGCATACTGGGTGTTGATCTAAGTAATTTCATAGTCAATGTCCTATTATTTGTTCTTGAAAGATGATTCAAAAAAGGCAAGCTATTTTTGCATATAGAATCATAGAACCACAGAATCATAAATTGTTTAGGTTGGAGAAGATCTTTGAGATGATCATCATGGTCAGAAAGTCTGACTTTGGCCTAAATTCAGGAATATCTAGGACTTCATAGGAATTTGTTTTAACCCCTCCCATGTTCTGCGTAATCATAAAATCAGTTATGTGTCATGCTTCTCACATGACAGACATTTATAAGTGTTGCTCATGAGCTGGTAATCAAAATATATTCTATCAGATCATCTATATTGGCCTATTTTGTATTTTTTATTCTTTTTCAGCACTGTATTGCTGCAGCAGACAGCAGCAACTGGGAGCTCACTGCTCTACATGAGGAAAATGTTCCAGAAATGCAGTGATTTCCCTAGGGCCCCTGGTAATAACTTGGTGATAGGAAGTGTGTGCTGGGCAAGCATTGCTGGACAGTTACAGTGGCTACAAGCAGATGAGAGTAGGGGTAAAGCTGTACCGCCAGCAATGAGCTGTTGGATCCAACTTAAACCACTAACAGGCATTTTTATTGTTATTGTACTTATTAACCTTCATGACTAAAACAGGCTTTATCAGCAAGAAACTAGTTGGCTGGCTGACTCTACGTTAGGAATAATTAGCCTTAGTTATCAAAACATTGCTTGCATATTTTACAAAATGCAATGTTAAAAAAGGTAACAAATCCTAAACATAGTTTAATCCAGCAGAATTTAGCACTAACATAGTATATCTTCCTCAGTGGAAGCTGCCCATACAGAGTTCTGTTTGTATATTCAGAGAATGACATTATTTGTGAGAAATACATTTGTCTGCTCTTTTCATATCACTTACCACCATCCGTGGCCAAAGTAATGTAAGTGGTGGGATGTACTATGGGTTTCCTGATCTTTTCTTCTTTGGGATCCTTTTCAGTAGGAACAATTTCAGCCTTAAGGAAAATGCCCTTTTGGGGATGATATGAAACCAGAAATTCTCTGAAGTCATTGTCACTGGAAAACTGCTTAAACAAGAATAGTATGTTCAGATAAAAATCCTCCCTTCCTCTGCAAGATGTTCTTAGGCTGAATTCATAAAGCTCTTTCTTTTTATTGTTGCTTCCACAGTTTTACTGATAGTTTTGTTTTACATTATCTGATGGAAATTTATGCAAATTAATAGAACAGAAGAAGACCAGGATTGAAGACAATTTTCTTTAGGAAGAAGATTTTATATACCATTATGTAAAATCTGCTATTTAAAGTTAAATTAAAAGTTAAAATTAAATATTATGTGTGATGTTCTTGAAATTCTTCAAAAGAAAACTTGAGAAGGTCCTGGGAAATGTTCATTAGTGCTACTTCTGCATTGTGTCAGAGGTGGTTAAAGCAATTTAGTTGTCATGTATAAGCACCAGGACCTTCTTGGTGTTGGAAAGTTGGTTATTGTGAGCTGGGTGGCCTAAACTTTGTGTGTGATGGCCCCACTTCACTTAGGGATGACTCCAGATTAAGAACATGGGAGAACTATGTTTGGTTTGAAATGCTTGTGGAGCCTCCCACTGGATTTTCAGGCATCACTTCTGACATCCTGTGATCTGAAACTACTTGCATGCAAGACCCGTTCACAATAAGCTAATAGAAAACTGTTGAATCCAATGGGAGCAGCATTACTAAGTATCTCTAAAGTTAAGAGAAGGAAAACAGTGCAACTCATGCACCATGCAGTGCATCAGAGATGTGTGTGTGATCACACAAGCATATTTTCGTTGCTTATCTGCTGGTAGATGTGTGTGTTATCAGCCATGAAATTGGTTACAGTGCTGGAAACAATCCCTTTCAGAACAGGCTTTGTATTCTTGTTCTTTCCACAGGAATTTTGAAAATACCACTTACCTGACTGCTGTCAGGGTATTTGTTATACTTTGCTGACACACCAGTAAGAACATATATAAAATCTGTTTCAGAGTTTTAGGTCAAATTTTGCTTTTCACTATGCTAATGTTAATACAGAGAAAAGCTACTGCACTTCCACTTGTGTAACCAAAAGCAGAGTTTTGCCTTAAGGAACATGAGTGCAAATGGCAAGGTATTAAAAACACAGATGGAGAGAGAGAGAGAGGTCCATGTGTGGAAATGGTTTATATTAAGAGTCACTTGCAGAAGCAAATGAGAGTTTTGCCCATGCAAGGCCCATTTGACCCAACATTTTTCTTTGTGAATGGTAGTTTTAGGGCAATCTGTAATGAAGACGATTTGTTCTGCCTAGGCATGAATGCCCCATATCACTTCCACTCTCCTTTCACCCTTTTGGTATTTTTCTGGACTGATGCTGAACCAAGCCTCAAATCCTAGTTGTCTATATATTCAACAAGGGTTGGCAGTGCAGCCCTGATTTTTTGATGTCATCAGAGGACTGTTTCCAGTCAATCGGGAATGTTGTCTCTTGTGATAACTGGCTGCATAGAAGATATAAACCTGTCAGTTTCCCGGTGCATTAAAGGTCTGCTAAATTCTCTGCACAAAATGTCAGTGTGTCATTGTAACACCTGAAGAAATTTCTGAAGAGAAATTTTTAGTAAAAAACAAATTCAGGTCTGCTTGTGTTGAACGGAGATGGTAGAAAATAGTAAACAAACTGATTTCTGTTTTCCATTGCCTCCTGAGCAACCTTGGCGTCTGGTTTCAGCATCTCTAGTAACAGGCTAATAATAGGCAAGTAATACTGAAATAATAGAGTAACACTCTAATAATAGAGTGATATTCTTATTTTTTTGGTTCCCTTTCTGAGATGTAGATCTTGGACACTGTGGTCAGAGCTTCTGCTCCCTTCATCAAAATATTCCTCAGGATCAAAGTTAACTGTGATAAAAGTTATCAGTCATTGAGTTACTGGCTGGATCATAACAAGCAATCATAATAATTCTAAATTTGACAATGTTTGAATGTTTTATTTTTCATGCCAAAGTTCTTTTCACATAATTTAAGCACTAAGGAAATAATACAATTACTTTTACGCTCTCTTGTGCTGTTTCACCAGTCACAGCACTGTGCTGTTTCTAATGACCCAACCACACTTAAAATTTCTGATTAGGTAGAAGTCACTGCATGATTTGCTTATCTGGAGATTACATCACTGCTAACGTGTTTTGTATTGAAAGATGCAATCATGCCCGTGGAGTTGGTGGATCTCCTGTTACTGTCCACCACCAGGCGGAGTTTGGGTGGCCTCTAGGAAGTGTGTGTGTGCAAGTGGACACATGAGACTGACAGAGCTCTGGGGGCACACCGGGGCCCTCCAGCATGGCTTGTTACTGATGCTTTCTACCCTGGGAAACAACGATTTGTTTGAATCTTCTGAGGCTCATCCACAGTGCAGGTAAGAATGTTATAAAATCATAGAAAAGCTTGGAAAGACCTTTAAGATCACCAAGTCCAACCATTAATGTAGCATTGCCAAGTCCACCCCTAAACCACGTCCCTAAGCACCACATCTACACATCTTTTAGATACTTCCAGGGATGGTGATTCAACCACTTCCCTGAGCAGCCTGTTCCAATGCTTGACAACTCTTTCAATGAAGAAATCTTTCCTTATATCCAATCAAACCTCCCCTGGCACAACTTGAAGATGTTTTAATGCTTAGTGCACATGTGAGGGTTTCCCCGAGCAAACTAGTTGAATGGCCCCCAACTGGACGAAAAACTGCAGCAGGTAAGCAGCATAGATGGATGGTGAACTTAGCTTCAAAGCCACTTGGCATTGCAGGGTAGATGGTATCACCTCAAGATTAATATTTGCATTTGTTTGAGCAAAGGAAAACTGCCATAATCTACTGCCCTCAGAGGAAGTGCAGTTATTTTTCTTGCCAGTTTATACTGGGTTTTGTTTGACCTCTATCTTTTTTAATAATCTGAGCAAGCAGCCAGAAACCTTTCACTTGTAAGCCAGGAAGAAACAGTAGTATTGTGAGTTCCAGGTATCTGCATTGGTGTAGGCTTTGTGTGTGCATAATTATTTATTACAGTAAATGGCAACATCTACTAACATATGCAGAATTGCTCATAACTTAGTAGAATCTTTAAAGCTGTGTTATTTCTTGCAAATGTATTTTTGAGTATGTCTCTTAGCATGGCGCCAGAAGTGAAATAAATTTCACTGCTTAACTCCTTTGCTGTGGCTGACTGAATGATTTCAGGCATGGCTGTGAGCAATACTTCATTCTCTGGTGCAATCTGCATACATGGGTTATTTGTGAAAAATGGGCTTTTTCCCATGGCATGGGAAGCATGGAAAATGATGCAGAATAGATAAAGGAAGGACAGCTATCAGGGTGCCATATTGAAATAGAACATATGGCAAAGGATGTTTTTTGACATCTGTGTTTAGAGCTAAACTAAAGAAAGATCCAACAAAATCTTAAATAGCTTGGAAAAGTAATAGGTACCTAAAAGAAATGTAATGTTTCCTATTATATCCACTGGCAAAAAAAATGAAATCAGAACAAAGAATGATGTTTCTGTGAGAGTTTGGCAGATGTGCAGATGAACTTACTAGATACTAGAAAGTGCTAAGAATCAGTAACAATGCAGTTACCAAGCTTATATTGTCATGGCATTGGAACTGGGCGCAGCTGGATCATTGGTATTGATCAGGAAACACGCAAAAAAGTGTAGGACAAAACCAGCTGAAATAACAGATGATTCACACAAGGTCAAGTAAAGACATAAACACAGGCTGAAACAAACCGAAGCAGTTTACGCACAGAAGGATAAGCAATGTAGATGTTATGGGAAAGCGTTTGACAGTCACTTTTACCATGACCTTGCCTCCAAAAAAGAAATCACTATGCAGAAATGTACTTGTAATACTAGAACCATTTCCCTCTAAGTGGATGGTGAGAGTAACATCTCCTTTGGTGGGTTTGCCTTCACTAACACATGCTAGATGAATCCCTGTAAAACAAGGATTAAATATTGTATGCAATTTCAGCCATGACCAAAGCAAGTAGCTCAGACTCTAGTGCAGCAAGCATTAAGAGTAACAGCAGGATGAACTTGCAAGATAAATCCTTCTTGTGAGTTGGCAAGACGTTCTGGGCAAGAATCATTCAATAGCACTTGAGGGCAGGTGCTTTGGGGTGATACCCACTGACAGATCTAGCCAAAAGCAGGTCCCACAGAAAGCACCTTCAGAACACATCTGGGAAGCACAGAGAGCCCCTTCCGTGCTATTTGAAGGCAGAGGATGAAGTGAATGGAGTAAAAAGCTGTGAACAATGTAACATGATGTCATGCCATGCACAATTCCAGCTCAGTGCACTCCATGTAAGAAGAGATACTTCATTTGTATCAGGGTGCTTTTAGAGGCAATTCACACCTGCTTGAAGAACAGCACCTGGAAATCAGCTCTGAGTTGAAACCAATACAATTGCCACCAGTGACAGAGAAAACTTAAAAAAAAAACCAGATTGAGAACCATGTGGAGATGGGGAATGTTAAATAAAGTTATACAATTAACAGAATGGATGAGCAATACGGTAGCTGTTAAAAACCAGACAAACTATACACATGTATTGTTCAAATCCAAAATAATATTGCATGATATGAAAGAGAGAGAATTGCCCTGTAATTACACTGATAATTGAATGTGTTCAGCATCATATAGGAAGAGATGTATACTAGTTCTACAAATCAAGTACACATACTCTCACATTTGTGTAGTTCATTTTCATGTCTACTATTTATTGGCAGAAAAATTGTGTTGCAATGTTGATAAATTTGTAGGTTGAGCAAAGTTGCAGAATGATTCCTGAGCACATCTGCTGTGCAGCTTATGTTATACAGCTCCAAAGCAAAGAAGTATGCATTGTGCCTTTCTACTGCTTGTACAATTTTTGACGTAAAAAAAAAAAAAAAAAGTGAAAAAGAAGGAAAGAAAAATATCATAACATCCCTTTCTATATTAGTGGGAGTGTGCATGGTTGTGTAGAATGCCAAGCACAAACATTGGGATCAGAGACGTGGAACTGCTCAGTGCTTTTCCCCCTGGCATCGATGAAAAGAAATCACCGAAGGGAAGGCAAGGTGGTTCTTTTATGGTTCCTGACAGTGAAGACTGTTGCCCCAGCAGGGCAGATCAGAGACTGGCAATGAAAGTCTAGGCTCAGCATCTGGAAAGAGTGAGGCATTGCAGGAAGCTGAGCCACAACAACACACACAGATTGTAGAGGTCCTTAGGGAGAGGTCGCCAGCATCCAGTGTGGAACAAAGCTGTAAACAAGCTGCTGTTCCTCACTGGAGCATGGCACTTCCATTACTTGGGATTTGGTCTTTGGCTGTCAAACTGAGCCAGGCTCCTCTCTAAAACACAGCCACCAAAGCTACTGTTCTCTTTTGGTAGTCTTGAAGTTTGTTCATTAGAGCAGAGAGTGAGATACTTGTGTGCAGCCCGTGGAGGCCTATCTCTTCGTCTCTGGTGCAGACAAGTGTCAGAAAGGAGCTTCAGCCTCTGTTGCAGAAGTGCACAGCTTGCATAGCCACTGTATAGGCAGGACTATGAGATCCCGTGCATACTGGCAACTGGACATGGACATTTTAGGATGGGTAAGTTGGTATTCAATTACTGAAAGCTCAGACAAACTTTGCAGCTACTGGAGCATGAATTTTCTGGATTATTTTCTTAGATTTGAGTACTTTGTAAGTGTAATTTTGTATGTCAAAGTAGCCTTTCTACTCCTTCCCATTAGTGCCTCCAGCTACATGTGCACTGTCTCTTGGAGGTCAGATAAGGCAACAACGCAAGGTCCAATGTGTTTTTTGACCCAGATCTTACACCTATATTGCCACTGGTAAGACCCAAGCATTTTCCCTGTTTCTTACCCTGCAATACCTCTACATTTGGATGATATTACTATACAGGGGCTTTCCTGCCAAAAGGTCCTCCATAGGATGCTTCCCTAGGAAACTTTATTGTGAGAAGGAACCCCTGCCCCATCTGCTGTGAGATGACAATGACATTCTAATACCACATTTAAAGACATGATGCAGGCTACAGAGTCATGTAACTTTATTACTTGCTTAATTTGAAAACAACCTAGAAAAAAAATTAATTCTACTCACTTGTGGCTTCCCCATCTGGAGGGCATTGAGCTAGTCTCACTGAGAGAGCTGCCACAAGCATATTGGGGGTGGATCAGATCCCTGTTAATGTCAGTGGTATGTGCACACTATCACTCATTGATTCTACTGGCATGTAGTACAAGCAGCAAGGAAAGCCTGTGTTCCTCCATTAACTGACTTTGCCATATAAATTAGGATCTCCCAGTATCTGGAATTTATAAATGGATTAAACTAAAACCAAATCGTGTTACTGCTCAGTTATACCATCTTTTTGCAGGCTGACAATGTTTTATAGTTCTAGGTGTAAGCCCTAGAAAAAAACAGCAGCTATTGTGACATGTTTAAAACACTGAAAGGCTAAAGTGAGCAAAGAGGAAGGAGCAATCTTAGATGACTAATGGAAAGAGCGCTGCTAGGAGAGCATGTGCCACTTAGCAAGGCCTGGGGGTCTCATGGCCCCAGAGGAGGTTCTGCTGCTGCTTAGTGCACATCAGGGCACTCCCATTGCTGCGTGACTGGCTGCATCATGATGCGAGGTGCACCACGGAAACCTGAGCAGGGCTCCTTTCAGCTGTATTTGAATACCTCCCAGACATAAATCTGCATCCAAACTGGACATCTAGGCTGCTTTATAGCCAACTAAAACTGGTGGAGAAGAAATTATCTCACTGAGTTTTTATTAGTGAATCAAATTGCACTTTTCTTACTACTGTAAAGGAAATCTAGATGATTTGCTTGATATACAGCCTATTGTTATACAGCAAGGAGGTTTCACCCTCTATACATGAGTTTCCATGCTAGGAGAACAGTATACCAACTCTATGGAGGAGAGTTTGGAGTTTACCAGAATTACCTGTGTGCATGTACTTCACTCAACAGCCAATTTATTAGCACTAACTTGCAAAGTAACAGGCTGTTTTCAAAACTTTCTTCACCCTTCATTTGGAGTAGGGACTGAACTCAGCTCTCCCACATCCCAGGAGAGTAGATTCACTGCCAATCTGTTGGATAATTGCACTCCCTCTCTCCCAGAGAAGCTGTTCCGTTTTGTATGAATAATTAACTAGTCATTGCAGCAGTGGTTGGTACCTCACTTGCCCACATCCCAGATGAGCATGCTAACCAGCAGGCTGGAGAATCACTCCCTTACATTTCCCATTCTCCCGTCTGGCTTGCTGAACACTTATTTATACAAAGGGATTTATGTAGCTTAAAGAGTAGAAAGGCTCGTTTTGGAATAGCCTGGGGAATGGGAGACCTGAATCCAAGTCCTTGCTCTGAATCAAGCCAAAATAGAATCAGAAAGCTGGCCTCTCTGTCAGGACCATTGAGTTGTCTGGTTGTTCATACAACAGGGCTCAGGGAAAGACCTTTCTCCTTGAAATACTGTAGCAATGAAGCCTAGCTGTCTGCTTCCAAAAGAGGGGCTGTAGCTGAGAACCCCAGCTGGATGTAGCTGGGAGTCATGCACCTGCTTATCTCAGACACTGCTGTCCCTAGCATTTCACACCAGGCAAGTGTCTCTCTTAGACACCAAACCCTTCCTACAGTGTGTGCAGGATGTAAGAACTGCCACTTTTCAGAATGAGGATCCCAAAGGGACTGTAAGCCTCAGTGTTACATCTTTGTCATCTCTCCTTTTGTTCCCCTGATTCTATAAATTGACCACAGGGGCTCCAGGAAATTATAACTGAGTCTTTGGACACTGCCATTAGGTCTAATATCTGATGTGAACTTGAACTCTTCAGCTGAATCAGTGCACTTTGCCTGCATCTCTACTGCCCAGGCTTTTGTGTTTCTGTCAAGTGTGGCAGTAAGATCTGCCCTGAGTGTAGGAGTAGGATGCCAGTGTATACTGGGTACTCCTACCACCTGGGTGCCTTTTTCAAAAGGAGTCAGGAGAACATAGGCAAAAACAGTGTCTCTCTGCACACTGACATGTGCGTGCCCATGGGCAGTTCGGAGACTCTGCTCCAGTGCAGAATCAGGCTTTACTGGTTTACCAGAGTCCTCCAGAGTCTTCACTGTGCTTTGCAAGTATTCAAGGGAAAAAAAATGCTTCTGATGATGCTCTGGTGTGTTCTAAAGAAAGCTGCAGTCCAGAAAAAGGGGAAAATCCACCTGAAACTACTTTATGAACTGCATGAGGACTAATCAGTGACTTGAAAAATGTGTTCCAACTCCATCCCATTAGAAGTGCCTGTGCCAGCAAAGATATGAGGAGAGATCAATACCTGCTTCTACCAGATAATTGTGTGGCCCTCAAGATACTGCACAACACAGTGTCTTTACCTACCTGACTCAGAAATGTTGCTTCAGCATGTGATCGCACAGCAGGGTGAGGGGGGAAGTGGTCTGCCTGGGTGTGCAGATTCACCTGGTGCAGAAACCCCAGCTTTCTGCATTAATGGCACCTGCAAGAGGTAAGATCCGTTGCAACAGGTTTCAACTCACAACAATTTGCTTAAGTGTACACATTCCTTCACCAAAGTGTCTCAAAACAGTAGTTAGGTCAGCTCACCTAAAGAATTACCACCACCTATTTAACTGAAATGGATTTAATATGAATTTGTGGAAATGTGACCGCACAACTTTCGACAGCAAGGTTTTTTCTATTGCTTATGATACGGAGTAAATAAACAGAGATAAATCAAGTTGAAATCAAGTCCAAATAGAGTTGGAAACATCTTATAAAGATCAAAGATATAAAATGGTAAAGGACGTCCTTCTGTTGGGCCTTGAGATTTAGGGTAGACCCCCTTACTTTCTAAACTGTCATAGAGCTCAGGTGTGGCTGGATCTATTCCTAGTCTCAGACTTGAACAATGGATTAGATTTAAAGGGGAGAGAGAGAGAATTTGTTCACCATTCAAGATTTTAACAGCAAATAAATGTATTTTCAATCACAAAATTACATAATCAACCTAACTACTTCAAGCTTGCTATATATATATATATATATTATAGCAAAGGTATATGTACAAAATACATACTAAATTAGTATTACACGTACTTAAAAGTTTGCCCTTGACTTCAGTGAAATACTTGTGTCCCATGCCTTTGCATTCCTCAACAGGTGAAGGGTTGAGACTAGAGGAGCAGGGTAATCAGCCCAGACCCCACTGTTGACTTGCCCTGAAGGTCCCCATAGTATCACAAACTTAGTAGTCTGCAAGCTCTAAGCAGTGTCCCGCTCGGAGGGAGATGCTAGCCACAGCCCACTGTGGTCCAGGAGACCAGAGAGGTCTCACTGTTTATAAGACTGTGAGATGATTGGCTTTAGTCATCTGCTAATTTCCATTCTAACCACAACCTGAGTTGGTAATTTCTCAAAAATTCTGGGAACAGTATGTCATTCCGCTCAGTTACCACTCAGGCTATGATCTGGCAGGAACGTTCCAGTGTTTTAACTGTTCCCATTCTTCTTCCCTGTTTTGACCAGTCAACAGAGTTCCAGTACAGAAAGTGCCATTCTCTGTCTTAGCCAAGTAAGAGTTACTGGTACAGTCAAGAGGTGCTTAACCGTCCAACTCATTACTCAAGGCACCGATGCCTAGCTGGCAGCTCCTGAGGTTGTAGAACAGCCCAGAGAAGGGGGAGAAGTGCACCACCACAATCCATCCCATGACTAAAGTCCATCTATCCCTTTCATAGAATGCTCTTGTGGTGACCTCTTGCCTCTGTGCTTATAAACAGAGTGTTGTTATATTCCCATCATGATCAGTGGGAAACTTTTACTTATGTTGCCCTTGTTAAATATGATACATAAGCGCTGTTATATATGTGAGGGTTTTGTAGTGGTGCTGTCTGTTTATCTATCCTCCATACTTTAACATATAAACCAATGTTTAACAGTAAGCATAACACAATAGAGTTTAACAAAATTACAATGAGATATCGTATTCAATTCAGGATTCCCATGGTTGCCAGCGACCGTGCGAGTAACATGGTTTTCTCCATTTTTCTTCACTCTTTCTAGGACATGGTGAATCTTCTGTGTAACATGATAGATGGCAATTGGAGTCTTTTGTTCATTGTGTCAGATTTGCTTTAGCAATTGAGTTAGGTCATCATGTTGAGTAGTTTTCTTAGCAATTTAAGATTTATTCCAATGGGCGTAGGTAGTAACTTTTTATAAGATGTATAGTCTGATTGTAAAAATTGATAGGTGGTTATGGGAGCTGAATAGTTAAATTTGCATCCTATAATTTTGGTAAAGTTGCAAGCACAGATATTTGAGTCATCATATGTTTCTATGGTGGTGTCATCTATAAGTATAAGATTACAAAGGGTTCTCGTACAAACACACCCATTCCCAACATATAAAAGTACGGTTTCAGGGGTTTCATTAGGGTGTATTTCAAAATGACAAACATTTGCTTAATGTCAAGACAGATGTCTTGGGCCTTGATGGTGTTCCTTTCATGAATAAATCCTTGTTGTTTTCATACAGCACACACATCAACATCAACTTTTTCATTTGCCCTAATTTTGTTGGGCCCATACTTTCTGTTCGAGTACAGTTCCATTGTGATTTAATTCCAGTGCGATGATTCGGTATACAGTGTATACCAAATCATTGGATAGCATTAAAACAAAGGCTGTGATTTTACTGTCAGTGGGGTTATAAGTGAAATTAACTGGATGCCACCAAAACTGGAATTCCCTTTCAAATTTAGTTGCAATCAACCCATGGCCATGCTGTCATACACAAATCCCACAATGGGCATTCCATAATCATAGAATCAAACAATTCTGTATCATGACTTCCCCAGAGGCAGGATGCAAGTACAGTTTTGTAAAGGTAAAATTATACCAACAATCTGTCTCTAGTATCCTGTAACAGCATTTCTCATTGTCCTTTGGTTTGGGAAAGTCAGTGTGGTATATTTTAATTTCAGTGGGTCTTTTATTAGTGGATCCATTAATTACCCTGCATCTTGTTTTTATTTCCTCTCCAGGTTTTGTTTGAAGAGAGAGTATTTGGTGGATGTCCTTGCTGTTATGTGATATTCCAATTCTCTTCGCATGTAATGTTTCTAATTTCCATTCATCTCTATGAGGTATGTGCCTCACTTTTGTGTACCACCAGGGTAGCAAGGTTCAGGTTTATTTTATCTTTTGGTGGGATTCCAGCACTTCTGGTGTAATTCAGTATTGTACGGTACCAAAGATCTTGTGTCTGTGTAGGAGGTATTACAGTTGTTGGAATTAAAAGGAAAAATGGGATTGTATGAGGAATGTATTGTTGGTGTGTTTGCCATCAATATGGGTTCATCTTCCCCTGCAAGAGAAAAGATGAAAGATCTCAGTGGGGATGACTGCATGGGTTAACCCTTTTATGATACAGGATAGATCCATAGACTCCAAGGTTAGAGAAAGTCAGGGAGGGGAATTGTATTTGTTTGTGGGTTTGCTTTTTAAAAAAGAAGTAAAACCAGCCTTGATGTAGAGGTGTTATCAAAGGTGTCAAAATAAAGCAGGTGGCTTAAAAACACAGTCTGAATCTTCATCTATTATTTTTTATAGTGTTAGCTTGACCTGCTGTTGTTCTCCAAAGGAATACTTCTTTTTCAGGGGCATGAACCTACACTTACCCAGCTTGAGGTGTTAAGGCTGCAATTTCTGTCTTCCACTAGGAGAAAGTATTAAGATTAGCTCAGGAAAATGTTAGGAAATTTACACAGGAATATCTGTTAAATTGAGTCGTTTCTGAAGAGCAAATATCTACCTGCTGTCCACTTCAGCATGAAGGCTGGATGTGCTGGATGTGTGCTACAAAATCTGAAATACCGTCCAGCTGGCTGGTAGAGTGCCACTCTTTGTTCTTTTGTGAGACTTGAGGATCTCCTGTGTGGTTATTTTTGTTAACGGGAAAGGTTTTCTCGTTCCTTGTCTGCCTCCACCTCTGAAAGCTGCTCCCTCTTGTGGCCTAGTGAGATTTATGGCATAGTATATGAATTATGCTATGCTTGACCCTTTGCATAAAAGGAGGAACAAGCCAGAGGTTTATGAACTGTAAAAGGGAGCATTTAATAAATTTGATTTGTGTCTGACTGTCTTCATTGTTATAAGGTACCCATGTTCACACTCCTTAGAGACAAGAGATGAGTAAATAAACATTTGCAAGTTCTTAAAAAAAAAAAAGGATCGTCCTCTTGAGTAATGATTCTCCTCTCTAGGAAACAAAAGGCAGTGAGGCAGTGTCCCATTTCTCATCAGTATTATAATAATACATGGCACTTACATATCCATTTTCCTCTGTAGGAAATAACCTCATGGCAGTTTACAAAGGAAGTAATTATCATAATGCCTTAGGCATGCGGAAGTGAAGGAGCTGCTCAACATCGTAGTGGTTTCTTTCTATTGCTAATTCTAAATGCCAGTTTGGTGTATATATTCAAAACACTCAAACATGATGTCAGTAAGCTGAGGGTCAGTTTCTGTTCTGGCTGTCATAAGCATTGGTATTCTCAGGTGGTGGTGTTTTTGATGGACTATGGTAAAACATCCTTCTGAACTTTTAATTTTTACCATATGCCTTTGTCCAACAGCAGGTAACTTAAAATCAAAGAAGACCTGCAGTTAGTGTGGCTATAATCTCAGATACTCACAGATGTATCCTTCTGGATGCTAGTATGAAAATATTTCCCTCATTGTCCACAGTAACATGTTTTGACTCTGGTGATACCTTTCATCAACCCATTTCACAGAGCAATATAGGAGATTATGTGGAATGTCCTCTGTTTGTCTCCCTCATCCTTGTCCCTGGAGGTCTCTGGCTGCTGGGCTATTGGTACAGCCAAAAAAAGGCAACAGTTCTCTCTTGCCTTTCATCTGTCAGACCCTAAAGGACTAATTATATTTAGGGTCTCTGCCCCAAAATCGAGGATGAGTAGTGAGAAGTGTCTAGCTCTGAATTATGCCCTTCCCATCCTACCGACCCACTTAGAGATTCTTTTATTAGGTTCCTTCTCTTTTGTGAGTCTCACATATACATTTGGTTACCTTCACCCCTTGAGCAGCCTGAGTGCCCACCTGGGGCTGGGGCCTGCTTCAGGAGGCAGGTAACCACTCTCCTTTTGCTAACTGCAACCTTCATTTTAGATCACGCTGCCAACAGACTTGAGGCTCACTGTGTTCTCTTCCACCTCTTTTCTCTTTAATTCTGTGACCTGTTCTTGATCTTTCTCTGCCTTCATGTTTTGGCTTTGGCCCAGTGCCTACTGTCGCCAGCGTGAGAACCGGGTGCAGGGGAGGCTGGACCTCTCGTCTCTCACGTGGCTATGGGAGTCTGTGCTGGTCTTGCTCTCCTCCCTTTCCACGTGCCCTCTGGGATCTGCTGATCCCTTTCTGTACCCATTATCTTTATTCCTCCAGCCCCAAAGCCTTATTATTTCATTCCTTAACTTTGACAACCTACAGTTACCAGGCCTCTTGCTTTACCACCCTCAACTCTTTCCATCCGAATCACTTGGAATCACATGCTCTCTCTCTGGCCAGTCATTTTCTTCTCCTGTCAATACCTTTCTTTAGCTTTTCACACTAAATTCTAAGTTTTATTTCTCATCTATGGCCTGAACTGAATTGCTTCTGCCTGCTTTTCTCCTTGTGGCATTTATCTCACTGTGTCAACTGGTCTCTTCACTCTGCCCGCCCCAGCGTCCCCCTTCCTGTCTCTCTTCTGGTCAGGTTCCCTGTCAGTCTATATCTTCCATCTGCTCTGTCCCTCCAGAACTTCCTCTAAGCCTCCCTGTAAACATGCAATTCATCAACCAATAAACAATTCTCTGCTCTCCTCTTCAGCCACAGAAAACTTTTTTTAAAAAAAAAAAAAAAAGAAAGAAGGTCTCAAAGACTGTGAGGGTCTAAGAAAACAAACGAATGATTTGTTTATTTATTATCATTTCAGATCCAAGTGTCTCCTAGGATCTATATAGAGTGCCTGACACATGACTCTGTAAGCACTTCATCTGGAAATAATTGTTTGCAGGACCTTCCCCACCTCCCCAGGACTGTAAGCTCTCCAGGATAGGGATGTTGTCTTCAATTTGCTTATAACGTAGAATGCACAGTTGTGATGCACAGTAAATGTGACGCATTACAATGTCTTAGTAATAGTGACGTCGCTGTAATGATGATTAATAATGTTATCTCAAGCAGCTGATGTATATTTTAATGAAGGAATGCCTTCCAATGAATTTGGATTAAAAGCTAATCTTTTGCCTTCCATTGTTTACATATTTTAGTTTCTAATCTTCTCTGTACCAGATATTTATGCAGCCTGAAGCAGACTACCTGTTTCTGTTCATTGTGGTAGAGAACCAGTTATGAACTGGAGGGTAAGAAAGAGGGAAGGAAGGGTTCATGCAAGGATATGAGTTGTTCTGAGTCATCTTTGGAACCTATAATTTTTCCACTCACTTTAAAAACAAACAACCAAACAACAAAACTTGGTTTCTTTGTGCTTTTTGTGCAGTGTGTTGAGGGCATCTTATGTCACTTTATGTAGCATCACATGCTGAGATGTTTGCTATCCTCAGATAACCTGAAGCAACACAATGCTTTTAGAAATGGAATTGCAGATGGTATCTCATATCTGAAATGAAACATTTTTGTTCTGGTGTACTGAGTAGATTTTAAATGTACAAATTCAGCAGAAGTGTGATGTACTCTTTCAAAATGCTTTTTGCTTATCTTTCATGTCCCCCATGACTTTGCTATAAAACTTTACAGCTGTAGAAATCTGTTGCCCTTGCATGTTGACAACATGAAATGAAAAGCACATAGAGGCATTTTGGAGGTACCCCTTTTTACAGTAGCATGTATACATACATGAAATATTAGCTTCACTCAGTCTTCACTTCCACTACCACATGTACCACACACATGCCTTTTTAATTGGCACAGACACATTTCATGTATCTGTGCCATCACACCTATTCTGAAGTTAAGGCTGTACTGCTCAAGGTGCCACAAGTCTGTTTTAGTGACCTCTCAGTGACCTCTGATGTTGCCTGGGTCACTAGATTAGATGCACTAATGCATCCAGCCTATAGTTTTCTAGACCCATCACTCCCAGGCTTAGTCAAAGCATCCTTGATTATGACAGCAACTTGCTGCTGGTATAGTGGTATGGCCCCAGTTCACAGCAATGTTCATGTTTGTATGCAGAAAGTGGGAAGACAAGGATCCATAAAATTTTCATTAGAACAAACTGAAGTCAGAAGAGGAACCTTTTTTGAATGACAGAGACAGGAACTTTGCACTTGATCTGCCCAGCTCTTACCAGTGGGTTTCACTACAGCCACTTAGAATTACTAGAAAGCGCTAATTCAGCTACCTAAGGCTGTCAAAAGATATATTTGATCTAATTTAAATAAAAGATCTTTAGGTAATTGTACCATCACACTTTGTTAGAAATAACTAATCCAAAAATTGGAAAGATGAGTTCCGAAAGTGTATGGAAAATATACATTATGCTATTTGAAGTAATAAAAGATGCTAGTTAGTTTTCAAAAATATTTAAAATAACATCAAATATGCAAGTAATCTTTCCTCTGAAGCCGTTACAACCAATACAAGTATCTACATACTTTTTCAAAATCACGTAAGTATACTTTTATATGATAGCTCATCAAGAAATCATTATAATTTATTGGGACTTATAAATATTTGAAACAATTGTTATGTATATATAAAAATTTCAAATCTCAGGTAGTGCTTATTAGTAGCATAATCAATATAGATATATTATTTTCACAGCTATTTTATGTGCCATGTGTTTCCATACATATGCATGTAAGTAAATGTTAGCTTTTCCTCTTCTTTGACATGCACATTTCAGGATGTGCCCAGACGTCCCCCTTCACCCAAGAGTGCAGCAGTCTGCAGCTGCATCGCTACAACCAAATTCAGTATTTTCAACTGTTTTTTATCTAACCTTATTACACCTCCCTGGTTAGACAGTGCAGCACCTTCCACTTGAGAAAGACCACACTGAAGGGCCCACCCCTAATTTGTCTCATTTAGCCTGAAGGAAAAGTCCTCCCAATGGGACAGCAGAAGCAGTGCTGTTTCTCTTCAGAGAAACAACTCAACGGTGCTGTGGCGTATACTGTACACTTAATCTAAGACATATTTTGCTAAAAACCTCAAGTTATATTCAACATATGGCAGAGGATCATTATTTTCAGTCTTTAAGTCAAACCAGATATCAAGTTGGAGGTGGATCTATCATGATCTGGCAACATTTTCCTTGAGTGCTTAGTTTTAACAAGTGTAAAAAGGAATTAAAACTTAGACTAAAGCTAAGTGATGTGCTGCAATGGTCTCATGGAGGCTTCTTGGTTGCCTTTTATTAGTGTCCTGCTACTAAAATGACTGGAGATTGGGATAATTTCTAAGGCCATTTGCCTTCTCTCATGACTCTGCTAAACCAACCCAGCCAGAAATGACATGCAGACTCATAAAAATTCTTCTGTAGAGGAAATTTTTGCCCCAAAAAACCAAACCAAGCCCTCTTTGGTACAAGCTGGTTAATCCCAAATGACAGGTATTAAAAACTTTTGGTAGCAAAGATCTGCTAGGTCTTTACAGTCATTTTTATGTTATACAGGGTGAAAAACATTATGTTTTGGGCTTCAGTTTCACATTGAAATTGCGTTACCATCCATCATCTGTGCTTAAGATGAGCTTCTCCATCTTATTCTTCTGCCCCCATATCTCACTGCTGTATCCTCACTCATCCCTTCCGCAGTGCTTCCACCAGGCTCATGAATACCTATTGTAATAAAAGATTAAAACATTCGTGATATGGCCTGCTGACATTTTGAAAACACAAAACCATTCATGATAATGTTCCTTAAAGGGATTTGCATAGAACCAAATACAAACAAAAAGGATAATTGTTAAAAAGAAATGGCAAATAAACAAGCAGACCCCCAAGTAGTCAGGACAGGTGTATTTGCCCAAAATCTTCACTGTGCTGTCACTAAGCAACAGCATAAACAACCCTGATTTTGCATCCGCATGATGCCCCTCAGACCCAGGAAACAATTTACGAGATACACAATACTGTTGTGGAAAAATAGTTTGGGAATATGATATAAGTGTGAGATAACTGTACCTTAAAATTAGAGGTATCTATCAGGTCCACAATATGGCAGTAGTTGTTACTAGAAAGCCTGAAGTGTGCTAAGATGTGTTTGAGTTTAGGCAGGACTGGATTACAAAAAATAAATCTGCGTCTGTTGTGGATTTTAAGTTGCTGAAAATCCAGGTGATCTGGACTCAATTAATCTAACTCAGTTTTCTTAAAATGCAAAATTTATTTACTTTCAGCTCATCATAACTAATATAAACTGCAAAACAGACTGACTTGATGAATAAGTAAGAACTGTATCTTGCAACATCCTCTTCCCAAGAAGGACCAATCTCTTTCTCCTTTCATTTTTAACAGTTACTTGTTAGACAATGTTTTGAAAAAAATAAGCTGCAAGTGTTTCCAATGTTTATAACACAGTCTTTATTTTTTTCTTAACAGTGGTGATTTTACACTCCCAAATATTCCTTTGTAAATGCTGGCTTAGTATTTGAGGTTAGCATACTTAAGTAAATATTTAAAGAAATAAATGAAAAATATCCAATGTTCATGGTCTTTGCCTGATATCAAGCAGCCGGACTCAAAGCCTGCAGTGAACTCAGTGTTACTTGTTTCTCCCAAGTATCACAAATTCCACTCAGCACCTTGAGGACCAATGCACACAAAGAGACTTTTTTTTTTTTTTCACTTTTGGGGTAGAAACCATGTTGTTTGATCTAAGGAGTTTTGCTAGTCAGTTTGCTTCCTGTTTTGAAAAAAAAGGAGCAGAACAAGACGAATGACACCTCTTTTGGGGAGTAATGTATCCATCCCGTTATACGCTCCGTTTCCTGCGTAAGATCATGATTATTATTCCATTTTTCCTTTTAAGACATGTCTAAAATCTTAGTCATGTAACTTGCTGAGAGGTTATTAGCAGTATGTATAGACTCGGTGTTGTGTTGCAGGTGTCTATGTTTATTATGAAAAACTGAAATTTAAAAACGGCAATCAGTACTCTGTTTCAACTTTCAGTTCAGCCTGTGTAATCTGATGCTCCAAACCCCACAGCTGTTGTCTGCCCCTATATGAGATCTCAGCGAGGGGCCAGGCTCTGCTCTTATTTTCTGCAGTGCAATTTCACTATGCCAATGGAGTCACTGGAAGTCTAGAATACATGAGAGTGTATTTTGGCACCAAGAGTCTCTGCAGTGGAAGGGGCATGGTATGTTTTACTGATGAGCAGAGCTGCATTGCTCTGCTGAGAAGGGGAGCTGTGACAGGGAGTGGGCTCCAACTGTGCCACAGAGTATCCTTTGGTTAACATCAATGCAACTGTGGCTGCAAGAACGTTTTTCTAGTTTTGCAGTCATTTCTGTAGGCAATGACAAAATGTTTTGGTGGATGCATCTTACAGGCAGGAATTCTTTGCAACTGATTTTTATTTCAGGCCTCGGATGAAAGAGTTAAGTGGGTCAGAGACACAAAAGGGGCAGCTCAGGCAGGACAGGAGACTCAGATAAGTGACCACCTCTGTTGTGTGTGACTATCAGTTGGCAGAAAACACCCTCAAAATAACGTTTTTCTTTGCAGAAACACTAGCTTAATTGTATATTGCTTATATTTGATGTTAGCTGATGCTTTTCCTTCTATTAGTGACGCTTCCAGGATTTCCTGTACAAATTACTTGAAATAAATTTGGATTTAGAAAAGATTTGTGTTTTATTTTCCTTGATCTTCACAGAAGCAGAGATTCTGCCTGCCTTCCATTTCATTATGCAGTACAGAGGGAGAATAAACCAGTTGCAGGCATGTCACAGTTAGTTAGAACCAGGACCAGGAAATCTCTTCTCTCTGGATTCAAATGCATTTGGAATAGTTGGGCTATTTCCAAACTATGAAAGTTTTTAAAATATGTATTTAAAAAATGACCCAAACCTGTTTTGTTTTTTTACAATGCATCAAAACATCTGAGAAGACTCTTTGAAATATTGTTTCTGAGCATTTATTACCTTTGCAATATCAGTAATATCAAGTTCAAGTCTCCATACGTTCATTATGTAACTTCTTCGTGATTTACGCTGAGTTCACTGTTCTAAATAAAACTTTAACAAGATACCCTTTCTTCAAAATGGATGCTAAAAATCATGCTTGCATTCAGTGGGATATTTTCAGTTCTCTTGCAGATTACAAAAGTACAAAATACTTCAATTTACCTGTTTTTGAAGGAATCTGTCTTGTTAGAAATGTTTGTAGTCCTTAAGTAAGACTGGACAGGCAGAAATACTAGGTTATGGCTTAGTGGGATGATGTTCTTTATTATCATGAAGCCACGTTTTTTGGTTTTTTTTGGGGGAGGGGTTGGTACAGTTACATTGACTGCTTCCCCACTGAACGCTTGCATGTAACAGGGAAAACTCCAATAAGGTACTTAAAATTTGTGAACATTGATCCCTCCATTAACCTCCCCAAGGGCGCTTAGAAGAAATGATGAAATGTGACTGGCCTGGCCACATTAAGCAGGTACCTTCCACAACTTGCAGTAGGGAATCCAACTCTGAGAAATGTTAAGCACAGATGCAAAAGCTTTGGGTTCAAGCAAATACAAATCTTTGTTTGACATAAACCTAACAGACTCATGGAGCTCTGACACAGCAGCAGAAGTTTGCCAGCCTTCCCTGTTACTGATGTGCTAATCAATCAACATCACATTGTGCTAAGCGTTGTTCAGTGCCAGAAGAACATTTGACTGCAGAGCTTGTAATAGAACATGGGGGCTAGACAAAGAAAGCAGAAAGATACATTTAAACAAAATGAGGGAGGAGTGGCTAATTACATCTGAGCTGCATCTCTATTTATCAGAACTCTAGGGAGGACACATGGGGATTCTTACTGTTTCCTGCAGTTTTATTATTTATTTATTATATTTATTATTATTTATTATATTCATGTCCACAGCAGTGATTCCCACACTGGGATTTATGGATTACCAGGGAACTGTGAGGACATGGCAGATTGTCTATGGAAATACAGTATGCTGCAATGTTTTGGAGCAAAGAATATTCAAGTAAAAGTTTCATGAGAAGCAAGCAGACTGGTCCCTTATCACTGAAGAGTCACAATGGTCTGTTGCCCTAAAAAATTTAGAAACCTTTACAGCTTTCCATTTTTTTATGTTTTTTCAGCCCACTAATATCAAAGTTTACTACAGCCACGTTTTGAAGCATTTTGGTTTTCATTTTTGAAAGCTGTTAATAAAAATTTCCTATTCTTCTAATTTGTGGACTCCACCCAGTTCTGGCAATTCACAGTTCTTAAGCAATGTACATCATATGTAGTCTGAAGCACTAATAATAAAATTGGATCATACTAACACATAACAGATCGCGGAAGAAAAAAAAAGGGATCTTGGTAATCTTGGCTGTGTCGTAACTACAGCATTAACATGCTGGCTATAGAGAAAATTGCATGCAGAGTCTTCCATGTATCTCCAGGCAGACCTGGTGGAAAGCTGCAGCTCTGGGCTTTTCTGTGCAGATACAATAATTCAAATTTAGGACTCCTTTAAACAGAGAATATTTTCTTCCTTCATTATTGTGTGAGTGTATATAAGCTGGTGTATTTTAAATATTTTAGGATTCTTCAGCCCTATAATCACCACAAGCCAAGCCTGAGATCCCAGAGCTAAGAAAAGAAAACTTTTTAAGAGCTCTGGGACTGCACTGAAAGCCAGCTAGACAAAGGAGAAAAGACCTGTAAAGAAGGTGTTGTGGCTGTTGCCTGTGCAACATATGTTTTTCAGGCAAGACCTCAAGAAGGAAAAGAAATGGGGTCAGTGTATCCTTGGCCTCAAATCAAAAAGTTCCTCTTGTGAATCTGGAATATGAAGTGGCTCTTTGTGAAAAAGCAAATAGTTTTGGAGTTCAGCAATGGAGAGGTCTTGAAAGAATTTTCAGAGACATCGGCCCAAGGTTCAAAAACACAATGACTTCATGCCAAGGAGCAGAAAAAGCTGAAACACAACATAAGACCATCGAGCCCACAGCTAAACATGGAGGAAAACATTCTGCAGAAAATTAAAAGGGGAAAGAAAGCTCACACCAGAAAAGGAACAACACCACTGATGTGGTGGCTGGCACAGGAATGGAGAATATCCATTGATTTGCAAAACCTCCACTGAAATATGCCAGCAAAGGAAAGGCACAGATTCTAGTTGGAGTTTGGGGTCCTAAATGATGGATGGGAATTTTTCGTAAAAGCACACAAAAAAGGAGGAAGTTACAAATTGAAAATGAAGACAGGTAAAAAAATACTTAGGAATGACACTTGGGGATGCAAGTGAAGTTAACGTCTGCAATGGAACGATGCTGATGAAGCATTGTACTTAAAGGTTCAATATGAGACCGGGCGAGGAACAAGTCCCAGCCCTACGGAAATGTGAACAGGGGACAATCACCAGCTGGAACAAGAGCTTATGGGAACATGCCAGCTCTCTCTGTGGTCAGATGGAGCAATCATGCTGGTGGCCATGAGGCCACCAGTCACCTGGCGTGCTGGCAGGAGTGGCATTGCTCTGGGACACAGACTCACTAGTGAGGCAGTTCCCACTGTATCTGTCAGAAAACCCACAGTGTTGGATCATCTTTTGAGGGGAAAACTGACCAGTGGAAGAACTATACAACATGACAGCAGATGGCATTATTTGTAGAATCAAAAAGCCAGCAGTCTCAGCCAAGGCCCTAAAACCTGTAGGGAAGAGGGGCTCAGACTCTACATTGACCTCAAGGAGCTGAGCAAGAACATTAAAAGGAAATGTTTCCACTTGCTTGCAAGTAACAACATGTGTGCTGGGAGAGTGGGAGCCAAATTCCTAAGCAAATTTGTTGCCTTGGTAGGGCTTTGGCAGATTCTCCTGGACAAAGAAAGCTAAGGAGTATTGCCTTCTCAACAAACTGCTTGGCAGATGCTGGTGTGTAAGGTCACCTCTGGGCACGTGTCTAGGACCAGAAACGGTTCTGCTGGCATTGCTACAACTATCCTACTATTAAACTACTTAAGGTTTGTGGTTGCCCTATTGAAACAACTGTTTCACTGTGACGCCTGATGCTGCTGGAAAAGGCCTTTCCTGGAGAGCTAAGGGACAAGAAGGGACTCTGAAGATCCATCCCACCCCATATTTCCTGTGTGATCTTGCATGTTGTGTCTATTAGAAGAGTCTTTTGCAAGTGAGTTGTGGGATCAAAACATGCCAGAGAGTGAGGAACTCAAGTACTGTGCTGAGGGAAGCTGGAGCAAACACAGCTCTTCTCCTCCCTCCCTCCACTGTCATGTCACAACTATGAAAGAGAAGCATGGATGGCATTTTTCATGACTGTAGCAAAAGTCACCGATATTGAGAGAAAAATTGCCAGCTGGTGTAAATGGACCCAAAGGAGCTCTGCTGACTCACACCCACTGAAGACATGGCTTTACCAATATTTTAAATGAGGTATTAACTAGATAATAACAATTTGGTCAGAAAGCTAAGAGAACTGAATTTGGCATGGGTGACAACCCCAGCTCTGCTCTCCATGCCTCCCCAGGGGCTATGGAACACTGAATGGCAATAGCTTGTAAATCTTCACACCTGCTCTTCCTCAGTATAGGCTGCAAAGGCCAGCCCTTTCTCCTGCTTTTGCAGAGCCTTGTGCCCAAGCCCTCCCCAAAGAGAATAATCATTGAACCATAGAATGCTTTAGGTTGGAAGGGACCACAGAGATCATCTAGTTCAAACTTCCCTGCCATGGGCAGGGACACCTTCCATTAGACCAGGATACTCAAAGCTCCATCCAACATGGTTTTCCAGGGATGGGGCATCCACAACTTCCCTGGGCAACCTGTTCCAGTCTCTCACCACTCTCACAGTAAGGAATTTCTTCCTAATGTCTAATCTAAATCTACCCTCTTTCAGTTTAAAGCCATTACTCCTTGTCCTATCAGTACATGCCCTTGTAAAAAGTCCCTTTCCAGCTTTCCTGTAGGCCCCCTTTAGGCACTGGAAGGCTGCTATGATGATGCATCATTCTGGCTGTTTTGGATGTTCACAGGTGGCTGCTGGCTTGCAGGGGGCTCGTTTTCACCTGCCATGCATATCACCTAGGCTATCGTTATCGTCTGTCTTCTGCTAACACAGCTGCCTTTTCTGTTGTGTAGGGAAGTAAGTGTACTGCCCCAAATTGCTTGCCATAAGTAGAAACTGAGTAGCAAATGCCAACCATTTCCCAAAATCTCCTTGCTTCGAATGTCACATTGGTTCAGGTCACACTCACTCTGCTGCTGGGCAGAGGTGATCCCCAGGCAGCCTGGGTAGTGCCAGTGTCCAACTCTAGACGCAGAGCAAATCACAAGCAAGGCAAGCAACCTCCACAGCAGCCCAGGGAGAGGACCACCAAGACGAGGGCTGCTGCCGTTCCTGTGCCCAGGCCATCCCCGGCCACTGCTGGGGCTGCCGACAATGGTGCCAATTAGTGCCAGTCGTGCAAGCGGTTCCCACGGTGTGGACACCTGTCTGCAAAGGAGAGCACTGAAATCCCCCACGAATCTCAGAGAGGTCACTGAGCAGCCATTCGATGCTAATAACTTTTGGTCACTACCAACTTGGGCCGCAATCGAACCATTGACCTAGAGGTGAAAGGCTGTATATCCCATTACCAATCTGCTAAACCATCCAGTCTCCCTATTACTGCAATTTTAATTAACTGAGCCAATGACATGAAAGCTGAAGGGAGGGGGAGCAGGCAAGGAAGCGAGAACACATTGGCTTTTACACCAGATTTGTTTCTTTTGAGTGGATTCCACTTTTTGTTGAACAGCCTTGTGCTAACCAGTGCCCATGAGACACTCCTTAACCTTCTGCTCAGCACAGGACAGGACCATGCAGTCTGTTAATAGCCAAATGGGTGCAACAATGCTGCTGCCCTTGCTTTGCAATGCAGCCCCTAGTAGAGCAGCTCCTGACATGAAGATCCGAATTTTACTCTCATCAGGAACCTTCCTTAAAGTAAAACAAAGAAAAAAATGAAAGGAAGTTCCCACATGATAAATTCTGATACAGTCTTTTTCTGGAACAAACAAAAAACTCTTTGCTCTCAAGTCCCTGGATGCTAGGACCCAGAGATAGCCTGCCTTTATGCTCCATAACAGGGATGCGCTCAATAAGCAGAAAAGCAAAGGTCTCTGATGAGAAAGTGATTTGACCAGCCCCAAGCTCAGCTGATACAAATCGCTGAGAATGGCTCCACACTTGTTTGAAAGAAGCACAAAACACTGTACTCCTCTGGTGAGAAATCATGTCATTGCCAGATGCAGAAGAGAAATAGAAAATCACAATTTGTTCAACTTTGGCAACAGTGCACATTATTTCTTCAGTCGCTCCTTTCCATGAATTTCAGTCAGTGTCTCCCCTGCTGGTTGGGAGCACTGAAGGAAGAATCGTGAGCCCTACAGGAACTCTGAGGTTGCCATCCTCAGTTTCACTTGTGCCATTATCACCAACAGTTTCTCATGGAGAAGAACCTCTGTAGCTTTCCTGTCAATTCTATCACCATCACTTGAAGGCTGTATGCAGCCTCTCTGGGTTCAGAAACACGGGAAACAAATCATTGCCTCAGCCTCTGAGCAGCTCTGTTGCCTTGCGCTCTGCCTGCACGTGAACCTTGCGCTGGAATTAGACAGCAGTTAGTATTGCTCCTTCGTGCTCATGTGTTTCCTTACCCAAGCACCTACATTTCAAACAGCATCCACCGCACTGCCAAGCCTGGAGTGTTTCATGCTTGTTCTTGCATGTGAGTTTGATGACTCATGGCATGACTATTTTTTGGGTGTGTGGTGATTATCCACCATGGTCTAATCCTACTGCATAAACGACAGACAGAGAGTCCCTAAAACACAGCAGCTCCTTGGGGTCTAGCATCCTGTGAAAACCCTGCTCCTCACAGGCTGTTCCTGTCTCCAGCTGCACAAGCACCGGGGGAGGCTGATTGCAGCCTGATTCCAGTCCCCAGCGGTCTGCAAAAGCCGCTTTTTGCTCAGGGCCTCACACACAGTGTAGACCAATCCTTAACGCAGGGCTTCCCAGCAGCAGGGAATGGCTCAGCTGAAAGCCTGTGCAAGCCCTCATATGTACCAGCTTCTTTGATGCTCTCTTGCCTTGTTATTTCAAATGCTTTGCATGTGTAAATTGCGTAACATATCTAGAAAAAGAAAATGAGCAAAGAGAAGCCAGGACTAAACTGTGATTTTAATTATACCTGTGGTTGGATGGAAAGTAACAAACCCAAGCTATGTGCCCTTCTGGCTCTTCTCTCCCTCCACCACTTTCCTGTACCCTACGGACTCTTCTCAGGATGCACTAGCTTTTTCTTTAATGGTCTCCATTTTGCTCTTAGCACCCCTCTGGAGCACAGCCTTGCTCTATTCCCTGCTGCCCTGCCGTCCTTCAATGACCCCTCTCCCTGTTGCCAAAGAAGGCATTGAAGTGTCACTGCACAGACCTGGGAGTTTGTTGCGATGTGAGGAGACAGGTCAGAAATGCCACGGCAGCTTCACAGCTCAGAATGGGGGGAGTGGGAAGGGGTGAATTATATGAGGAACAAAGAGCAGCATCCCTGCTAATGAGCTGACCTTCAACTCCTCTATCAATCTTCATCTGAAGATCTAAGTGCTAGAGGTTTGAATATAAGAACTGCATTGCAGCATCAAAAGTGTTGCCGAGGAGTGACAACAGCTGCTTGGGAAAGAGTCAGTGCAGTACTTCTAGAGGAACCTCCGCACTACCGGTTTGAGTCAGGTCCCTGTCCTGGCATTCCTGCTCTCCTGCTGCTGCTGTGCTCAGGTTGGTTAGGTGTGTACCTAGGTAGCAACCAAGAGGCAGTGAGGAAAAGCATCTCCATTGCATCTTCACTGGCTCTGAAGGTATGGGCACTCCTCCTCTCTCACAGTGTAAAGCCAAAGAGGACTACCTTAGCCCTGAATGCTTACCACCCCTCAGTAGCTGGCTGCTGGAGTTTCTGTAAAGCTAACCACCCAGCTTTCCTAACAGAGGCAACACAGCTCCTTGGAGGAGAGTGGGCTCTCTGCTGGTGGTCTGGTCTCAGAAGGCATCTGCCTGTGCTCAGTGGATGGTGGAATGGAAAACAGTGCATTAACTGATTGGATGGCCCACAAACTCAGGCAAAAGCTTAGATACGGAGACAGGCCTAACACCATGACTGCTCTCTGAGTAATGAAAAGGATGGTTGCAGGCTCTGTTTGCTACAGCCCCCTGCTAATGTGAGCAGGGAGTAAGGCATTAATAGCACTGGCTTTTGTGCTTTTAGACTGAAAGCTTCAAAGTTAATAACCTGTTGAGATGAATGAGACAGTTCACCCACTTCAGAGCTCTTTCCCAGGCTGCTTGCAAACTCAGCATGACAAAGATTTACACTTGGTTCCTGCTTTTAATAATTTGTTTTCATACCCATCCTGACTTAAAGTGTGTGTTATACATGGAAATGAAACTCTAGATTCTGGAGCACATTTCTTGCATGAGAGTTGGATGCCGCAGCAAATCCCACTAGCACAGAAGCACAACCCTGGGTTATGCTTATAATACATCCATACCTCAGGCAGGCATAGAATGGTTTTGTATGCTGATCTACAAAAGTCTGCCACAGAGGATTTATCTCCTCTTTAGTGACAATGCACTCCACTTTTACCTCTGCAGAACTAGCTATTGGGAAACACTACAGCCAAGGTCCCCAAAGCAGACCTCTCCAATGCTACTTTCCCTCTAAGAGTGTGAGGCAATGCTGTAGCGCAGAGCACTATCTGATGCATCACGATAAATCATGGAGAAGAGGTCCTGGAGTGCTTTGCAGCTGGTGGATGCTCTGCTTAGTGGAGCAGTGTGGAGGGCACACCTGGCTCAGTGGCTTACCCGTGGCAGTGGCACAGTGCTGCAGACTCCCCCTGCCTGGGACTGCAATGCAAGGCACAGCTGGATGTGTGGGACAGAGGGGGAGGCAGCGGGAGTGTGCTGCACTAATGTGAAAGGTAGTTTTAGCTGTGGGAGAACATGAGGAGGATGGGAGTCTAGAGATATGACAGGACTCAGAGGTCTTGTGGAGGTTTTACTCCCACTTGCTTCAGTGAGTTTTACCCACCAGTGTTGCTCAGAGTATTTTGAACAGGAAATACTTCAGCAGAATTGCTGAGTTTCCTGTGACCTCACCCTTTCTCCATCTTCTCTCAGTGATTTGTGAGTCTCTGCATCAGATGCTTTCACTCCTGACCTGCTGTAGTACTTGAAAATCATGGTTCCTGGATGTCCCCCAGAAGCCTCTGCTGCCTGCTATAGAGCAGCTTAAACTCACATACTTCTTCCTTAATTTCGATGCTTACTGGATTTGGACTTTTTACCTGCTGCAAAGCTCTTCATGTGACCTCCAGTCACATCAACATTCAGCCACTAAAGACAGCATCAGACTGACACCCTAGGGACCAGGCTCAGCTCACACAAAAATGAGCCACAGGACAGACTATGCCCTTGGCCATCATGGTCCCAGGCGCTGCCACTGTGATGCCCAGCGAAGATGCAGGAGTCTTCTTGGATCACCACCCCAGGCTGGCAGCTGCCTCTGGGAGCTGCAAGCAAGGGCTACCGGCAATGTTGTCTCCCTGCAGATGCCTTGCCACAGACACGGCAGAGGTCAGGAACAGCACTGGACTAAAACTGAGCATCTGAAGTGGAGCTGCAGCAGACAAGAAGAGGCAGTCCCGAGGCACCAGAGTGACAGAAAGCTGCTGCTGGGAGCTTGACTGCATGTCAGACAGCATGTGAACGCTAACCACACAGCTTGGACCTTCAGGGGGATTTTGGCTTTCCAAGTACTGGAGATTTGAAAATCATTGGCTACTTTAAGTAAGAAGAGCAAGGCTCAGGGCAATAAAAGCCACTGGAAGGTGAAGGAGAGGAGATCCTGCAATCCTGACCCAGGTCCTACCCTAGGTGTCTCTCAGGCCACTTGCTGTTTCCAGTTTAGGTTTTGTTTGTTTCGTTCTGGACATGGCACTAGTTCCTGGCCACTTTACCACACTCCACAACCCAGCCTAGACCTGAGGTGGCGAAGTGCCCTAGCTCTACCACTGCCATACCTCTGGCACAATGCTTCCTTCCTTTCCCCCAAGCCTGACTCCCTAAGCTTGCCGCTCTCAGGACACATAGTAGCAGTCCTGAGAAAGCAAAGGCAGGCACAGCCAGTGACACAGATGTTTCATTTCCCAGGGGGAATGCCATTGCTACAGCAAGAGCTTGTGTCCCTGCCCTGTGTGTAATCACTAAGCTTCAGCTAATGCGTCAAGGGTTACTAAACCAAGTTTTAGCTCAGAAGAGTTGAGCAGCATCTCCCAGCTCCCAGGACAGCAAATTCATTTCCCTGGATAGCAGGTTCTCCACTGACCCTGCACCAATCATTGCTCCTGTCCTGGTGTTAAGAACTTGTGTAAGCATTCCTCACTGGGTTTCCCTGGGCCTGCATGAAGATGACACTTTGTTGGTCCGCAGTGGCATCACTTACTGTTATGTGACCCACTGTGACTGTTACCTGCTCACCATCAGAGGCTGCCAGCAGGATAGACCATCCATTACCTACATCCTTCATCTCTCCCTGGCTGTGGGTTCTTTTCCCATTGATCTGCACTTAATACCCCTCTCCCTTTATTTACATGCCTGTTGTCCCCAGGCACACACAGACATGACATGCCATAGGCAGCACATAGACTTTTCTCCTCTGCTTTACTCACTGTTCCTGTTATATCGCTGGTCTGTACTTTTCAGGCATGGGTACCCAGACCAGACAAACATCAGGGACAAAGGATCAGACGCTGGAGCAGACAGAGCAGACCACCAGCCACAGATTGTTTAAAGCAGGGAAAATATGCTGGTGCTGCTTTACTTTAAGGAAGGGGAAGGAAAGATGCTTTATCTGCCTTTCTGCAGCTCCCAGTTTCTTGTTCAAGGAGTTTTGGGTTCCCTGGGGGAAGCTGGACCACCCAAGGATGTAGCCACACTCTGAGGCGCAGAGGAGGGTGAACATCTGCTGGCAAATACAGAAGGGTGGGAAGGAGGGACAGCAACAACAGGGGAGAGATATATGCTGAAAGTCATAGGCTGCAGAGTGCAAACAAGCTCAACAAATGTCCATGATGCTGATGAAATCTTGTATCTCAGGGGGACGAAGAGCAGTGATGAACGGTACCTGTATTCATTTATGCATGCCAACATCACTGAAATTTATGCATCTAGTCACTCTAACAATTCTTCTAACAGATTTACATGCTCTTTTCACTCATCTTACTAAACAGCTCTCTGTACATCCCTTACCTCTTGCAAATGCCCCTGACATGTCAGTGGTGGAGTGCATGAAGTGCCTTACAGCACGGCAGATAGGTCTTGCTGGGATTCACAGTCATCTCAGCCTCTAACCCCAGCTTCTTCATTTTAAACCTCTGCATGTTGTACACATCTCTTGATATCTTTACATATGGGTTCTCTGTAAACAAGAGGGGGTTCGGTTTGGGCGTTTTTTTTCACTTTTTTGTTTTTGTCAAATGCATTATCCTTCATTCAGCTGACCAGTTTTCATTAGCATCTCTAGGAGAGTGAAGGCCTGAGGGTACAGGCTGCAGGGGACAGCACTGCTAAGACTATGGGCTGAGGGTGTGGGCAAGGTGTGAAGACAACATTTGAAACCAAGAGATGTTTTATTGCTTGCAAGCAAAACACACATGGGTAACACTACAAGCATTGAGGATTTCTGCATAGCTTGCCAAAGCACCTTTCCAGTTTTGCTCTCCCAGTGAGTGAAAAAGCTACATGAGTGCTCAGCATCCCATACTGCATGCCTTCCCCTCCCCAAGTATCCTGCTCCCCTTGGCCCCGTCTCTCAGCAGTACTATGTTGAGGGCAGCTGGCATGCAGGAATCTTGTAGGGAACAGCCCTGAGTCTAACAGCAAGGAACTGTTGCCTTACTTTCAAGCCGCCAAAAGACAATCAACACTGTTTATTTTGCTTTCCTTATCAGTGGTCTCCCTACTCTGCTCTAGTGTCCCACATCAATCTTAAACATGAGCATTGCCCTGTGTATAACATTTTTTATCAGTATTTTGAGGTCTCAAAACACAGCAGTGACACAAAATATCTGTGACACCTGTCACAAGAGAGAAGGAAAAAAAATTTCTTGTTTCAAATCCACTCCTAACAACATATTTCAGAAAGTTGTTTCAGATTGGAAGACCCACCCTAAAGCAGGTTTTCCCACCAAAGGAGGAAGGTTTTCCACCAAAATTGATAAAGAGGGGTTGTGGGGTTTTTTTAGAGCACAGGGCCATGAGTGGCTTCTGACAACATCTCATCTGCCCTTTTCATCTCCGCCCAAACACTTGTGTTTTACTGTGGTGGGGATAAAATTCCCTCAGCTAAGACTTTCTTCATGTGCCTACAGAAGCTGGCTGGCTACCTGTGAGCTCTGCTATGGTCCAGGATTCCACCAAATACAGACTTTGGAAGGGGGTTTGTGCTTGTGGAAATCCTTGTCTTTTCCATAGATCTCCATTCCCCATTGCTGTATGGGCCTATCCTAACAACCTAAGTATAATCTATTACAAATTACAGTGTTTGCAGGTTTAACAGGTTACATTTACATACATGGATGCCTTCCTAGCTTATTCTAGCTAATGCTTCCTTACAGATTCCCCTAGGGAAAATTACGTCTCCTTACTGATACAGATGACACAACAGGAGTATCTCCTAGCATTTGATCACACTTCTAAAAATAAGGCCACTACACCACAGAGTACACTTTTGCTGTGGTATCCCAACGAAGGTATAAAAACAAAGGCTGAGAGTTCTCTTTGTAGTGCCCTTTGCTGCTCCTCTGATCACATCTAATGATATCATCTAATAGATATATCTTCAGAAATAGTGTGTTCAGTGGCTGACTGAGAACTGGCGTTGTTAGCTGAACTGATTTTCAGATTTGTGCATTAGTTTTCAATAGAAAAGGTACATTTCATAAACAGAAAGAAAGCTCAGTGCTGTTGCTTGTAGTATGCAGTTTATCCAAAGCAGCATTTGGAAACTGATGAAAAGCAAGAGAGGATGTTTAGATAGTGTAATAACTCTGAGTTCATGTTGTAACTTAATTAAAGTGTTGTGTGATGCCATTTGTGAGTCTTCGATAGGCTATTGCCACATGCTGCCTTACGCAGCTTTTCTAACCTTACAGCCACCACCATGTTTTATCATTTCATGTGTTCAGCTTGGAAAATAAACAACCAGAAAAGTGAACGGTCTCAAAGGAGACCAATTGTCCTCCTGTGTGGAGACAGCGGTATAGCTGTCTATCCCCATGCGCTCAGGCAGCTTGTATGGCTTTCTCTTAAACATTTGGATTAATTGCCTGCTTAGAGTAGACCGATCCCTCACCAAAGTAAAACCCGTGTCAGCTTTAGCAGGAATGTTTCAAAGTCTCCACCTGGGAAGACTATGTCTCTGAGTGGGAAAATAAACACATTGGCCTTCAGTTGGTTCACTGACTATTTTCTCTGCTGACAACGCTAATTGTTCTGTCAGTCAGGATGATGATGGTTTTCAGCACCAGATCCTGAAAGAAAGAGAGGATAATGTGGCCGTTTGTTAGTATGTGGGCTCAGAAAATGTGGCGGTACTTAATTTCCCTGTATTCATAAAATTAGCTTAGAAACCAGAGGAGGCTGGATAGCACCTCCCAAATGGCCATGAGCTGACACAGATAATGACAGCTTTCACTGTGTCTTCTTATGGTTCAGATTAGCAGATCAGAGGAATATTCATATATGCTCACCAAGTTTTTGAACTGCACTGTACCCTCAATTATGTCATTACACTGGGAAGTGACGCATTTCACGAACAGAGCAAAGCTGAGGTTGTTATTCATATCACAACTGACATGCAGGAAAGATAATTTGCAAATCATAAGATTTTTTTCCTCCTAAATGAACATCTTTTTATAAAGGGGGACTTTGGCAGAACGCTAGTAGTACCAATGGGAAAACACCAGTGACATATGCCACAAAATATTCATTCAAGTCAGCACCAATTGCTAGTATAAAGCAGATAAAAACCTGTAGCCAGTAGCTGAAATTACTTTAACAGACTTCTAGACCACCTAGATCCACATCTGCACTGACAGTGCTTTTCTGAAAATTCAGTGATTTTTTTTTTCTTAAAGCAATCAGGGTACCAATGCTGTAATACAGGAGCACAGAACCCTCCCTCGTTATGTGTAAGACAGTGAATATACCCATTTCACACACAAGAAGGGGAAATAAAAAATGTGTCCAGAGCATTTCTTATACAGTAATTTCTTACACAGTATGTGTACAACATAGGAAATTTAAATATTCTCTCACAGAAAACACTAATACCTCCAAACATGGTGCCACCATCATCTTTCTCACAAGCCACTCATTTCCTACTCAGTTAATAGAACATACCCAGAAAGAACTCTTCATCCTTTAATTCCACTTCCCCAAAACCTCTGAATGTTACAACACATAGAAATTTGGGGGAACTACACAGCATGCAGTTTCCCTGTAGATGGCAATACACTGTGTATTTATGAACGTGTATGCGTTTATGCAAATAGATAAACCCTCCATCTGACAAAATACTGTACAAGAAACCACAATGTCAATGTGCATATATATATTGCATAAAGTTGGTTACACTGGTGTCATATATGTGAAATATCTATTCAAGGCACTGGCGTACCCTCACAGCAGACTGTATTTGCAGCTGTGTAGTGAGCTACTTGTGCTCCTTCATCCATTAAGACAGCTGCAAAAGTCGTGCATCGCTTCCTCTTGTGTTGCACCACTTACACAGTTCATTATGGCCCTCACACACAAAACCTATGGTTTAGGTGTGAGGGCAAATAAAGAAATACCCATAATGGAAGGCAGCACTGAGCTGCTGCCTGCTCTTGGGGAGGTCTGCTTACCCTTCTGTGCCCTGGTGTCCCATCTTGCTCACCATCTGGCTTCTCTATTTCAATTGCAGAGACTTGCTCTTACTCCACATCCTCAAGTGCCCACAACAATGAAAACCTCTAAATAAGATCAAGGCCACTAGCACATAAAGTATAGTAAGTAACAAAGATGATGTGGCGCACATATGAAATGCCTGCCTTGTTCTGAAATAGACATCACGTAAGTCACAATACACAGATCATCTGACAGTCAACCCCATCTACCTTTCATACTGTGTCACACCACCATTGCTACCCTATATTCCAGATTTCTCATTGCTTTCAGACCAAAAAGCTACATAACAAATACTGAAGGGTTAATATTACAAATACTCAACACTCTAAAGGATTCACTAAAAAAAATGCACTGATGAAACTCTGTACAGTGCCATGTGTTTAATCAGTCTAGGCCTGCATTGCATTCTCCAAAACCAGAATTTTCTGTAGGCAAATACTCACAGTATTAAAGTCAGTTACCTTACTCTATTCTGTGTCTGAGAATAAGCATTTTGTCATGTTGGATATACATAGTGCCTATCTATCACCCCTCCACACGCACAGAAATAAGATTGTGGGTGTGGGAACAACTTCTGTTTTGTGGGCTATATACTACTGCTTCAAATTACTGGGTGATTATGTAATTTATTATTATTGTATGTGGGTTTTGTTGTGCTGCAGGGTGGTTCTTCTTGTTAGGATCTTTCTTTTAAATACTGATTACATTGCCAAGGGATGTGAATGGCCATCCTTGAAATCAAAAGGAATAATTAACACACAGTATCATTAAGACCTATCTTCAGTCCTACATATAATATGTATATGTTATGCTCTTTTTTGTTTCATTCTTGCTCTATAGCTGTTAAGGACAGCTTCAAACATGGCTAGCAGGGACATCAGTCAACTAATAACTGGCTCAGCCTTTCTTCCCTTGTTAATTAATGTTGGCTGTAACTGGAGTTAACACATTAAACGAACTCAGAACTGAAGTACATGTTTTGGAACTCTGCAAAGCAGGGAGCTGGGGCTAGACAGCTGGAACCAAGAGTTTTATAGTATTATACCCTTAACAAGGAGACTTGTTAAAATCTAAAGATTTTGATGGCATCAGATCTGAGATGGAGATTTAGCAATGTTTTTCTCAAGTCCATGTCAAACAATGAATAAAATAGCGATGGAAAAAGTTTATCAAGCTGCATCACTACTGCAGAAAAACTTTCATCTTTCGGTGCCTTTCTTGTGTCTTTTTTCACCTGTTTCATCTTCTAACCTGTCCTCCTGATTCTTTCCCTTTTCCACAATATGGCAACGCTCCTCTAGCTCGTTTGCTCTCCTCACTTGTTATTGCTGCCACACTTCACCAGACCTCAGACTGACCTACTATCAATCATTTATGTTATTCAGATTTTGCTTTTCTGAGTGAAGGAAAACATGGAACTTCTCACAATGAAGTAACAGTTTGTATCTTCTATTACTTAATGAAATAAAAGGCTGCGGCTGGGAAATTCTGAATGAGTTCTTGAAAATCTGGTTTTAATACAGTAATCTTTTTTTTGGCGTAATAGTACTGCAAGATTACTATGAAAGGGAGAAACAATAGCAATAGTTAACAGAACAAACATATATAATCCTTTAATGTGGAGCTACCTTATTTCTTCACTATAAGCTAAGCTTCAGCTCTTATTCTTCTGAAAACTAAGCCTGACTCAAACAAAGACTTTCTGCACTACCCTTCTGTGTCCAAAAGACTACAAAATATTTTAAAAGATGCAACGGCAAGTAAGTAAACAAAAGATATGTAATAATATTTGAAAGTAGAATTTGCTTTTTACCTTCCATGCTAGTATCAGAAAAAGCATATCAAAGTCATGTTAATGGGATGGGATGGGATGGGATGGGATGGGACATGCTTTAGGGAGTTACATATTTATATTTTATTATCATGATAGCAGCGGACTGTCTCACTCTATGTATTGGCAGTAAGCTGCTTTATCACAAATGGCTACTTCATTTTCTTACTGAATTAATCCTGTTGACAGACATGACATACTTTTGCTGCTGGGTTATTGCTGGTCATTGCTGATGGGCTGATTTATGGTTGAGAGGGATTGCAAGAGTGCTCCATTTTCATTCTAAGGTCTTGTTGAGAACTGCCTAAAGTAAGTGAAGGCACATCTCCCCGCTAAATACACATACACATCTGCCTTAGGATTCACATCCCTGCAATATCTAGGCCTGAGACTCACTTGGAAAGTTATTGGAGGATTGGAGTTAGTAGGAATTGACACCACACTTTGGTGCTTTTTCTAAAACTTTGAGCTGTGTCTCTGACATCTGTCCGCAGACTCACTGGGTTTTTCCCAGGCCTGTAACCTGTCTGTAGCTCTGTCTGGGCTCTTCTGTAAGTTTTTACTCCCAGGTTATGGCTACCGAGGTTTTACACAGAGGTTTTCTTCTTCACCTGCACAGTCATAGCTCTCATTTTGGTTTGTATTGTTTCACCTTTTGAAAACTGCAGTCTCTTTTTCTGTGGTGGTGGCAAATGCTGCTTTTGTCCCTATCTGTTGATTCAGAGGAACCCTGCAAAGATCCTTCTCACTTTGACCGTCTTCCTCTTTGCATCTCTCTGTTGGATCCTGTTTCTCTAAGGCACCAGACATCACCAGTATGGTCTTCATGTCCCATTCCTATCATAGCATCTCCACACCCCACTACTCTTGCTCTCTTTCTTGGGTTTGAGGTGACCCACCTCTGCAGATCACCACGGGAAATGGAAGTGTCAGCAGTGAAGGACTTATTGCTCCCTCCACAGAGGAGGCCCAGGAGATGATACTAAACTTTAAGTAGTAAAAGTACGTTGTTCAAACACTGAGTCATCTCTAGCCCAGGCACTCCACAATGAACCTGTCTGTAGAGCAGTCTGTGATGTGCCCAGCGCAACACTGGTACAATTACTTGTTGGGAGAGATGTGAGCCCTAATGAAGGCCTATGGCCATGAGAGGGTTCCTGTAGGGACTGGTGACTGGAATCCACAATGACACCTCAGAATTGTCCCCTGGTTTCTTTCTGACAGTGCATTGCACTAAGCAGCTGGCCAGCTTGCTGCCACCCTACTTTTGCTCGGGGGGGGGGGGGGGGGGGGGGGGGGGGGGGGGGGCAATGCCGCCGTAGTCTACAACCCAGACAAGTGGCACCATGATGGAGGAATTTTGGTTTCTTTCGCAACTGAGCGGCCTCCCAACACCAGTCACTGCCTACAGCCCTCTTATATGTAAGTGCTCATATCTCCTGAGCTAACACTTTACTTTTGTCCTAGCAGGCACCACTTACATTAAAAAAACAAAAAACAAAAAACAAAAAAACCCCACCAAAACCCAAACTAAAAACAACACACACACAAAAAAAACCAAAACCAACAACAAAACAGAAAGCATCCAAAAAAAGCACACCAACACAAACAGGAGGCTGCAGGAGTGTCTGTCAGGACGTGGGGTGGGAAAGATTCCCTGGGTGGTGAGTGTGTCTGTGCTCGGCCCCGGCCCCGGCGCGGTGCCGCAGCAGTTGCCCGCCGACCGCGGGCGCGGAGCAGCGCCGTGTCGCCGCACGCTCCCGCCGGGGCGGCCGAGCTGCTGCCCCCGCCGCCAGGCCACCCCAGCCCTCCGCCCCAGGCGGGCTGCAGCAAGCACAGCGAGAGGGGCTTTTTTTTGTTTGTTTTAGGTTGCGCCCCCCCCCCCTTTTTTTTTCCCCCAAGGGGGGCTTAAAAATAACTCCGCGGTCGTCACTGGGCACCGGGCGAGGACGTGGCAGGCTTCGCCAGAGCAGAGGCACTGCACATTTGCCATTTCTATTAAAAAGCTAGTAAAGTTAACACAGCCTCATCGGCATCTGAAATACCAGTTTCAACCCCATTCCTCACTGGAGGGGATACACTAGTATGTTTCTTATTTTTATTTTCCTTATAGCCTGTTAAATTGACTAATAAAGTCAACACAGAGTTCTCTGTGTGGCTTCAAAAAACTCGGTAATTTTGTTAGAAAACGTTGAAATCCAACCCCAAAGTATTCAGCCCAAATATTTAGTTAAAGTAACCCTGTGGGTTAATAAACTAAACAAAGGCAAACCATGCAAAACTGCAGCAATGAAAACCAGGCTTAAATAAACGAAGGAAAGTTTATAAGAACCCTTTAGCTGGAAAAAAACAGCGAAGGAAAGCTGCATGAAAGTTTAATACGAAGCATGTGATACGCAGGGTCTCGTTTTACAGGTACGCCGCTTCGCCTCGGACGGTCGTTGTCCCCAGCAAAATTTCGAAAATTATTTTTCTGCTAAGCTGCATTTCCTTCTAGGCTCACGGCCGCGGTTTCTGCTGAAGAAACCCCTCGGCAGCTCCTGGCAGGTTAGAGGAGCGTCTCTGCGCGGCAGCTCTCTCTCACCGCCCGCGCCCGCTGCTGATTTCGGTGTCTGACTTGTTCAGTTATTTCAGCTCCAGTAATGTGGTTGCAAAATATTTACCTTTCACACAAGAATCTGGATTATTTTGATTAGAGACCGATGCGCTCTTCAAAAGGTTTGCTTATGTGCAAGAGTCCTTCGAAGAGAGGCAGGACAAAAGATCCCTATTTTCAACCGCCGCTTTTAGACGAGTTATAGCTAAAAACCGGTTCGCTGTAGGGATCGAGTAAGCCTTTTTAAAAAAGAGATAGGGAGATTTAAAACAAGCTGTTTAAAATCTCTACGCTAAATTATCTCAAACTGCCTTCAGCGCGTTGTCGGTTTGGTAACAATTATAACCGTTGCTGTTCCGTAGTTTAGATCATCACGACAGAGATCTTCATGACAATTGTTTTTTGATCAAATAAAGGGCATGGGATTGGTGACATGTTTTTCTCTACGGAATAATGGGTTTCCAAAACTATTTTCTTTCGCATTATATCCCCAAAGAAGCAGCCGGGGAGGAGAGCGCTGGAAAAACAAGTCCCAAAATAACAAGAGATTGTTTAAACTTCTCTTAGTTGCTTTTCATTTTCAAGAAAAGCTGAATAAACAGCGTCGGCCCTGCCTGACGGCGCAGAAAGCAGGTTTGCAATGAAAGAGGCATGCAAAGGAAAAAGAGGAGGGTTGGGTTTTTTCTTCCCTTTTCGAGCACTTAACTTTCCCCTTTTCAAAAAGGAGCTGCGTGCAGCCCAGGGAGGACTTTATTTACCGTGTATAGAAGAAAGAAGAAACAAGTCAAATTTAAAACTAAACTCGAGGTGTGCTGGGAATAGATCGGACCAAATGTTGGGGAAATTCTTTTATTTCCCCCTTCTGATATTTTTGCCTAATTCCGCTGCTTAACTATCACCCCCCTGTACTGCCAAGGAAGGGAACGGTCCCTTTCCGTGGGGAGCTCCGATGAAATGATTTTCTTTAAAAAGAAAAAGAAGAAGAGAAAGATGGACTAAGGAACTTGGGGCAACAAAGCTTTACAAGGAGAGAAGAAAGACTGGGGTAAAATACGACACATTTATCTATCAATTGCTAGACAAGACAAAGAAGGCTTAACAACAGTTTGAAAAGAGTGGCCTGTGAATGGTTACTATTCAATTTGTATTTTATTCCCCGCTGGTCATGGAACTGAGATCAGAAGAAAAAGTGAAAACACATGGCTGAGGTCAGTAGGATCAGAGAACCACCACATACAGCAAAGGGAAGGAAAAGCAATGGGAACTTGTGTGAAGAAATGGATTATATAAACAGAGCTTACCATCGCCTGCACCCCATTATCCTATAATTTACACTGCATGGGAGCATAGAAATATATTAAACTAGTGATAGGTTTCACTGTTGCTTTATGCCAATCAATTCCATTATATACTTTCAGACATGTTTAGAATTCTTGGACTAATGTGTTTATTTTAAATATCACAGGGAAATTATGACATCACCGGCAAATAATGCTGGGGAAGGTTGTCTTCCTTTTGAAGTATGCTGCAGTGAAACATGATTTTAATTACATAATCACTTTGAAACCGTAATTATATAATAAACGAGGGGGATTAAGCGGGAAGTATATAGTACATTAAAAATTGCTTAGGTCTTGGAAAAACAAACCGAACACACAACGAGAAACGCTCGGTCACGGGGACCGCTTGATAAATTCGGGCTATCGCATTCAGTTGCGTTTCGTCCGGGGCGATGAAAAGATGTCACCTCCGACAGCCGGCGACGTTTCCCGGCCCCTTAGGAAGCTAATCCGGCGCTGGTTTCACAGGTTTCACCGCCAGCCCTGCCGCTGGCTTCGCCGAGCGGGATCGCGGGCGCGGGGCGAGCCTGGCCCGCAAGCAGCCGCCGCCGCACGGCCGCGCCGGGCAGGGACACATTTGTTCCCGAAAGGGGACGTGGTGGCCCTGTCCTCAGCCCGGCGGGCCCCGCACAGGCTGGCAGCGGGGCCGGCCCCCCCCCGCCCCGCCGGCCGGCAGCGCCGCGGGGTCTGCGCCGGGCCCGCGCGGGGACGTGCCCGTGCACCCGCCGGCCGGTGCGCCCCATAGCTCCCCTCCCAGCCCCCCCCAGCACCCCAGCACCCCCCTAGCCCTCCCCCAGCACCCCCCGGCTCGCGGGGCCGGCAGCCCCCCGCCCGGCGCCCCGGCCCTGGCCCTGGCCCCGGCGCCCATCGCCCATCGCGCCGCTTTCCTCCGGAGGGGCGGGGGGGGGGGAAGTTCTGTTTCGCTTTTTAGTTTTTGTGTTTTTTCTGTTGCAAGTTGTTGGTTTGGCGGAGCCTTTTGGTTTCTTTGGGGTTTGGTGGTTTTTTTTAAAGCGCTAGACCGGAACGAGGCACGGTGGTAGGGTCCCTCCCTGTCCCGGGGCTGCCATCGCCTCTGCCCTCCCTGCGGCGGCGGGCAGCCCCCTGCCCCTGCCCCCCGCCCCCGGGTCTGCCGGCCGCCCCCCGGCCGCGGGGCCGGGACCCGCACGGCTCTGCCGGGGCTTGCGCGCTGGCCACCGAGAGCGCCAGAAGCCCGGCGGGGAGGGGTGGACCGTGGATGGATCCTCGGACCCACGCGAAATTCAGACCCGGTTGAACCCAGCACAAGAGTCTCCGCTGGCGCAGACGACGTCTGAGCTGCACCGGGGGTGGTATACTTCCCACCTTGTTTCCAGTGGTTTATTAGGGGTCATCTTGGATCTCTGGGTACATAGGCTCGGCTCTTGCCATGCTGCCAGTGAGCTGCTCTTGACACCTACCCAAGAGGTTTCTCCCATCAGGGACATGCCTGGTCTTTGGGTCTGCACTGTGGATTTCCTCCCCAACAGGACACCCCGTTTTCTAGAAGGTGGAGGGGAACCACAACAGCACCAATGCCCCGCACCATAGCAATGGCTTGGACTGCCCCACACAGCTTTATGCTGGACAGGGAAGCTGTAGGTCTGTCTTCCCTCCAAAGACCTGGAGATGGTCTCCTTTTGGTGTGCTTCTGGCAAATCCGCTGCTCAGAGGAGACCCCTGCAAGTGCGGACAGGTCATGCGAAGAGCTGGCTTATGGAGGGGCAAGCAAGCATAGGCACTCTGCTTGGTGCGGCTTGACCTGGCCTCTACCTGCGGGGAGCAAAGCAGACCAGCAGACCAGCACCCAGGGGCCAGGCAGCTCCATGCTTCGGTCCAGAGAGTCTCCAGCCACCCCCCACGCCCAGTCCATCTAGCAGGCTTTTGCTTTGTCCCTGAAGTCCAAGATCAGCCTTTGTGGGAGCTGCAACTCCAACACACTGCCACGTGGCTGGCCTGGAAAGCGCAAAGGCAGGCGACTGCTTGCAGATGGCACGGAAAGCCAAACTGTATGGGAGCCTCATCAGGTGGCTCTGGACCTGGGCAGACCAGTTGACTCCCCACACTTCCCTGTGGACCAGCCCTAAACCCCTGGTTCATCTTCAGCAAGGCAGCTTACGCACACACGCAGATGCTAACCACATACCCAAGAGACTGTCCCAGAGAGAGTCATTTCCCCAGATGCTAGCTGTGTGGTCATGGATTCTCAGGAATATATTTTTTTCATATGAAAATATTTATTTTTCCTCCAGATGTCATGGTAATTAACGCGGAAGGATGCACTCTGTTAAATATGTGAGGGAGATCATGGTGCCTCACAAGTCTGTAGGAGTCCCTGGAGCACCCAGTACCAGATGGCAGTGATGAGGCTCTGATGAGTGCATGTGGGTGTACAAAACAAGCCTCATCAAAAGTCTCATGAGAAGCTACCACAAGAGAAGAGAAGCTGGTCACAAAGAGAGGGATAGGAAATGGGGGCAGGTTTGTGGTGGAGGGAGGTGGCTCCAAAGTTTTCTAACTGGTGTTCCTGCACTGGTCAAAGGGCAAGTGCAACACAGGTGTTTTGATCAGAAATTAATCTGCTTTCTGTGCTCCTCATGGTGTAATGCCAGCTGTGGTATTGCCAAGAAATCCTGGTTTCCTCAACTCATGGGGGAGAACTACAGAGGAACAGAGTGATGTTTGGAGTATGCCAAAAAGAGAAGACGGTAGTCCTGAGTCTAGAGAGTCATTCACTGGCACCTGTAAGCCACAGGTAGCAAGGCAAGGGAAACAGGGCAACATTCAGGAGCTAAAGGGCAAAAAAGTAGTGAGAGGACTTGAAGCACCCATAAGAAATCTGTTTTCCACTGTGCAGATGTGGAACTCCTCACCTCAGGAGCCCTTGGAGCCTGGAAGCATAAATGAGCTAAAAACCAAAGAGATGAATTCATGCTTAGTTCGTGACAGGACAGCCCATGGGGTTTGCCTCTGCAGTAAATTCTTGAAGTGCAGGTGGAGGCTAGGAGATTGCAGGGCAGTACCATTCTCAGCTCTCTTGGCCCTCATGCTTTTTTTTCCTCCCATTTTGGCATATTTTACTCTCTGTGTAAGCCAGATTGTTTTGGAACATCTCAGTAACAATGATAATGTAACAATTCATACTTAAATAGCTTATTTCATTCAAGCACCTCAGAGCCCTGCTCAGACATTGGTTAGGCTGCAAAATAGCCTTGGACTGACGCTGTAGTTTGTTTGCTTCATATTTAGTAAACTGTGTGTACACTTGGACCAACAGATGGAAAGGCATGACAAAATTATTTAAATAGACTTTCCTTCAGTGGAAGTCCTTCCTTAAATACAGTGTGTTGCAAAAATCTCACTGGTAGTTTGAAAAGCAAAGGAAACGAATGAGAACTACGCTGGGAAACTGTAAGGGTATGAGGTAATTCAATGCAACTTACTGGGTTGTGTATTCTCAATTTGATTTGGTGTAGGTTTATATCAAGTTCATTTAAATTTAATTGTAATTGTTTAGCTTACAGTGAAATAAGTTACTTTGAGATATGTCCTTCCACAGTCTTTGATTTGATTTGAGAAAAAAAAAATGCCGTTGCTTCAGCAAGCATCTAGCAAAAATCTGATAGAAACGTCTAGTGTATTTGCCTTCTCCAAAGGTTCCTCTTACTTGCCAAGGCTCACTTTTTCTGTCTGGACTGAGTGACAGTGAGATTGTGCCCAAGGCTTTTTCTCTGGGGTGTAAGATATCCAGTTCTGACAGAAGATGCATCTCCTGCACACTGATGGTAATGCAGCCATGCTTTGCATTCACAATACACAGGCTGTGGAACGGAAGCTCAGTAAGGCCTTAAATGCACATAATCATCCTCTGGCAACAGAGGTCAGTTCCAGTCACTGTTGGTGCAAGGATGTTTTTCACATAAACCTTGGCAGAGTCACAGAGAAGAGGACCTGAGCAGAAATCTCAGGTGTCCCTGCTTGTGAAACCAAAATGTTGGGAAGTACAATGTACCTCTTGCTATTGATGGAACTATCTGAGCCTATTTATGGACTCTGGGACCTACCAACAGACTTGCAAAGTCATGGAAATGGAGGAGGAGAAAGAGCAGTTTAAGCAGTGAGGGGGGAGCACTGCCATATATATCACTGATTTTCTCATGTGCAATCCAGCTACAAAGACGTTGCAAGGTGCTGAGCTAGAAGAAAGAGCAGAATAAGCAAATACAATGACTATTCCTCCTACTGTTCATACTCAAGTAAACAAAACCTCTGTTTCAAGGCTGTTGATTCATGTAACAGAATCAACCAGACCAAAAAAATGAAACTGAGAAACGTTTTTTCCTTCTCAAAAGACAGCACATTTAAAAATATCCTCTTAATAGTCACAGATACCCATTAAGTAATGAAAAACTGCTTTCCAGGTTTTATGAAACACAGGGGAGCAAGTGTGTAACTTCATCAGTGTGTCCAGCATGTCTGGAAGTAAAACCTTCCAGAGAAGAAAAGTAGTTTATTCTTTTTCATTACTTATCTGCTACCAGAAAGAAGTCTGTCCATTCTGAAGCTCCTTGGTATAAAAAGGAAATAGACAACTCCTGAGAGTGAGAACTCGTCCCAGAGGAAATGACCCAGATGTAAGCTGGGGCTGGGAATACTGTTGTATCAGTATTAGGCCTTATATAGATATTTGTGTTCTCATATACTTCTTTTAACCTTATAGTATGTAGGAAATGGTTTGAGAAAAATGGGAAGAGCCATTTTACTCCAGAATGAGGACATGAACGTGGAGGGGTTTCTGGCGGTTTTGTTTCAATAGTGCCACTGGAAGCAGAGAGTATCCTTTGCAGATGAGCCTTAGGAGCTGTTCATCTCTGTTTTGGGAGCAGGCAACTTTCTGCCTGGGATTTTGTAAATACAAAGATGGAGAAAGAAAATTGATTGTCCTTTGGTTGAAGCCATACCTTCCTTGAAGTCCAGACACATGCTTATTTATTTCTTTGCCTTCAGACATGATTAACTGACAATGAAAGCAACATTGAATATTTCATCATAGTAGAGAAACTGAAATTTCTGAGCTTAAGATATTTAAATAAGAATTGTTGCACTATTCATAAGACTGGAGCAGGATGAAACTCTGCCCAAACATGGTCAAAGTAACCATCCACCAAAGAAATACATTTTATGAGACCTAAGGGTCTTTTAGGACCTTTAGGAGAGAGTTGAATATTATATACAGGCATCAACTTTTTTCCTCCAAAGTGTCTCAGTGGATCTGGAGCTCTGTATGGCTCAAAGCCTACATGTGTGAAGTGCAATCATTTCCAACAACACTGAAAAAATTTAAAGTAGTATGCATGCTAGGAAGTTTTGAATACATGGAGTCACAGGTTTGTTTCACACAGAACACTGAGCGCCTTGCTGAAATATTCCTCTTGCTCTGATACCACAATATCCTCAGGATGACATGAAAATAAGCCATTAAACAATTTTTATTATCTTCCACCTACTCTTACAACTTTTGACCTTTTCCAGTCTGTGGTGCCAAAAAGAAATTTCCACTGGTGCTGCTGATAACTAAACCCTACACGTAGCCTTGCATCCTGCACAAATGCATTTCTTAGTCACCTTTCACAGGTGTTTTAAAACAGTCCAGAAACCTTTATGTCTGTGAAACACAAGCTGATCAAGCAAATTATTTGTTTGGTTCAAGCCTGTTACCAAAATTCCTGATGAGACCACCAAGCACACTTAACTGAGCAATAGAGATCATGATAGACCATCCCTTTTAGAGTCTTCTTTATAAGAGTGTTTAGTTCTAGAGGAATAATCTTTCTATTTGAGGGAGACCTTTCTGCTTTTGAAACCTTCTCAGAGGCATTTTCATTTCTTATCTGAGACACTGCATAAGCTGAAGACAAGTTTTCCAATACTTGCCAGCTGAGCTTCCTTCAGACTGTTTCTATACCCTCCTCCCTGCTGCTGGCTGGGCTGGGCTCTCCACTGCAGTTAACCCATTGCCAATGCCATCTTTTGTGCATTATTCAATTTGAATTATCTCTGTAATGGTTCTTTGATGTGACATGGTTAAAACCAGTCCAATGATAACAGAAATTATGAATCTTTGCTGTATGTTAACAGCATTACTATTTTCCCCACATTGGCAGCCCCAGACCTGTTGACCTAGACACACAGCTTGCAGAGAGCACTTGAGGAGACACATGCCAACCTCCCTGCTCACTTTGCTACATGTTGCTCTTTTAATGCACACAGAAAATATTGTGAATACATGGTGCTCACACAGAATGATCTGGTCTAAGTATATGTGGTGACTTTCTGAAGCTTCAGAAAATAAGCCCTTAAGTAGGATCTGGTCCAATTGATCAGGTCATTGTGGGTTCTGAAAATGTGATGAGGATCTGCGCAGGCTGCTGTCCTGAACCAGTATGATCACTAGTTCTGTCTTGGATTTAGAAGACTCCCCCAGAAGGTCAGACAAGGTTATGCTAAGTATCACCTCTGTCTCTCAGAGGGAGACAAGCCAACATGTTGCACTTGAAGCAGATCATGTTGTTGGTATCTTACAGATAAATAGCACTTATGGCACCAATATCACACAGCAGGGCAAAATCATAATAGAGGACACACAGTGAAAACAAATGTATTTAAACATAACCACATGTTCTGTGATTCCACAGGTCTAAGTCTTCAAAGTAATAATATTATTTGTAAAACACCTCCCTTGGCAAATTATGCTGGGCTGTGCAAATACTGCAGTAAAAATGTCATTTGGAATGTTATGTAAAATCACTCAAGTAAAACTCCAGATGAGAAGAGCAAATAAAGGAGCCTGGGATGGAGAAATTGTGGCTGGATAACAGTGAAAGACATGGGATCAAGAGGGATCCATCTAGAAAAGACCTGGGGAAGGAAAAGGTATGTAGCTGCCTAGAAGATTGCTGGGGAAGGCAGCAGAGAAGCAGGGAAGTGGTGATGAGCACCGTCAGTTTCAAGCAGGAAGACAGGCTGTTAAATAGTATGCTATTTCTGTAAAAGAGGCACACTGTATCAAGAAATAAACAAGACACCTGGCAGTGATCAAGGCCCACATCCTCAAGAGTAACAGCCTGGAAGATCTGTGCCAAGCCAATGCTCTGCCAGGTCTGTGTTTGAATCTGTTTCACTTCCTCCCTCGAGCACCCGCTTGTCTGAGCAGCTGGGTCTGCATATGGTGCAGGGGTCCTCCCACCCCATGCGCAGGGCAGAACACAGGATTTGGCAAAATTGGTCATGGCCACAGGTGACCCATGGAGAACTTGCTGGTGGGTGGTAGGACCTACCAGTTGAACGGTGCTGATCGTAGCCACCCTGCTAACTGCCAATCATATAAAAAAAGCCAGCTAAATTAAATAGTGAATTAATTGCTATACTTACTGGTAAGGCAAATGGTTTAATTTTTATGGAGAGCTTACAGGAACATAAATGCCATTGAGATGTTCATTTAGGGCAGCTCTGCCTCTTAACACACACTGTCAGCACTGGACTCTTGCTTGGTGCTGGACGCTGATTTCAGCAGTGATGCTGGGTTGCTAAGCATCAAAATTGCTTTAAAAAATAGGCCCTTCAACCAAATCCATTCAGATTTTTCCTGCAGGAGGCTGCAGCCATGAGGTCAGAGAAGGCACCTAGCTGTGATTGGGAAGCTGTTAAGGGGGACAGATGACCTGCAGCAACTCTGTCCCATTTACCCGACAGCTTCAGAACTCCATGTTGGTGCCTGAGTACAGATGTCAGGATCTTCTCTGACAAAAGCAATTGTAAACTTTTTTATATTTCCAAGGAAGACTTTTTTTAGCTGCTCAGACACCTAACAATGTGACATTTTAGTGACCTAGCAATGGCATGGATTCTGGAAACAGGGCTGCTCCTGCCACTGGGGATGTAAAAGGGCTTTATGGTTCCTGCCCTGTAAAATGATAAATCCTAAAAACTTTCATCCACCTCTTAAATATCTGAAGCATATTTGTGAGGCAACAAGTGAAGTGAAAAAGTAGGCATGCATCGATTTTTATGCCATACAGATGCTGATATAAGTTGTTATATGTCTGCAGGTTTCTTAATGTTTGTATTCATTCTCTGCCAGTTGGAAGACATCCACAAGCAACACATCAGCTGAAGTGTTCAGGCTAATGATGCCTAGACGTAAAAAGAGATGGCTTTATGATTGAGCTTCCTCAGTATAAAGCTTCTTCCCCCTCACCCCCCACCCTGGAATTTACTGTTGTATTTTCATATCATACATTTCAAAGTATCAGGATTGTTGAAAGTTAGGTCATACATGTGACAGGGCCACTTGTAAAGCACACAAAGTCATTCCACTCATGTAAAGGAAAAGGAAGAGGCCAGTGGGAAAACTAGTGTGTGATGGGTTGCATGAACCAATAGGTTAGAAAAGGGAGGAGAGGAGCAGATGAGTTAAAAGCACCGGAAAAAAACTCTCATTGAGAACCTGCTATTGAGTCATGAAATCTTGAACACCCATATTCTTCCACACACAGCAGAATGGTTGTCAAGGCCTCAGAAAGTGTGCATCTCAGTTTTTGCAACAGCATAGCCCATATGAAAGCATGACGGTCTGTTTTTATGCTTGCTGTATTAGCTTTGTGATCAAGATTCTGCGCTGAGGGTTTGAAATGTCCAGCCCCATTAATCTTTCAAACTGGAAGAAGTCAGCTTTATTTCAGAGACAAAGGGAATTATATTTTTAAGAAAACATAAAGAATGTTGAGCCAAGCACTCGAAATCTAGGAAAGAAAGAAGCTTGTGCAACTTAATTCACCCCCTCCATGTGCTGGCATGAGAGGTAGTCCTATTGCATATTTACATGCTGGGTTTTTTCCCCACAGGAGTTTTGCATGAGTCAGAGCATGCGATGTGATACTTGGGGGATAAAACGATCTTGTTTACTGAAGAAACCTGCTGTGTGGAGGTCCCTTGACTCATTTATTGCAGAAGCTGTAAAACATGCAAGGAATAAGGCAGTAGAGTTACAAAGAGATGGTCTCAAGGCTAAGGTAGTTGAAAAAGCTTGTAACACTGTTGTTCATCTCTGTATCACAAAATTACTCTATGATACTAGGCAAGTTGCTTAAATTAAGTGATATGAGCTGGTGGTTTGTATAGCAAGCCAGAAACAGAGAACCAGCTTGCAGAACTGAGAGCAGAATCCAAGGCAAAGGGCTGAAGGCAGCCTGCACGTCCGGAGGGAGCCTCTCACCCAGGCATTGTCTGGGCATCAGGCATCAGGTTCTATGGCTCCATTTGAGTCAGGGTCTGTTCTCTGTCAGCACAGGGGCCAGTACCTGCTGCCTGTGGGGTGAGGCATCCCAGCCAGGCAGTCACTTGTTCCCACAGCAGCATTGACTTCCCCTACCCAGGCACGCACGTGAACCTGAGTACCAGCCCATGGCAGCTGAGGTCAGTCTGGCTCACTCAACTTCTACGGTAACGGTGATATTGCCTATACCAGGGAAAGAGAAAAAAGAACTATGTGTTAAAAGCAATAGAGGACAAGAAGTCCAAAGAAGTGGCAAAGTCAGAACTAAGCAAACAAGTAATCATTTATAGGCCACAAAATCAGTGCTAAGCTGCCAAACTAAAGAGGCCCTTCAGAGTTGCCTAACAGGAAAACCAGCAAAGAAAACAATCTATATTACTCCTACAAAATGCCTTACAGCTAGAAAAAAGAAGTCAAAAATCCCTCAATTATTAAAAAGCCATAGAAACACCAAGAAAAAAAAGCTGGAACATGTTTCAAACAGCCAGAAGTGAGAGAAGATGTAATTAAATAGCGCCATGCCTATGGTGCTATATGACAAGACTCAAACCACTCTAAAGCACTCTCTTTTTTGCCTGTTTCTGCCACATTTTGCCATACATCAAGCAACCAATAGATTTAATGAAAAGAAATTCTATTTCACAGCTTTACTTCTTCTTCTTTCATCTATCCCTCTCTTCTATGCTTTTACCTTCCTCGGTGTTGAACCTCACGGTTCGGATAATGTTTAGTCTTTTCTTTCAGTGAAAATATAGAGAAAATAAGAGCAAAGGTGTTCTAATCAGTGGCTCAGCTGTAAAGTACAAACCATCCAGGGAACACAAGAGTGGAGAGCAAGAATTACAGATAAGGTGCATATAGTGAGGAGGAATTCACAACACAGTTTCAAATATCCCTATGATGTTTGAAAGATCTGTTAGTCCAACAGCATATTGCCATGAAGGACTTCTAGTGATGGGTTACATATATATCAGTCAATTTAAGTGTTCAGCCTTCATCAAGGATTTCTAGGTTTGTCTAGGAACTAGACAACCCCGACCTTTGGCAAATCACAACTTTCCCTTTGCTGTCATTACAATGCTTCATTCACTGACCCCTTCATCCTTCTGTTTTGTCCCTCAGCACTATCACACCATAGCAGTAATAACAATAGTAAATTGCACCATGGACTTAGTGGAGTATTTCATCATTTAATTCATAAAGTGCTTTGTGTTCATTTTCACAATGAATAAAAATGGACTACTGTAGGTGTGTTGTGCCCCAGGTGGAACAGGGAGAGATGCATTGGGGTCACAGAGGAGCAGGGTAGGCAAAGCGTTCTTGCTGCAGGTAAGGGCACCCTGAGCATCACTCTTCACAAGTGGGGTACAGCCTCCAGCTGCCAGGTTCCCTCTACCATACATTGCATTTGAATCATGGCACGATATCTGTAATCAATACATTGCCCAGATCCTATCATCATCCTGGGTTAAATGTCAAGGTCAGGTTGACAGGGGAACTAAGCTGACACTAGCTGAGATATGCAAAAATAAAAGTCTTTGGATGGTGTCAGGGCCATAGCTTCTTAACATTTTAGTCCTCTGTAGCCTGGAAATAGAAGCAGTGAATACTGCATCACAGAGATACTGTTTGGAACACATAAACACTTTCTTGACATGTATATTTTTAAATACATTTTTATGCAAGCCATTGAAATGATAGCACAGAGGATGCACTTCATCCATGATATTTGTTAGAGTTCAACGATGACAGGAGAAGGCACTACAGATCCTTCACAGGAGTCTGTTCTTGTATAACATTGCAATCTAAAAGTGAAAACTTTTTTTTACTGGAGTTAAATCCACATGCAATTAGACAGGCATCTTTGGTATAATAAGCCATTGCTTCTTATGCTGTTGCCTAGCAGATGCTGTAGTTGTCTGTCTTCAAATGAGACAATGTGCTTTCACTTCTGTGCAGATATCTACAAGCAGGTACTTCCCAACTAAAACCATCAGGATGGATGGTTGCTTCGCTCTCCAGCAAGGGCCATTGTTTATACCAAGGTGGTTGCTAGCAGCTTATGTGTGTGCACTGCTGAAGGGCAGTTTCTGAAAACAGTAGTGTCATTTTTTTCCCAGAAATGCTCTTAATACTTCGCTGTGCAATGATTGCCAGGGTGCTGATCCTTATATCGTATTATGAACTGTGTTAAATCAGAGGACAGCCTATGAAATCATGGGTGATGCAGCATAGATTACAGCAGCAGAACGTATCTCCCAGTATGCCAAGGCAATGAAGACAGTTCAGCTTGCTTTCTTACTTGAACTGCATTAATACACAAAATTGAAATATTTTCTTCTGAATTTTACAAGGCTTAATCATGATTTTCCCTTTCATTTAGACTAGCATTTATGATTTTTTTTATATGTCTATTATATTATGATCATTGCTAGAGCAGTGAAACTGCTTCTGAAATCTTATCATTATATGAGTGGCAAAAAATCAGGCTAACAATGCAAACATCAATGAAAAACATGTTGTAAAACAAAGTTGTTTTCATGTACCTAGTAGAGAATGTTATGCAATCTACATATAGTAAATATTTGCATTGGTATTTGACAGCGTAATTGTGACTGCCATACACACTATCATACACTTGTTCCAGTTGTCACCCTTTAAAATTGTACTTTTTTATCATATTCTATTTACTCTTCCAATTTTTCCTGTGACAGGGTACGATACTATCAGTTTAGGAATGTAAGCCAGGGATCCCTATGCCTGAATTTCGCTCTAGCACTACCCTGGGGACTTCGAAGAGAATGGCTAGACCACAGCAGTTTCAGATGTGGTGGGCAAAAGTTGGGCAGGTACATTTCTGTCTAAGTGCTTGGCTAAAGAGAAGCTTGGTTTTCCTGTCTTATCTGCCTGTCAGTTTAATATGGAGCTGGCTTTTGATGTGAATCCCATCTTTTTTGTGCTATAGATACCTTGCTCCAAATACATTAAGGACTTACAAGACCATCAGGTTTGCAAACCTTGCGTTTGTGTGTGTGTATGGGGTATTGCTGTATGCAGCATGAGCCTTGAAAGGGGTACTATCAATTAATTTGTGTGAAAGCAGTATTTTAAGGGCACAGAGTTGGAGCCTGTGTATTTGTGGGGGATCTGTTAGTCTTTGGTCCCTGGAGTTAATATAACTGATCTCATAATGACTTGTATGAACAAACCTGATTTGTACTGGCTGTCCAAAATGCCGTTCTCAGGACCAAGACAGCATTTTATTTTAATGACCAGTAATTTTAAAGGAATGCAATGAGTTCAATTGTTGTTCATGTCTTTCTTTTTTAATTTTGCATATATCAAACACTAATAAAAATCATCAGAATTCAAAGGCAATTTTCACTATAGAGATAATTAGACATGGATGTGACACCTCTGTAGCTTACTGTGGTAGCACTACCTTCTAATGTTATTTATCCCTGATATGGTTTGTTTGCACTCTTAACCCACAGCATCATCAACAGTCATTTAAGTAATTTGCAGGTCATCCCAAACCTGGGACCCAAGACACTTGAATTTGGGTAAGTTCTGGTCACTACTTGCGGTCTTAAGTTCTGAGGATACACTTTAGTCTTGGACCTCCTATTGGATCCTTTCACTGGGACAAACGACATTGTTGTCCAGATGCTTTTAGGCTCCTAAACTGATTTCTGAGACCTTCCAAGTCTCTGTTACTTTCACAAGCCCATTCTGCAAGCTTCATTTGGCTTTCCAAGAAGTCACAGAAAAGCAAGGAACATAGTCTCAGCAAAGGAACCTCTTGACCGGAGTAATTTTGCTCTGTGAAACAGCTGAAAGTTGCAATTCTTTGGCAGGGGGACAGGGACTGGGATGCACCAAGCAACAAACAAACCCAACAGAAATTGTGAGACACACCTTTTCCAAGGCTGTGAATCTTGAACTGCTTTCTTGAGGGTTTCTCAGCAACAGTTGTCAAATAACTTCTTGGATACTTTCTCTAATCAGAATTGCTTTGTGAGAAGAAATTTGTTGGATTTTGACTGAGTAGATCTAGCACTAAGACACTCAACAAAATTCATGACATGTTAGAAGACTGAAATCATAATTCAAAAATAGATGTTCTGACTTCATCAGAAGAAATTGCAACCTAGTGAAACTCAGCTAAGCTCCATGAACTTAACATAGTCTTCGTATCTGCTCAGCTGGAGGTATGTTTTTTCTATTAGTCACAGATATTGTGGCCTAGCAAGCCTCGAGCTGTGATGACACTGGCAGTAGAAAAGCATTTTGCAGATTGATGTTCACCATTCAATGGAAAGGTGAATCTTCTGTTCCTCAGCATTGGGTGCCATATCCTCAGGACTAGCCTGGCAGTGGAATAAGAACCACATAGGCTCTGTGACTCCCTTGTCCTCAGGCCATCAGGCATCCCTCTGATTTCAGGGTGGCACAAATTTAGCAAGTCAGGCAACCTAGTCCAGCTAAATATAGTCCACACTACTTGCTGGAAGTACTCTCAGTGCTCTAATTATCTTCAGACTTCTTAACAGATTTCTGAGTCCTTCAGCATTTGCTTCAGCATAGAACTCTGTAAATAATTAAATATGTTGATTACAATGAAAAAAATTTGGATTGTGCTGTAAGTACTTATCCTCTGTGGTTTTACTGAGAAAGTCATGCTATTCTCAGGTAGGACTGTGCAATCAACATGTGAAAAAATGTGTCACATATATAAGTGACATTTCACAGCTTTTCAACCACTAGCACTGGTTTGTTCATTCCTATATTACAGATGGAACTTATGTATCAATTTCATGTTATGTGAAGTTAAAGGCACAAAGCCAAATCCCAGTGCCCTAAGCAAAATCCCACCAATGTAACAGAAATGAGGAATTACCAGATTTTTCAGTTGAAGAGCTTACTTTCCTGGTTGCTGTTTCAATATGCTTATCAGTTAGTCCATGTGCTGAACCAGGTGATATTTAAAGCGGTATCTGATGGGCAACCTTCTTCCTTGCAAGGAGGTGAGAGTGTCTTCTCACAGCATAGGGCATGTCTTGTTAAAGAACTGCAGAGTGGAGATTTGAGGGTATTTTTTGCCTTTCTCCCTTTCAGCATGCCATAAAAGGTTTCAGGAAAACAGGGTTGGGCAGAAAAGCAAGATTTCTGGTTCTTGGATGTAAAGTGAGCTGAGAACAGAAAAGCAAGTCCCACTATGGAATTCACCATAGATGTTACATTTGCAAAAGAAAAGTCATCTAGGTTTTAGGGAAAGTTTGTAAGCTGCAAAGGTTCCATCAATATACGAGGACTTGTAAGCTCTCATATTAAAAGCTGCTAAATCTATTTTATGCAGTGCATATCTAGAGATAGAAAAATTGAAGATGTTTGAAATACTCCTCTCTGAATAATTCAATTTGAGCTGGGTTTACAGCTGGGAACAATGAGGCTTATTCAGAATTTTGCTGTGTCTGAATGGTCCAAATTGTGTGTGTTTGGGAATGATGAAGATGATGGGGTTTCTCAGCCTCCTCAAATCATCTGCAGTTTCACTCAGCATGAAGGACACAGAGCACCTGCTGCCAGCCATGTTAGCTTTCTTGGGTATGTGGTCTCACCTTCTTATCCCTCAGACTTGCTTTGCCAGATTTGTTTTTCCAGCATCGTAACAACCTAAATAAAAAGGCTGATTTGGCCACATGGAGTCATACATATCACTTAAATTGCTGTCTGATAAAAGGATTGTGCACCCAAAATATCAACTTCTCCAATAAAAATACTATCTTTCCCTATGATTTTGTCAGTTAAACATGGACAATCCTCTAAAAATATAATAAAGTTATAGAAATTACTAAGAAGTGGTTTTTTTCCTAGATTCTTGCAATGCTGATATTAGAAATACCTGGAGTCGGGGGGTGAAGGGGATGTGGATGTTCAGCACATTTGCCATTGTGCAGTTCAATGATATTCTGCCTCACTGAGATTCATCAATTCATAGAGCTTCAGGAGTCACCCGAGTGATTTGGACAAACACATTCAGCTACTTACACACTATGAAAACAGCCTGGAAAAATGGTGAAAAATCACCTACAGCTGACAGTACCTCAGCTGCTGTTTCTGTCCTGGTGCCAGGCAAAGGCAGAATGCTTCTACCCTAGGTTCCCTACTTGAGACAACCAGAGGCTCAGTGATGTTCAGAGCCTCTTCTTCTTTACCAACCTGAGTTTGTCCAGCCCAGGCTGGGGTCTGGAGCAGTCTGGGAGATTTGGCGGCTAGTGCCTCCTTTCTGCACACTCTGAATTTCCCAGACACTGCTGATCTCTTCAGCTCGTTT